>NC_088362.1:29571847-29649347 GCF_034508935.2 Berghia stephanieae
GCGGGCTGAAAAGTGAGTTGGTTTCATGTCAGTCATCCGCAGAAAATAATAAGCGTCTGTAATGTAAAACACATACCAATAATTGGGGAGAAAACAGTGAAGGTTAGGTTGGTGGTGGTTTGCAGTGTTGCCAGGTTGGCGGATTATCCACCAAATTGGAGGATGTTTATCATCGCGTGGCAGGGAAAAAATGGCCTGGCGGATGGCGGATTTTGTTTGGTGGATTTTTGATGATTTGTATACCCTTTAAAAAAGCAAATGCATAGCAATCAAGTCTAATTATTTCTTATTTTCCCCCCTAAAATGACTAGGTTCACCTATTGTGAGAGTACGTTTGGTCTAGATCCATATAACACAACCTCATTCCGATTAACCGAAGGTGAAAACAATATCCGACAGTCTAACTCCCGCTCAAACAAAATAGAAACGCCAAATCTTCATGCCTTTAAAAAGGAAACAGTTGTAAATAGGCGAATAGCGTTTGGTAACATACTTTTTATTCTTAGAGAATACAATATTATTGATTATAAGTGTTTCAAATCAAATGGCGGAGTTTTTGGCGTATTTTGGGCAAATAACGCAGCTGAAGTAGAATAAAGTTGGCGGATTTTGGCGGATTTCTGGCATAACGTTGGCAGGATTTTTTAAAAGGCACTTGGCAACACTGGTGGTTTGGGTAGTAAAGGCATGGATGATAATAGAAACACGTGTTACACTGGCTGGTATAATATTTAGGTGAAATAAGTGGTGTTATATATGAGGGTTATATTGTAATTATAGGTAGGTGTTTGGATTCTGTTGTTTGTATTAAAAAAGGTAAATTGATACTGTCTAGGTATGTAATAATATTACCTACTACCAGAAATGATGATAGATAATAATGAATCGAGATGGGCTTGATTGCTGTAAAGTGACAGCGGTAATGATGATGTAAGGATGATGAAATGGTGATGATGATGATGATGATGATGATGATGATGATGATGATGATGATGATGATGATGATGATGATGATGATGATGATGATGACAATGGTGAACCGAATCACCGATGGGTGGACAGAGAGGTAGAATAACAAAACAAAAAACCCCAACCAAACCCAGGACAAACTCCGGTCCTTTCCGTTGTAAGGTGAGCGCTCTACCAGTTGATTAATTAATTAGGCCCTCCATCCAATAACTATTATTCTTAACATTTTGACAATCTCTCTCTCTCTCTCTCTCTCTCTCTCTCTCTCTCTCTCTCACACACTCTCTCTCTCCATATTCCGCCCTCATTTTATATTTCAGCGCGCAATAATCGTTGTCTTTTTGTTCATTTCTTTGTTTGTATTTATTTTGCGAGCGCGTCTGCTTTGTTTTTACTAATTTTTTACCTTATGATATTTCTTCAAGGTACGAGCATGTCTATTTTTGCTGTTTATGGAATCCAATTATTCAGCTCTTAAAGTGTCTATTTTCTCTGTCTATCTCTTTTACTTTGTAATACTTTGTTTCAAAGCACGACTTTGTCTATTTATCTTTTGTATTCCAACAATGCGTTTCAATGCACTAGTATGTCTATTTTCACTATTATATTTGTATTCTAATAACTTGTATAGACACAAGCGTGAGTCTATTTTCACTAACTTTTGTATTCCAATAATTTGCTTTAATACCCATGTTTGTCTATTTTCACTATCTTTTGTATTCCATTAATTTGTATTAAAGCACAAGTATGTCTATTTTTACTATCTTTTGTATTTGAATAATTTGTTTCAATGCTCGGGTGTGCCTGTTTTCACTACCTTTTGTATTCCAATCATTTGTATTGAAGTACAAGTACATATGTCTATTTTCACTATCTTTTGTATTCCAATAATTTGTTTTCTCACTCGTGCAACTCATTATTTCTCTATCGTTCCGCCAAGCGCGGTGCCAAAGAGTGTGAAAATCAGGGAATCAAGAGAGAGACGAAGAGAGGGGAATCCCAGGTGTCACCCCGGGGGTACAAAATCTGTTGTATGCCATTCTTCTTCTTCTTTCTTTGCATTATTATTATCATGCATTCATTTCAATTTCCATTACAGTCGACTGCGTGCTTATAGGCCTCTGTTTGTTATAATATTTGACTTCTAATTGCACACCTGGGCAACAAACCAAATAATATAAGTTTTTATGCGCATTTATTGATTTTATTTATATTTAGCATTATTGTTATTGTAAGAAATTATTTCCAAATACAAATATTATGTCTGGAAAGGAATTTGCCATATTAAATAGTTTCATTTCTGTGAGAATATTTTTTTTTTTTTAATGTGTAAAGTATTTTTTTACAAAAGTGTCATGTTTTGAAGAAGCGTCCACTTAAGACAGGTGTTTGGAAGCATTACGAGGAGAACATATTTTTTATTTAAAAAATCAAAAATAGAGAGAAACACGCACGCACACACACACACACACACACATAAACACTCACACACACACACACACACAAACACACATCCATAAAATAGTTGGTAAACACCCCGTGTTGATTATTATAAAATATTTGTTGAGATCTAAATTGTGACCCTTGTCCTCAAAACGGTATTAAGTCGGGTTGGTTAAGAAGTTGAAAATTGAATTTATAGCCAGAAATACCAGACTTTAGTTGAGTTTGTATGTTTTATTGAGGAGAATGGATACCATATTTTAGGGTGTTAATGCCAACAGATTATATTTTTTTATCAGTTTAACATTAAATCCGACTTTTAAGCATATGATTCGTTCCGACATAATACCGTTTTGGGACGATGGGTCACAATTATCAATAAAGTGGGACAGAAGGTGATGTAGAAAACGGTGGGGGTTGCCTGAAGCCTGTGATCGTGAAAATACTAACGAAAGAGTGAAAATGAAGAGGCTTCGTATGGTGAACAAAACAGACGTTGGACGTTTCGGGTACAAACCCTTCGTCAGGACAACAATACGTGGAAAACAAATAAAATAAAATGTAAAATAACTTGTATCGTCTGTACTCAATTGAGTACTACTGTTATTTTGCATTTTATTTTATTTATTTTCCACATTGCTTTGTGTATTGTTGTGCTGACGAAGGGTTTGTACCCGAATAGTCCATTGTCTGTGTTGTTCCCATAGGAAGCCTCTCCATTTTCACTCTTTTGGACAGAATGTTCTGTGGATCAATTTCTCCTTTCACAAGCTCTAAACGTTTCAAAGGCACTGACCCAACTCGAACAAGAAATGAAGTGAGTAAAAAATTGCCAGAAAACAATTTTAGAGAACAAAAAACAAAAACAAACAAAAAACAAGTTCCCGGGGAGTGGCGGATGACTTTGACTGTAGAGCTACCATCTCCCGGCCAGGCGGAGTTGTCGTATCAGCAAGGTCGCGGGTTCGAGCCCCCATCGCCGCGAATTTTTTTATTATTCTCTATTGCTTTCTGGCAATTTTCTACCTCACTTCATTTTTGGTTATAATCAACATAAGTGCCTGCTCCATTCACTTTTCTAACCCAACTCTAGAGACCAAAGAGACGAATTTTGAAATGAAGGTTCTTCCCATTATACAACTCTATTTATCTTGAAATGAAGTGAGTAAGAAAGTGCCAGAAGACAACAGTTAATAAAAACTTCGCGACGGCGAAGGGGGCTCGAACCCGAGACCTTACTGGCACGACAACTCCGCCTGGCCAGGGAGATCATGACTCTACCGTATGAGCTATCCACGACCCAACTTTTCTGAGTTTATCTTGAGTAGAGCATTAATCTGGAACCTTTAAATTCTCGCAAAGATTTATTTGTTTTTGATTATCTTCCAGTTAAACCTTTAGATGTTGGGCAAATCGACCCGACAGGATTTATTGATGGAGAACACTTTGCGATTAACCGAAGTCCTAATCGGATAGTCGCAAGTTATAGGTACTCCATACTTCAAGCTTAAAAAACGGGAATGAATTCCATGAATTTCAAGCTCCTTTCTTATCACCCAATTGAAAATTGCTTTAAAAAAAAGAAAAAGAAAAAAAAAACCCCAACAAATTGGTTGTTAGGGCTTTTAGAAAACTTTCTTATTTATTTATTTACTGTAAATAAACAACCAATTGTGACCCTTCGCCTCAAAACGGTATTAAGTCGGGTTGGTTAGGTTTTTGAAAATTGAATTTATAGCCAGAAATATCAGACTTGCGTTGTTTATATTGAGGAAAATGGCAACCATATTTTAGGGTGCTAATGCCAACAATTTATATTTCTGACCAGTTTCGGCTTTTAAGCATCTGGTTCGTTCCGACATAATACCGTTTTGAGACGATGGGTCACAATTTATAATTAGATTTCTAGTCACGGCGTTGTTAAGGCATTTCTTTAGAATTCCGAGACACACTGCGCCTGTCGCTGTCTTCCTTTCATTCCCTCACAACTCTCCTTTTGTTTGGGTGCAACGACGTCAGAAAAGAGTACAAGGTTAACTTTTCTCTGGTTTGGTTTTACGTCTGCTTTTGTTGTTTGTGGCAGGGCAGTGCCGAAAATAAATCGAATCGGAAGAAAGGAATGCTTTATTAGGGGTAATAATTAAATAGTAATAATAGTAATAATAATAGAAACCAAAACAAATGTGGGTTTGAATGATATAATTGAATACGTCACATCCGCCTTAGGGGTTTGACGTTGCTTTTTATTCTCTGTTGTGGGTTTTCCCGATCCTCTTTGTAAATTCAAGATTTTAATTTGATTCGAGGAGTCGTTGATTGGGTTATTAGTATTTATCACTACGTAAACAACAAACAGTTTTATATATAAGTTTTCAGCATTATTATTATTATTATTATTATTATTATTATTATCATAGATAACATACGCTTGGCTAAGAAGCTCACAACATTGCAATCCGGAAGTATAGATAGAATGCGCTTGGCCAAGGAGTTCACAACATTGCGATCCGGAAGTATAACGGACCAACACACAAACTCTGTGTAACCATGAACTTTTATAGTCTGGTTAATACAGTTTAGTGAGAACAACTCACAAACGCGGATGGCAAAAACAATAACAAAGGCCTGAGTGACGTCATCTGCATACTATCTATAACGGACCAACACACAAAACTTTGTGTAACCTTGAACATTTATAGTCTGGTTAGTTTAGTGAGAATTACTCACAAACATGGGTGGCAAAAAAAACAATAATAAAGGCCTGAGTGACGTCATAATCGTTCTATCTATAACTTTACGATGGCTACGCTAGAACCCACTAGGACTTATAGTTTGACGTCATTTGTTTAGGATTGTGCAGCGTCTTGTGGGTTGTCGTTAGTAGAGCTCAAGGAAACAAGTGGCTCCATTGGTTGAACTGTTAAATACCAATCGTTTCTAGGAATGGGTTTAAGAAAAAAAAACAGTTAAGGAAATACTTTACGATATTTAGAAATCTTTTCTTAATTCTGTATTACCACCTGTCGAATTATCTTTTTTTTTTTATTCGTTTGACTTTTCCCTTATTTATCTAAAACTGAAATAGTTAGCATTTGTGTCAACTTCATGCTACTCCCCCCCCCCCCCCCCCCCCCACTTCCCACCAATCTCCTGCGCCGTGGATTGGTATATTTCTCTCTAATTCTCTAGTTCTAATTCGTCGATGGTACGTTAAGGTGTATGCAAATACTATGCATGCTCGTTCACGCGTTGCATAATCACAAACAGGTGTTGGATTATGCAACCCATTTAGTTGTGTATTTAGGAATAAAGACCTTGTCATACGGAGCTCACCACTTACACTTGCAGCTCGCAGGCAGATTAGCGTTAATGGGAATCGAAAAGCGTAAATCTACAACAATGAGAAAATACTGCTGTGCTCTGGAAAAATACACATATATAGAAATTTGGCCAGAAAACTCGTCCTTCAAATATCGATCGATTTAAATGACCCTCGTCTTAGCAAAAGTTCTTAAACCTGGGATAAAGGAAGACTTCGTGATGTCCCAGGTTAGAAAATTTTTGCTAAGACGAGGGTAATCTAAATCGATCGATATTAGAAGGACGAGCTTTCTGGCCAAATGTCTAAATATGTGTTTTTAATGACTCCGGCAGAAAAGTATTTATCGTTTGAACAATGTTTGCTGTTCTTTTCGTGGAAATCGGTGAGACAGCTGATTGGATCAACTACATAAATATAGTGTTAGATGTTCGTCAGTCGGCCCTAGATATAAAATGTAAGAAGACAAAGAAATGGAGCATAATTGAAAAAGGTTGTGCCACATTGTCGTTAATGATCATTTTACACAAGAAGACGTCAATATGAAATGAACAAGAAAGTTAATATGAAAGATTGATCCGTTTGTTTGGGTTGTAAGCGGACAGTCTGTCGACAAGACTGCACCATTATATTCTGTAAAATGAAAAACGCGTAGAAAACTCGTCCTTCAAAGACTGATTGATTAAAAAATGATCCCAATCATGCCCAAAACCTGGTTTGAGAGTTTTAGATAAATGAGGGGTTATTGTAATCGATCAAAATTCAAATGGGTAATTCTTTTTCGGCCAAAATGTTAAATACGTGTTAATTTTTAGAGTACGCCAGCTTAGTCAATTGATTTATTATTATTATTATCATCATCATCATCATCATCATCATCATCATCATCATCATCATCATCATCATCATCATCATCATCATCATCATCATCTCATCATCATTATTATTATATTATTATTATTATTATTATTATTATTATTATTATTATTATTATTATTATTATTATTATTATATTATTATTATTATTATTATTATTATTATTATTACTTTATTATTATTATTATTATTATTATTTATTATTATTATTATTATTATTTTATTATTATTATTATTATTATTATTATTATTATTATTATTAATATCATCATTATTATTATTTTTTAATTGTTTTACAAGGATTTTACGGCGCTTGCAACATATTAGGTCATATCAGCGCCAGTAAAATGGGAAAAATGGGATAGCAAAAAGTTCTAAAATTACAATTAAAGCACACACGAATAAGCAATACAAGAGGGAATTTGTTCAAATAGGGAACAGATGTTGATTCCAAAAGCACACTATCAGTGTACTTAGTTTGAGATGACTAAATGTCCAATCCAGACACAAGCACATGTCCCCGCCAAGAGGAATACACTCAAATCATAATATACTTATATGTAAAACATACAAAAATACAGTGCATAACAGAGAGATGATTTACAGGATTTTTTTTTCAATTGGCAAGATTATTAACCCTCAATTTGCTCACTTGGACAACATGGATGATTCGTGTTGACGTCAGACATCCTGTTTGATGGATTATCTATATTCCTTCGTGGAATGCCTATGCGACGGGACCTTATAGTGCCGTTGCTAAAGGGCGTAATTTTGATTGATACTATAAGTAGCAGTTTTCTGGCAATGCATTAAAAAAAAAAACAACAACTTTCCTCTTACTTTTCTAATTACGCCTTCAATTCTGCCTTACTCAAAGAGAACCTCGGGATGTTCCAGGTTTGAGAGTTTTTGCCACGAAGAGGGTCATCTAAATCGATCGATATTTGAAGGTCGAGTTTTCTGGCCAAATTTCAAAAATAGGTGTTTTTTTACCAGAGTACGAGAGAATTGTCATGGTAGCCAGTCAGCATTGATTAGGCCATTCATGTGTGTAACGATGAGTGAATGTGAAAACCCCCAATCATAGACTCGCTAAACACAGGCAAGTCTTGAAATGATTGTCTTTGAACTTCAAACACACACGTCCTCGCTGCAGGTGGGAGGTCCTGCTCTAACCTTGAGCTTTTTTATATAGCGCAATATCCACTAAACGTGCTCAAAGCGCTTTACAAGGGGTCCCTGGCCGACAGCAATACGTAACACGTAGAGCGAGACATGACGCCTGTTAGACGATATTACAATTTTTCCGACAGAAAAGGTACTCGTTTTACACATAATATCAATTATGCGCTGCTCAAAGCGGGTCTCGAACCCTGGACCGTCTGATCCGAAGGCCAGAGGCATACCACTGAGACCACATTATAGCTGCACTTTTATCAGGAAGAAGAACAAAGGCATGACGAGTCCAATGTCCCCTTGTCATTTTGAAAACACAACAAAACACGTGTGTTTGTTTGAACAGGTCATAGAGTGGCATAGAGAGTTATATTCAATATAGCGCGTGTTTTATTTATCGATAATATTTTTAATGAAGCGGACCAAGTGAGACCAACAGCAGAACGGACTCAATGACGTCATAGCATGTGGAATTGCAGGAACGTATATTATTACAACAATGATTAGAGAAACCTCGAAATGGGGAAAATCGTAAGAAAACGTACAGTATGTGACCACCCATTCTTAAACGGTATAATGTTATGATCTGCAGTATGATGCGTGAAGTCTGATTATTAGCTTGATTCATCTTTCGAGTTCAGCTCAATTTGAATTTAAATTCAATTTTCATCATTTTGTTCATCCTGACATGATAATAGACAAACGTGATGGGTCGCATATGATTTTAATAGTCCGTTCGAGTCATTAGGCCGACGTGTGCATAAATGCAGGTCTGACATCAGAACCCACTTAGGGGCCTAGTTTAACATTGTTGTAATGGACAATATTTTGCGTCATTTTTTTTTGTAGATTTCCATTACAACACGGATCCCATAAGGAATTGGGTTATCAGACGTGCAAAAAAGTGCACGTCGCATTAGGCTCGTGGAGTCGGGGTTTATCTCGGTTTCTATAGCGTGAAACGGATAATATAGCAATTGCTTGCGACCCTATGGATAGACTGCTACTCTCTCGCAAAGTACTTTCCACCAGATCTAATAGACCCAGCTACCCAATGACTACTGGGTGGATACGGGAGTCAGAATTTTTTTTAAATCTCGACTGCACCTGGAATCGACCTCGGTTCCTCTGCTTGTGAAGCGAGTGCTCTACCAAGTGAGCAATCGGGACCATGGGGAGATAGTGTAGAAACAATACAATTATAATAATATAATGTTTTGCCAGTTCATAATTGTGTGTACCAATATTCCGGACTTCCGTTTATCCGGGGGTGCTCACTCATTGAAGTGTATAAGTGGATAATGCGGGCCAATCTGCAGTCGGTACGCTATTTGCAATTACAGGGTATCGGCAAGTCGGGCATAAATAATAACAAGCGATACGCAATGCAAACAGGGAGGGGCAGCATACACAAAAGTCCTATGATTTATCCTTTTATTGTGATATAGGGATGGAGATGGAGTGAGAAACCAAATAGATTACATACTCATCAGCAAACGTTTCCGAAACTCGGTTTTGTATGCCAAATCTATGCCGGGGGCTGACTGTAACAGCGATCATATACCTGTGCTATGCCCCATACGAGTTAAATTGAAAATCTGCAAAAGAACAAAGGCTAAACCTAAATACCAACTAGACATTCTCCGGGAGGAACAGAAGATACAAGAAAAATTTGAACTATCAGTAAGAAACAAGTTTGAAGTGCTTGGAGAACTAACAGATATAGAAGAGAAATATGAGCAGTTTAAAGACAGTGTTGCTGCATCATTAGAAGAAAATGTTCCAACCACACTTAAGTTGCAGAAGAAGAAATGGATTACTCCAGAGATATTAGAACTAATGAATGAGAGAAGAAAGGCCAAAAATCAGGAAGAAAAATACAAGACTCTGAACAGGCAGATAAAAAGAAAATGCAACGAAGCTAAAGAAGACTGGATAAATGAACAATGTCACTATATAATGTCCTGCAAAGAAAAAAATGGCAAATTCTTCCATCAGAAAATCAAAGAAGTGACAAACAAAACTAAATCAGGTGCTAAAAGTGGATGCATCAAAGACAAGCGTAGAAACACCATCATGGACAAAGACTGCATTCTAAACAGATGGTCAGAATATATTGAAGAACTTTTTTTTGATAATCGAGGAGAAATGCCTATGATAAAAGAACTGGAAGGGCCTTCTATAATGAAAGATGAAGTTAGGAACGTCATGAAAAGCATGAAAAATGGAAAAGCTGCAGGACCTGATGCCATAACAATTGAAGCCTTGACTGGCCTGGGTGAATGGGGGATTGAATTCATCACAAACCTTCTAAATCAAGTGTATGACACAGGAAAAATGCCAACTGATATGAAACGATCCATTTTTATAGCACTACCAAAAAGCCAGGGGCAGTTGATTGTGAACAACACAGAACTATTAGCCTAATGAGCCACCTCACAAAAATTCTTTTGAAGATAATTTTACTAAGAATAAGAAATAAAATACGACCTGAAATTGGGAGATGCAATTTGGTTTTGTTGAGGACAAGGGTACCAGAAATGGAATATTCACATTATCAATGCTGATGGAAAGATGTATTGAAGTAAATAAAGATCTGTATATGTGTTTCATCGACTATTCAAAAGCCTTTGATAAAGTACAACACGAAAAACTATTCAAAATTCTATCATCCTTGGACATTGATGGTAAAGATTTAAGAATATTACGGAATTTGTACTGGGAACAAGAAGCAGCAATGCGTGTTGACAACGAACTAAGCAGTTTTACACCTATTAGAAGAGGAGTTAGGCAGGGGTGTGTTTTGTCTCCAGATTTATTCAACCTCTATAGTGAAATGATATTAAGAGATATCGAACATAAGAAGGGGGTGTGTATTGGAGGAAAGAATGTAACAAATCTGAGGTATGCAGATGATACGGTTCTACTGGCAGAATCTGAACATGAACTACAAGAATTACTGGATGTTGTAGTCAGGAGTAGTGAAAATATGGGACTGGAACTGAATATATCTAAAACAGAATGTATGACGGTATCTAAAAATAATAACCCACCAGCCTGTGTAATAACAAGCAGAGGACAAACAATACAACAAGTTGAATGTTTCAAATATTTAGGCTTCAATGTAACATCCAATGGAAAATCAGATTGTGAAATAAAGAAAAGAATAGGTATGGCGAAGAATGCATTCAACCAGCTGCATACAATTATGAAAAACAGGAATATTAGCATGAAAACAAAAATCAAAGTCCTGGATTGCTATGTACTGTCTGTGCTGCTATATGGTTGTGAGAGCTGGACCATAAACAAGACCATGGTTAAAAGACTGGAGGCAGTGGAAATGTGGTTTTACAGAAGAATGATGAGGGTGTCATGGATGGAAAGGAAAAGAAATGAAGAAATTTTAGAAATGGCAAAACAGAAAAAGATCACTGATAACAAAAATCATCAAACGCCAAATGGAATTTTTAGGACACATTATCCGCCACCCTGGTTTGGAAATACTCGCCTTGACTGGAAAGATGAATGGAAAAAGAATAAGAGGAAGACAAAGAATAACGCATTTGAAAGGGATAAGAACTTGGACAGATGAAGCTGAGAAAGGTGGCGCTGCTTTAATAGAATTGGCAAGAGATAGATCAGCTTGGCGGAAGATGACCTCCGACGTCTGCTTCAGATATGGAACTACATGAGATGAGGGATTACACAAGGTGGCAGGAATGTGAAACACGGACGGACACATGCACTCATTTATTGACTTCGTGAATAATATCTGCAAAAGGATATTATATTCAGAAAGAACGGGACGGGGGGGGTGGGGGGGGAGAGAAGGGGGAGGAGAGAAAGAGAGAGAGAGAGAGAGTGAGAGAGAGAGAGAGAGGGAGAGAGAGAGAGAGGGGGGGGGAGAGGGAGAGAGAGAGAGAGGGGGGGAGAGGGAGAGAGAGAGAGATAGGGAGAGAGAGAGAGAGAGAGAGAGAGAGAGAGAGAGAGAGAGAGAGAGAGAGAATGGGGGAGGGGGGGGGGGGAAGAGTGGAAAATGTTGCCATTCTGGTTAATATTCAAAGTGTTTACTTCAAAACCTAATGCCAGCGGTATTGCATTTTATAAGCGTAATCAAAGCTAAGATAATGAAAGAACCTATCATATGAGTCAGTCGAGTTTAGTTTCTCTCTCTCTCTCTCTCTCTCTCTCTCTCTCTCTCTCTCTCTCTCTATCTCTCTCTGTCCATCAGACGTCATTGGGTAGCCTAGTTTGAGCAATACTCCCTAACTGCAACAAATAACGTTTTTAACCTCAGTCCTATTTTTTTTGGGCCTTATGCCCTGAAGGACTTTAATAACTTGCCTCTTCTAAAGTGTATGCCTTTTTCTTCCTGTTCTTTTGCTCCTCTCGGAACTTAAAATTTGGTGGCATGAGCCTTTTGTGCTCTGAAGGACTACTACTTACTAACTTGCCTCTTCGACAATGTGTTCCTCTTTTTATTCTTTTGCTCCCCTCAGAACATAAAATTTGGCTGGCACTGACGACACCGCTCCCCAGCGGAACATAAGGAACAGGGCAAAAAGTGCGACTTGGATAGCTCATACGGTAGAGATCACGGCCAGGCGGAGTTGTCGTACCAGTAAGGTCGCCGGTTCGAGCCCCCATCGCCGCCGTGAAGTTTTTATTCTCCTTTGTCTGCTGGCACTGTCCTACTCACTTCATTTCTTGTTGTTGCAAAAAAGCCCGTTACACGCCACACGCTTCAACAAGCCACTGACATGGGGATCGGCTTTGACACCTAAAACCCTAAGGCTGTCCTCGCATTGGCTGTCCTCCTGACTGGTTAAATCTTAAATTACATACATTTCTTGACTGCTTCTTCTAACGGGCGTTGATCGATGTCTGCGCTGTGCCTTCTGCATAAGTCCGTGTTAGGGGGAAAATGTTAGATAACCGTTGTCCAGTGACCAGAAGACCAGGCGGGTCTTATACGGATTCTATTGTTTGAAGAAAGTGTTTTGACATTCTTTAGCGAGTTGACTGTCAGCGCTTATCGTTCTTGGCATTATTCCGAGAGAGGGAGGGAGGGAGGGAACCGCGAAATCGGGAATTTCATGTCGATCAAAAGCCACATCAAACATCCCCAATAACCGGAGAATAACCGAAGTATTATAATATTAGTCATGACGTCAATGACATAAATTCTTTCATTTTAAGTGTATTGATTTAGTATTAAATCGTAATGCTGTGTGTTGATAATCCGGTTTTCAATGTATTTTTAAAAGAAATAGACATGGTAAAAATAAAACAACAACAACAAAAAAATAATAAAAAACAACAAAAAAAAACATCTGATTGTTACACTTTAGAGTCACTAGGGAGTTGATGCTTTTGCTCTTATTGTTGTTGTATTTGTTATATAAAAGAGCTTGAGCAACGCAAGGGTCAAAGTTTTTGGCACAGTCTGGTCACTAAGCGCGTTTGACATTGCCTGGCTGTATCAAAAGAGGATGCTCCTCTTGACTGCTCGGGCTTTGGTTTTTGGAGTTGTCGGTGTTTTGTTTTCTCTGTTTCTTTCTTTTGAATTACATTCTTTCTATACAACGCTATGATATAATTTGAATCACGAATTAACTTTTTTAAAACCCTCAATTAAATGTTAAAATCCTTTTTATGAGGGATTCAGAGCAAACGAATTCCGTAGTAACGTTTCCCGATTAACAGGTTTGTGTAACTATCCATAACATAAGTAGGGTCAGTGGATTTCTTGCGATTACAAATGATTTGCCCAACTGATCGTTTACACAGGTCAATCCGTTCGTGTTTATTGTTTTGCTGATCTTCTGTTTTTAGATTCGAGCTCCTGTGGTCGGGCATACGTCCAGAATATAATAATAATAATAATATAATATAATAATTCCAAGTCCTAAATACTGGCCTAGGGGGTCTTTGGAGAGATCGGTGATTAACCCGGTTTTACAACACTTCTCATACAGACACGTGACATATTGGTTAGCCTCTTGATAGGACATTGACTGACGAGTCAATATCAGATTACGTAGTGTTTTTATGCACCTCCGTTGACGGTGTATCTTAACGGATCGTTTTTATACACCTCCGTCAAGACTCATTCCACCCAATTTCATTAACGATATTGTATTTCTGCATTTGGACATGGCGAAAGTTATATCGTGACATCTGTAGGATGTTTTTGTTAATAAATTTATATAAAAATAATAATAATTTAAAAAATCGAAATATAAAACCAGAAAATAGAAGTTGCATTGAAGGTAAAATAATGTTTTAGAAAGACCTTATTAAATGTGATGAACAGTCAGGTGGCTCCGGGTTCGATTCCCAATCTTGACCTTTTTTTTTTTTTGATTTACTTTGTTTTTGTTTGCTTTTTTTTCTTGCTTTATTTTTTCAAAAACTTTTTATCATGTTTTTAAAAGACTTCGATTTTAATATTCTAAAATTATTTATTTATTTGAGATCAGTATTTGTGTGCCATGTTTCTTTTTACTTTTGATTTTTTTAATTATTGTTATTATTCTTTAATTTATTATCATTGTACATCGGTAATCACTAAGCAGCGTGCTAAACTACAATCTAAAACTATTTAAACCTCATGGACGTATGCAGCAACAACTTTACCATCACCGCCAACGGAGGTGCATAAAAACGGAGCGTTTTTGTACACCTCCGTTGGAGGTGTATACAAACGCCACCATCAGATTATGCTCTCTAACACTACATCCACTACCACCACGACAGCTGTGGGTTGGTACTTGTTTACGAATGGTTAAACTGAGGAAATATTATAAAGTCTTATCCCACTCTACTCGAACAGCAATCTCGCTCCGAGAGATTCTGGGATCTAATCTTAGTAAAAAATGGTTATATCGCCTAACAGGCATCATTTTTCGTTCTTTGCGTTACGTGTTGCTGTTGGCCAGGGACCTCTCGTAAAACGCTTTGAGCACGTTTAGTGGATATCGCGCTATATAAAAGCTCAAGTTTTTTTTATTACCTCTTTACATATGTTTTTGTTTAGAAATGTAAATTTAACATCACATATTCTGTATTCAACATAGGTGTAACATGAGTAGCATTACATATTCTGTATTCAACATAGATGTAACATGAGTAGCATGTTATCTCCTTTGAATGTAACATCCATGCCATGTATCCTATTCACAGGGCGACAGCGACATCATCATCCGTCCACTTAACGCCTCGAAAATTGACCTAAACGTTGACACTTCAGGTGAGAAGTCTTCTGTAGTCTAAAAAAAAACTTTAAATAAATAAGAAAGAAATTTGGCTAGAAAACTCGTACTTCAAATTACCCCCATCTTTCAAAGACAAACAAACAAACAAACAAAAAACTCTAAAATTTTGGACGTCCTAAGTCCCAGGTTTGAAAGAGTTAGTCTCAGGTTTGAGAGTTTTATTTTTGGAAAGGTGAAGATCGTTTTAGTCAATCGATATCTGAAAGAAATGTTCCCGGCCAAAATTTCTAAAAAGATGATTTTTCAGAGTATTGCAGAATGTCTCTAAGCTCATTTTTGTAAGATCAGTGAAAAGGAAATGCGATAGCAAAACGGTGAACAAGTACGTCGGGTTAGGCGTTTAACTTCAAAGTAAATACATTTTATCCCCGGCTATTTGTTGTCAATGGAAAGAGATCGTTTTTCATCTCTCGTGTACTTAATACAGGTTTAATACAACCGTCAAAACTGTGGCGTTGCATAATAATTATTATTCTTATGAGACTCATCGTCTCAAATTGGTATTGCGTCGGGGTCGACGTGTACATATGTGACCCACCGTATCAAAGCGGTATTATGTAGGGATCCACTCGGTAAGGGAAATTGAATTCATAGCCACAAATATCCAACTTGGGCTTAATTTCTGTAGGTCATGGTGGAGTATAAAGACTATTTCTTGCATTGCAAAAACTTCTAAGCACCAATTTCTCATAATTTTATCTCTAAATTCACTTTTTGGAGTCTGAATCATCCCGACATAATACCGTTTTGAGACGGAGGGTCACATATATGCAGGTCTGATGACATCATAACCCACTTATGGGCCAAGTTTAACATTGTTGTAATGGACAATATTTTGCGGGTTTATTTAATGTTTTTTTTTTTTTTTTTGAGATTTCAATTACAACAATGAGCCCAAAAGGAATTGGGTTATCAGACCTGCAAATAAGTGCATGACGGTCGAGATGTTTTGAATGCTGAATATCGATGGTCGGCGGATCAAACCTCTGAAGTCCCGATTTTCACGATCGGCGGATCAAAACTCGGAAGTCTACATAATATGAGCTTTGCACACCGTGTTTTCTTTAATTTTGGGTGGATCAGAAAAAGAAAAGAAAAGAATTAAAAAAAAAAAAAAAAGAAAACATTGTGTGCAAAGCTCGTATGCTAGATAGACTTCAGACTTTTGATCCACTGATCGTGAAAATTGAGATTTCAGAGGTTTGATCCGCCCACCATAGATATTGAATTTAAAGTAAAAAATTCCAACCTAGATTAAATGTCTTTTGCTTTCGTGAGGAAAATGAATCCGTTGTCTTGAAACGAGATCATTCAAAATTTCATAAATCGGATCTTTAAGCTTTAAATTCACTTTCAGGTATTTGAAAGAAACTTGTGTGGCTGTATCAGCTTGTGGTATGACACTCGCTTTCGGGTCGGAAGGTCATGGGTTCGAGCCTCATTCGGGGGGAATAGTTGAGTCCTTGGAAAAGTCTCTATCCTCACATTCTCTCATGGTACTCGGGGTGTGAAATGAGTACCTGGCCGTTAACAGCGTAGTCTGTGTCGAGACTTTTTATGTCACGTGCTTCTGTTGGTCAGAGACACTTTGTAAAAAGCTCTGAGGACATTTAGTGGATGTTGCTCTATATAGTAGCTGAAAGCTCAATTTATTGATTTATCCCGACAGAGTGAGAGTGCGGGTAATATAATATTGTAGCTTCTAATACATGCCTCAGAGACATTGTAATACACATCATCGTCCTTTCGTCAACAATGAAAAGGGAGTGGTAATTCATCGCATCCTGAAATCTTACACTTTCGAACTTGACAAAGCTTAAGTAATGTCTAATTCGGAAAGTAATGAGGATTATTGCTCTTAGAGGTAGAAATATATAATTTATTTTTAAAAAATTGTTTTCTTGATTTTTTTTTTTAAACTCAAACATTACCTGGACTTTAGGTGCAACAAGCACGTTCTGTAGGCTGAAGGAATGAAATGCATTAAACTCAGGCTTAGGGCAGGATTTTCTTTTCGGACTCGCAGATTCATTAAGCAGGTTTTTTTTTTCATTTTTGACCTGGCAGAAAGTTATTTTATATTGACCATTCAATGTTCTATCCAGAAAAAGGAGAGTTTTATAGAGCCCAATGTCCACTCTAAGTCTCAAAGCGCTTTACAAGGGATCCCTGACCAACAGAAACACTTAACATGTAGGACATGACATGACGCCTGTTAGGCGATATCATTTTTTAGGACAGAACAAAGTTGTTAATGGCCTGGTACTCATTTTACACCTAAGCACGGTGAGAGAATGTAAATAAACAGCCTTTTCCAAGGACTCAACTATGCGCCGAGTGAAGCTCGAACCCAGGACCTTCCGATCCGAAAGCAAGTGTCTTACCACTAGACCAAATAGCCGCACAAAAAGTCACAATAAATCATAATCACCAATTGTTTCTAGCTGAGGGGAACCGGGGTTAGCCGAAGCCATCGTTAACTTATAGCCTGACACTGACCAAAAAAATGACGTCAAAAGACAAGTCTTTGGCCACAAAAGAAAACAAATCGAGTTGTATTCAATAGTTCAACCAATGGAATCACTTATTGTTTCCTGGACTTAAGGTGCAACCAAGCACGTTCTGTAGTTAACGATGGCTACGGTTCTAGTGTCAGGATATTAAGTTAACGATGGCAACGGGCTAGCCCCAGCTCCATGGATATTATTGATCAAAATGACGTATTGCTCTTACGTGGCATTTTAACACCAACGATTAAATAGATAATATTATGTTAAGCAGTATGCTACGCCATGTCACAATGAAGCTATTACCGTCATCAACTATCTTACATATGTGGCCCACGGGGTCATTCTGGTATTATGTCTGAATGAATCAGATAAAGAAAAAATGAGTTTTAAATTCAAACCGAACTGAATTTGGAAATCCAACTCTTTAGAAGTCCAAGACAAAACAGTCATCTCCCTCAATAAAGTCATTTATTTTTGCCCAAATTCCTTTTTAAATTAAGCTTTTATATAGAGCAATGTCCACTAAACGTGCTCAAAGCACTTTACAATGAGTCCCTGGCCAACAGCAACACGTAACATGTAGGACGTGACATGACACCTGTTAGGCGATATTACAATTTTTTTAGGACAAAGACAACGCTGTTAACGGCCAGGTACTCGTTTTACATCTGAGTTAATGTGAGTAAAGAGCCTTTTCCAAGGATTCAACTATGCGCCGAGCGAGGCTCGAACCCAGGACACCTTTCGATCCGAAAGCGAGTGTCATACCATAAGACCACATCGCCGCACAAAAAAGTGAATTTTATGAGTGAAATTTATTCACCAGGTTTAGCCCAGCCAGACACATTACCGTTTTGAGGGGACTGGTCACGTATCATTATACAAACACCTATTTATTATGACAGGAGCATAAACTACAGACCCGCGAAAAGCGATTGGTATCACGTACATACCTAATTACAGGCAAAATAGAGCTTACCGTGTGAACCAGGTATTAACCAGGTGACTATAAAACAGACGGGGTATGGTATATATTATTTAAATAAGCCATTATTTTATTTTCAGGTGAGACTTGAGTTAGTTAACCTTTGAAAACAGTGAGAGAAGCGAGAAACCGTTTTAAAGTTGGCTAGGGTAATCCAACTGTACCTGAATTTCAATTAGAATTGTTTGGTTTTCACCTATCACTGGTGTTTTTTCTTTAAATATTATTTTTACTGCAGCAGCTGTAAAGATCACCAACTAAAAATTGACCTGTCTTCATAACGACATTACTGCTTCATTATTTTCACTCGTTCAATTGAGATAATAAACGTGGATTAAATTTATATTGTTTTATTGCGTTAGTAATTTCAAATAAGCTAGAAATTCAAAAGCAGAAAGTTCAAGGATTTTATTTTGATAATGTGTGTGACCAGACAAACTGGGAAAGTAGAGAGCGGTGGGGGGGGGGGGGGGGGGGAGGGAGGGGGGAGGAGGGTGCTTGAAGCCTGGGATCGTGAAAATACCAACGAAAGAGAGTGATAATGGAGAGGTTTCGGATGGGAACAATACAGACAAACAATGTCTGACATTTGTCTGTATTGGTCCCACCCGAAGCCTCTCCAATACGACCAAACAAACTGCAGGTTTAGTGGATGTTGTCGTATACAAGTCAATGCTCGTTTATTATTTATTATTATTATTTTGATGCGAAATGATGTCCTAAAAAAATAAAATTGAATTTTATATAGCGCAATATCCACTAAATGTGCTCAAAGCGCTTTACAAGGGGTCCCTGGCCAACAGCAATATTTAACATGTAGGACGGGACATGTCGCCTGTTAGACGATATTCCAATTTTCCGGACAAAGACAACGCTGCTAACGGCCAGGTACTCATTTTACACCTGAGTACGGTGAGAGAATGTGAGAAAAGAGCCTTTTCCAAGGACTCAACAATGCGCCGAGCGCAAGGCTCGAACCCAGAACCTTCCGATCCGAAAGCGAGTGTCATACCACTAGACCACATAGCCGCAATGGTAATTCTAAAGGTCATATCGTTAAATGTGAGAACTAATCGGTGTAAAAATGTATAAATTTTGATGAGAGGGCTATCAAAATAGAATTCTTGAACTTCTACTTTTGAAATTTCAAAACGCAATAAAACAAAATAAATTTAAAGGGGGGGGGGGGGGGCGAAGTGGCCGAGTGGTTAAGGCATTGCACTGTGACTCGGAAGATCCCGGGTTCGAGCCCCGCTTCAAGAACTTTCCGTTTTTTCTTTTCCTTGGACAAGATTATTAACCCCCAATTTGCTCACTTGAACAACATGAGTGATTCCTGTTGACATCAGACAGACATCTTGTTTGATGAATTATCTATATTCCTTCGTGGAATGCCAAGACGACGATGTCTTATGATGTCGTGGTGGAAGGGCATCATTTAAAAACAATTTTTATTATCTTTTACAATAGATTCCATAAATTTTTAGCATCTAAGACATCTGTATATAATACCTGATTGAAGGCGCGGACACATATTTTTTATAACATTGAGAACAAAACAAATTAATTAGACAAAATTTGGGGCTAATAACATCTGCTTCACCACATTGTTATTTCAGCTAGTAAAGTACTGCACAGATAGTACAATTCTACCGTACTCTGAAAAAATCCATATTAAAAAATTTGGCCAGAAATCTCGTTCTTCAAATATCGATCGATTTAAATGACCCTCATCATGGAAAAAAAACCTCTCAAACCTGGGACTTCCGCGAAGTCCCAGGTTTGAGAGGTTTTTTTTCCATGATGAGGGTCATTTAAATCGATCGATATTTGAAGGACGAGATTTCTGGTCAAATTTTTAAATATGGATTTTTCCAGAATACGTCAGGATTGTTTTGACACTTGCTGATTCACTCCAACTAAAGAGTGTTTAGGTTGCATCAACGTGAACATAAATACAGGTCTAACATCCGAACCTGCTTATGGGCCTAGTTTAACAGTGTTGTAATGGACAATATTTTGCGCTAATTTATGTTGTTGAGATTTCCATCACAACAATCAGCCCATAAGGAATTGGGTTATCAGGCCTGCAAATAAGTCCACGTTGGGTAGTACGGAAACTCAAGATTTCATGTTACCATTTTCACCAGGGGAGCTGTGTGGTTGAGAACAAATTGACTGGGACGTGATTCTACTGCTGTCTTGTAAGGGGGGGGGGGGGGATGAGCATTTATATTGAGTAATATTCACTAAACGGAATCAAAGAGCTTTGCAAGGGCTCCCAAGCCAACAGCAACACTTAACATGTAGATCGAGACAGGACGCCTGTTAGGCGATATTAAAAACGTTTTTTTTTCCGACAGAGACAATGCTGTTAACGGTATAGGTACTCATTTTACACTTGTGTAAGGTGAGCGAATGTGAGTAAAGAGCCTTTTCTAAGGTCTCAACTATGCGACGCTCAGAGCGGCGGGACTCGAACCCTGGACCAGACTTGTCAATATGTCTGTGTTGACATTCCGACATAATGCAGGTTAGAAGTAGTGGGCCCCGACCGGAAGGTCCTGGGTTCGAGCTTCGCTCAGCGCATAGTTGGAAAAGGCTCTTTACTCACGTTGTCTCATCGTACTCAGGTGTAAAATAAGTACCTGACAGAAAACTGTGAGGTCTCTGTTAAAAAAATGTGTAATATCGCCTAACAGCCTTGATTCGTGTTTCGTCCTAAATGTTAAATGTTGCTGTTGGCCAGGGATCCCTTGTAAAGCGCTTTGAGCACGTTTAGTGGATAATGCGCTATATAAAAGCTCAATTAAAAGCTCAATTAAATTGTGTGGTAAAAACCTGTCGCCATTGTTATCTAGGTATAAAAAAATAACATTACATAGAGTGCGGAGGGTGAAGGCGGGGACTTGACCGGCTATCTCTCTATCTGTTAGACTGGACAGGAGGACGGACAGTAGGGTCATTTTATGCCTGGGTGCCCGCGATAGCCGCAGTGAAATCCCCTTCATAATCGACCATCATCCTGCTATTGAGGTTTATTGCCTTTGTATGCTCTATGTGCTTTCCAGCCTTGTTTAGTCTCTTCTCGTCTTTGTCTGTCTTTCTCTTTCTCTCTGTCTTCTCCCACTCTCTCTCTCTGTCTTCTCCCACTCTCTCTCTCTCTCTCTCTCTCTCTCTCTCTCTCTCTCTCTCTTACAATTTAATCCATCGTTCATTCTTTTTCTTTCTTTCATTCATTCTTTCTTTCTTTTTTTTCTGTCTCTCTCCCTCCATCTCATTTGCTCTCCCCCCCCCCTCTCTCTCTCTCCCTCCCTCTCTCTCTCTCTCTCTCTCTCTCACCTCTCACTCTCTCGTTCTTTCACTTCAATCTCTTAATTTAATCTCTTTCTCTCTCTCACTCTCTCTTTATCTCTGGCTCTCTTTCTGTACTTTCTCTTTAATGTAATTTATTTCTTCTTCTTCTCCTTCTTCTTCTTCTTCTTCTTCTTCTTCTTCTTCTTCTTCTTCTGCTCCTTCTCCTTCTCCTTCTCCCTCTCCCTCTCCCTCTCCCTCTCCTTCTCCTTCTCCTTCTCCTCCTCCTCCTCCTCCTCCTCCTCCTCCTCCTCCTCCTCCTTCTTCTTCTTCTTCTTCTTCTTCTTCTTCTTCTTCTTCTTCTTCTTCTTCTTCTTCTTCTTCTTCTTCTTTTTTTCGCTTATAATATTAGTGATCATTTGTACAAAAACTCCCTATGACAAAGAAACCAACAACCTAAACCCAGCACGCCCTAATGACCCAAATTAAACCATTACCAACAATATTTGATAGTCCACCTAACACGAAAACCGCTCAAATGACGCACAATACAAGAAAGGAACCGAATAGAAACGATACAAGAGAAGCATTGCCATTAACCCTATAGTTGAAATTGCTGGAAAGAGAAAACATTGTATGCAATTGTCTGGATACAAAAAAATCATTATTCAACAAATGCGGCTATGTGGTCTAGTGGTATGACACTCGCTTTTGGATCGGAAGGTCCTGGGTTCGAGCCTCACTCGGCGCATAGTTGAGTCCTTGGAAAAGGCTCTTTACTCACATTCTCTCACCGTACTCAGGTGTAAAATGAGTACCTGGCCGTTAACAGCGTTGTCTCTGTCCGAAAAAATATCGCCTAACAGGCGTCATGTCTCGTTCTACATGTTACGCATTGCTGTTGGCCAGGGACCCCTTGTAAAGCGCTTTGAGCACGTTTACTGGATATTGCGCTATATAAAAGCTCAAGTTTATTCACGTCACAAAAGAGCTTTATGTCGCTTCTTTCTCTCTTTCGAGATTCAATCCCATTCTGCAACTTGTATACTTGATTTTATACAATTCTATAGGGAAAAATCACTGATTTATCCGAGAGACTATCGACTTAACCACTAAAAGTATTTGCTCGAATGCTTAACTCTCTCCTTACCAGCCAGTTTCAGAATTTCCCCCCAAAACTTCACATCCTCCCAACACAAAAATAGATTTTTCTTAGTCAAACAGAAGATTAACAAGTACATTATATGCATAATATTGTTCAGCAAAATGAGCTCTACAAAACTGTGTCAAGTTTTTATGGCTTTAATAAACAAATTTTCTTCAAAGCTTATGAGAAACAAGAAAAATCAGATGAGAAAGTTGTTGGTTGCATCGTAACGAATGTGATGATTTTCATGTAGTTGGTAAGAAGAGGGTTAAGACGAGACCCGAATAGGGAAGAAAAGTCGTGACATCAAACCCTCTAACTATTTTGGTTCCTAAATCCTTGGGGGTGTGTATGGGAGTGTCACCAGTCCTTCTGAGTACTAAATGTACTCAGGTGTAAAATGAGTACCTAACCGTTAACAGCGTTGTCTCTGTCCGAAAAAAATTGTAATATCACCTAACAGGCGTCATCTTGTCTCGTCCTACATGTTAAATGTTGCTGTTGGTCAGGGACCTTTGTAAAGCACGTTGAGCACGTTTAGTGGATATTGCGCTATATAAAATCTCATTTTAAAAAATAAAATAATAATGAATAGGTTACATAAAGTTGGTATAACTATTTCCGTTGCACGGGTGTATAGGCCGATTCTTAGGGATTACGGGATGTATTAAAGCGATGATGGATGATCTTTATTGACGACCAGCATATGTGACCCATCGTCCCAAAACGGTATTATGACGGAACAAACCATATGCTTAAAAGTCGGATTTAATGTTAAACTGATCAAAAATATAAGCTGTTGGCATTAGCACCCTAAATTTATGGTATCCATTCTCCTCAATAAAAAATACAAACTCAGCTAAAGTCTGATATTTCTGGCTATAAATTCAATGTTCAACATCTTAACCAACCCGACTTAATACCGTTTTGAGGCAAAGGGTCACATATATTTAGACTAGAAAATAAGATGCCATCACTCTGAAACCAGAAGATAATATACACAAGGTATTTATCCTGTCCCCCGGAAGAGTGGTTTTTACACATCCAATGATGAAAAAGGAACCAGTTTCATGACATCATACTTTTCTTCCCTATTATTGGACAAGCCGTATAAAACGACCCGGGTTCAAACCGAAACCGGTAAAAACATATTATTTAAATGTCTCTTAGCATCTAGACGTCTACATCACTCTGATTTTGGAGGCAAAGGTCACGTATATCTCTATAAATAGCAACGAGGATAAAACCCTAGAGAAATAGTTAAGTTATCCCACGTGGATCATCATACAGACGATCAGCATTCACGGCAAAGCGTGTTGAAACCTTTAGCTTATTAAGAACAGTATGCAACGTACGTAAGATAAAAGGTCTGACATGCAAATAGAAAACAATACACTCTGACGACAGACATAGAAAGATGAGTCATCCTATCAAAAGATCAAACTCATCTTACAGATACCATCCATATGTGACCTACCGATTCTAAACGGTATTATACCAGGGCGGTTCATGATATGATAAGAGTTTAAAAGTTTCAAAGTTTATTCAGTCTATGGCTTTCGTCAGTAATTCATACAAAATTGATGACAACATACATGAAAGTGAGAGAGAGAAAAAGAGAAAATAAAAGAATGGTAAATGGAACAAAAAAAAATTATAAATAGATAAATACAAATAAAATGGCTTCATATGAAAATATGACGTGATACCTAGGCTAAGTTTTTATGTTTTAATCATGTATTGAACCAAGAATCCCCTTTTTTAAAACAGCGAAATAAATAATAAATAGCATATCTATACTTAATTTTTAAAAAACGAAAAAAAAAACCAAAACACTCATACTTCCCAAATTCTCTCTCTCTCCCTCTCTCTCTCTCTCTCTCTCTCTCTCTCTCTCTCTATCTATCTATCTCTCTCCCTCTCTCTCTCTCTCTCTCTCTCTCTCTCTCACACACGTACAGACACAACTTCACAGACACACACACACACACACACACACAAACACACGCGCACGCAAACAAACAAATAAACACAAACACACACACACACACACACACACACACACACAACAAACGCTCTTCTTCTCTCGTATCGTATCAGCCTAATTCCGTACCCTTTTTTTTTAAATTATCGATACTTATATATTATAATTTCAAGCATTGATATCAATCAGCCCACCAATATACCGCTTCGAGACGATTGGCCACAAATAAATTAGAATCAGAATATTCTTGTAGAATCGTTCCAAAGAAACCAGGCGCCTTCGATGAATGTCTATACACCCGTACTCTGGAAAAACCCATATTTAAAAATTTGGCCAGAAAACTCGTCCTTCAAATATCGATCGATTTAAATGACTCTCATCTTGGAAAAAAAGGACGAGTTTTCTGGCCAAATTTTTAAATATGTGTCTTTCCAGAGTACGACAGTATAGGCAATCATAAGCCGTATTTATTAGTACTTACTCTTTACTGTAAAGTAAACTTAGCCGGGGTTTTTCCAATTCAAACTCGATACATTTCTAAGAGGACTTCATTAATGTTGGGCGACGATATCACAAAATTTAGATATCGATACGTTACGATATTTTGTGACTTGAAATATCGATATATCGATATTTATCGATGCAAAGGAATTATACATCGAACTATCGAAAATCGATTTTAAATAATTATATAAACATGCTTGTCATTCATATCGATATATCGATATTTCGATACGATGTTATGCCCAACACAAGACTTCATTGTTTTGTTAAGATTCATAATCTAATGAATGTAATGAGGTGACAGGTACGAATCGTAAGAGGTTTAAGGGGTTTAGGGTTGACTTAATTCTATGGCGCTCCGGGTGTAGCGCCCCCCCCCCCCCCCCCATTCCCCACCCCTTTTGTCAATCAGCTGTTGGACTAAATGGGGGCTTGCATTAAGTACTATTGTTGTAGTCCTGTGTGTATGGAACATAGTACACAATCAAGATTTTAAGCCCGGGGATTAGGTTATTGAAATAATATTTGTAAGGAGTGGGTTAAAAGAGAACCATAGAAGATATAATATGTGATTGATCGGCTCGAAACGGTATTACGTGGGATGAAGCTGTTGCTTTGTGTTCATTTTAACCATTAAACTGTCGTACTCTAGAAAGACACGTATTTAAAAATGTGGCCATAAGTCTCCTCCTTCAAATATCGATCGATTTAAACGACCCTCATTTTGTCAAATACTCCCGGAACCTGGGGCTTCGCGAGGTTGTGCCAAGATGAAGGTTTATTTAAATCGATCGACATAATATGAAAGACGAGTTTTCTGGCTAAATTTTATAACAAGTATTTTATTTCCAGGGTGCGGCAGTTAGCTGGTAAAGGTCAACTTATAACATCGGAGTTAAAATAGATAATCGTTTTGCTTAGATTCTCTAGGTTCTGATTATTTTGACATTAAAAGTTACACAATACAACTATAATAATTTTATGACGTCAACTTAATCTTACTTTAATTGTATTTATAAATTCCAGGACAACTAGACATACAACGAAATTCATGCATTCAAAGAAAACCTACCCAAAAACACTAAAACACCAATCTACTCGTACAAACTCAAACATTCATTTGCACCCCACACTATCAAAGACTGGAACGGTCTTCCCGAATCATGTGTGAACACAACAGATATTTATAGAAACTTTCGAACTAAGATTATCAAAATTCTTCAGCCTAAACACCAACAATGGCTGTCACATTCAACAATTCTCTCCGCCCTCGAATACAAATACTCAGAATTAACCACAAGATTTTTGACCAATTAAAACATGGAATTTGTGACATACCTTCACAAGAGCTTGGACAAACATAGTTGGTTGTTTATAAACAATAAAGTGAATGAAATCGACCTCTTGCTGATCATTGTTATTGTTTTTATACTGCCATATGGGTGACTAGTTATCACATGATTGTCTCGATCATTTTATAAACGTTTAAATTTACACATAGTTTTCTGTGTTGGTTTTATTGATCAAGTGGGAAAGCAGTGGGTATTTTTCTTAGAAACATAACATTGATATTAAAATTTGTGTAGTTCGTGATGTTTACCAATCAGTGCCAGTGTTTACCTTATGACGACTGTCCGAGAGGCGTGGTTATCTATGTATCTATTGAGTCGACTTCGAGTAACATTCAGATTCAGATTCAGATTTAAATTGTGATCTTAACATAACCTATAACCTTTTTCATGGACAACTAACCGTTTGATTATTATTTCCATCACGTTGATGGCCGAGATGTTGTTACATGTCCTGGGCTCTGAAGGCCAATGGTACAAGATAAGAATTCATCCTTGACTCAGTTATGCTGTAATAGGCTTCAACAGTCGTGACGTCACTTCCCTCGAAATGACGCATAGTAACTTATTAGTACCTGGTTTTTAACTATCTCATTTTACATCTGAGTACGGTGAGAGAATGTGACTAAAGAGCCTTTTCCAAGGACTCAACGATGCGCGGAGCGAGGCTCTAACCTAGGACCTTCCGATCCGAAAGCGAGTGTCATACCACCAGACCACATAGCCGCGCAAAACAAAACAAATAAACTTAACCCCAGTGTAATATTTATTTCTGTCCAATACATGTTTTCAGCACCATCATAGTGTAGTCTTGAGTCAGTGAATCACAGAATTTGATGTTTTGATATAGTCAGCAATATCTTCTGGCAGAAGAAGTAAACCAGAAATTGGATACACTCGTAAAAAAAAATAATAAAGTCAACGATTCTTCAACTGTGTAGAAAAGATAAGACGTATTTAATCTCAATGTTGAGATATGGCTGTTTTTGTAGAAATTGGAGACTCATGTAATAGCTATAAAAACACTGCCGTACTCTGGAAAAACATATATTTAAAAATTTGGCCAGAAAACTCGTCCTTCAAATATCTATCGATTTAAATGACTCTCATCTTGGTAAAAACTCTCAAACCCGGGACTTCGACGAAGTCCCAGGTTTGAGAGTTTTTACCAAGATGAGAGTCATTTAAATCGATAGTTAAATAGAAGGACGAATTTTCTAGCCAAATTTTTAAATATGTGTTTTTTCCAGAGTACGGCAGAATAGACAATGTCGTGAGGCGGATAAACTAGGAAAACAAAGCTAAATGAATACTCCATCATTTAGTAACATGTACAAACATGGTGAGTTGGATTATATTATGACAATTTATGTTTGGAAAGTAAATAAAAAGAAGTCTCTCTATAACAGTGATCAATTGTATGAAAAACAGAACTATTTTGAGGCGTTCAGATGTTTAAAAAAAAACCAAACCCCAGAATGTTAAACTAAACTTACAATATTTGGCAGCTTAAACACAATAACTTTGATGAGGTTAGTGACTTTTGTTTCTTAACTCTCCTCTTCCCGATCATTTTCAGTATTTTCCCAAAATGGCAGACTTACCCAGCAGAAAAATTATTTTTTAAAACACAAACAAGCTCTCTACAAAACAACTTTATGTTCTTATTTGTTAAGCCAATATCATTCTTCAAAGTTTAAGATGTACAAAATAAATCTGAATAAGAAAAGTGTATATTGCGTCGTAACAAATGTGACGATTTTGTTGTAGGTGGTAAGGAGAGGGTTAAACTTTTAAAAAGTGGTATTTTCTAAAATTCTGATAATTTTACTTTTAAGCTAAGTCTTTTTTCTTATCCTGGTCATTGTCATTTTGGCATAATACAAGATTGAGACAGACGAGCACACATATTTGAAGGTCTGATAACCAAACGCAATAGGATTCAATAGTCTGATGTCACGTCCTCCCAGCTACGAGCAGCTTGTTTCTAAACAAAGAAAATCGATACTTTTTATTCTTCATGCTGGCTAGAACTTTTTCACATGTCATGTGATCATAATGTATGAAAGTCAAAACATGATCACATTTATAATTTTTTTTTTTCTCTGGATACGCTTTAATGCTCGTCGGAGAAATATTTTATAAGGGCGCCCGCCATTGTTCCGATAGTTACTCAGTTACTATGCGTCATTACGAGGGAAGTGACGTCACGACTGTTGAAGCCTGTTATGAGCTTGATTTAACTCTTGTTTTAATGGACAATATTCTGGGTTGGTTTGAGAGTATTGCTTTTACATCAATGACCCCATAAAGATTTGGATGATCAGATTTGTAAAAAAGTACTATTTGAGCACAATAAATAAATGGTCGTGAGGCAGATTAAGTGAGTAAACAAGGAAAATTGAAATGATCCATCATCTGGCTGGCTACATGATATACAAACTTGTCTATAGATAGTATGCAGATGACGTCACTCAGGCCTGTGTTATTGTTTTTGCCATCCGCGTTTGTGAGTTGTTCTCACTAAACTGTATTAACCAGACTATAAAAGTTCATGGTTACACAGAGTTTGTGTGTTGGTCCGTTATACTTCCGGATGGCAATGTTGTGAACTCCTTGGCCAAGCGCATTCTATCTATAGATAGTATGCAGATGACGTCACTCAGGCCTTTGTTATTGTTTTTGCCATCCGCGTTTGTGAGTTGTTCTCACTAAACTGTATTAACCAGACTATAAAAGTTCATGGTTACACAGAGTTTGTGTGTTGGTCCGTTATACTTCCGGATGGCAATGTTGTGAACTCCTTGGCCAAGCGCATTCTATCTATAGATAGTATGCAGATGACGTCACTCAGGCCTTTGTTATTGTTTTTGCCATCCGCGTTTGTGAGTTGTTCTCACTAAACTGTATTAACCAGACTATAAAAGTTCATGGTTACACAGAGTTTGTGTGTTGGTCCGTTATACTTCCGAATGGCAATGTTGTGAACTCCTTGGCCAAACGCATTCTATCTATAGTCAAACACGAGAACGTCGTTGGGACAATGCAGGGATGTAAAGTAAAACAGATAGAAATCTACAACTATTGCGAATAGCGAATAGCAATGTGAGGCTATGTGGTCTAGTGGTATGACACTCGCTTTCAGATTGGAAGGTCCTGGGTTCGAGCGCCTCGCCCAGCACATAGTTGAGTCCTTGGAAAAGGCTTTATTCACATTCTCTCACCGTACATATTATGTGTAAAATGAGTACCTGGCTGTTTCACGCTATAGAAACCGGGATAAACTCCGGCTCCATGGGCCCAATGGCTCTGAAGGACTAGTTACTACTTTCTTTATTTAGTTCGTTCGGACGTGATACCGAACTGAGCAGGTGAGCCACAATTAAAAGTTGTGAGACAGATAAACTGAGTAAACAGGGAAAATATGAATGATTCATCATCTGGCAACACGATATACAAACAATTCACGTGACATGAGTACGCCGTTGGGACGGAAATGACACAGGGATGGAAAGTAAACAAATAAGGGTCGACTATAGATAGTATGCGCTTGGCTTAGAAGCTCATAACATTGCCATCCGGAAGTATAGTGAGCATTACTCATAAACGCGGATGGCAACAACCAATAACAAAGACCTGAGAGACGTCATCTTCGAACTATCTATAGATAGTATGCAGATGACGTCACTCAGGCCTTTGTTATTGTTTTTGTCATCCGCGTTTGTGAGTTGTTCTCACTAAACTGTATTAACCAGACTATAAAAGTTCATGGTTACACAGAGTTTGTGTGTTGGTCCGTTATACTTCCGGATGGCAATGTTGTGAACTCCTTGGCCAAGCGCATTCTATCTATAGGAGTCTATTATAACTATTACCAATCGTCTCAAAATGATGTTGATCTCTGAGTGAATATGGTGTTAAAAACAGATAAGGGTTTAAGGTAAACTGACATAATTTTTGGTTTAAATCAAATCTTTTAATCATAAAGATAATTAACAATGTGAAATTATTGAATGCAAGCGTAATAAACGAAAACATATCATGTGGACGTTTTGAGAGAGAGAGAGAGAGAGAGAGAGAGAGAGAGAGAGAGAGAGAGAGAGAGAGAGAGAGAGAGAGAGAGAGAGAGAGAGAGTTCTAACTTAGACTATTCATTTTTAAAAAACTTAGATTCAGTTTTCTCCATCTGGTTCGTTCCAATTATATAATAAATAGTATCCGATTGAATACGATGAGTTACAAATGGCCGTGTGGCAGATAAACTAGGAAAACACAACTAAAAACGAATGATCCATTCATTATCTGGCAATATTTGCAAAAGTGACTAGTCAGTCAGACGAGTAAGAAGACACAGCGTGACAACGCATGGATGAAAAGTAAACAAACAAAAGATTATGAATGAATTGTGGAAGCTACAACGAAGTGACTTTGATGGATGATGTCATGTAAACTAATACGCTCATTCTACGGGGAATATGAAAAATTTCTGTTGCAATAATGTGAAATCCTTTACCGAAAAAAGTGCTTTATTCTTATTAATTCATTCCGATTATCACTATAAAATTATGTCTCTGCTCCGACGTGTACATATATGCAGGTCTGATATATATATATATATATATATATATATATATATATATATATATATATATATATATATATATATATATATATATAAACTAAGTAAATAAATTAAGAAAGAAATAAGAAAAGAAAAGAGATAAGATAATTTAACACATATATTTGAATGATTTTTTTTTTTTAATTCACAATTATTTAGATTTTAAACTGAGTTTTCGTCATGTATCTGGTCCAACCCCCCCCCCCCTCTCCCCCCCCCTCCCCCCCACACAATACCAAATCGAAACGGTATTGTTGTACAAATATATCTGTCACAGCTGAGCTATACGAGTCTTAGAAATCAATTCACCGTGGAAAGTTAAGAGTGGTCAACTAGCTCTTCTCCCGCTCCTAAAGCACCCTCGACAGTTTTGTTATTCTTTTTTTCTTTTCTTTTCTTTTTTTTTTTTTCTTTCTATTTTTATCTTGACCTACAACCTAGCTCTAGATAGACATAGAATGAGAAAATCAGACCAGAAAGAAGAAGAAGAAGAATGGGGTAATCCGTGAACGATACATAGAGAGAGATTGTTTGGATACGAGTGTGATAGAAAAGGAGAAACTTTGTACAATAGAATTGTAACAAAACATGAGACTATTGTGTGTACATGATATTTGGGATATTTGGAGGGGCGAAATTGTAAACCCGCTGAGATTCCAAGACAATACCGGCGTGCTCTTGAAAAAGTACGTTTTTAAACATTTTGGCCAGATAACTCGTCCTTCAAATATCGATTGATTTAACGACCCTCGTCTTGCCAAAAACTACCAAACTTGAGACTTCTGGAAGTCTTCAGAGAAATTCCATGTTGGATGTTTTTGACAAAATTGTGGGGATTTTCAATTAAAAGATTTTTAAAGATGAGTTTTCTGGCCAAATTTTTAAAAATTTCTTTTTTTTTTTCCAGAGATCTGTAGAATAATTGTTTGCTTGCACGCCAAGGGAGCCTTTGCGGGGTCCCCACCACGCGGGGAGGTATTTTCTCAGGATAGGTCTCCGGAGAGAAGGTGTGTTTTGACAAGTTGCCGTATCAGTGTGAGTCGCCACTGTTTGTCGTCCATTCTTGCATTGGATTGAAAACAGAAAGATCCCCGTCTATGTGTCAGCGTTTGGTTTAAATGCCGCACTCTAAAAAAAAAAAAAAAAGACACGTAGACAATTTATCAAAAATTTAGCCAGAAAACTCGCCCTTCAACTATCGATCGATATAAATGACCCTCGTTTTAGCAAATACTCTCAAACCTCATACTTCACGAAGTCTCAGGTTTGAGAAGGTTTTTGCCAAGATGACAGTCATTTAAATCGATCGATATTTGAATATTGAATTTTCTGGCCTAAGTTTTCAATATGTGTTTGGTTTTTTTTTTTTCACATTACCGCACTCAGCTGGTTAATAGGGTATAGAAGTAATTTGAAATACAAAGGAGAGAAAAGGAGAAAGAATGCGGAGATCAATAGAGTGAAAAGAACATGACAGCTAAATATACATTTTAATCTTTTATGATTATGATTATATATTTGGGGGTCCTTGTATATATACACAAAAACGCATTATTGTTACTATTCATTCTAATCATGGGAAGTTATTATCACACGACGAGGTGTATGGTGTGTTTAGGTTTCAGATTCATGAACATAGCTTGCATATTTTCTTTCTTAAATAAACACATATTATGTGAAAACGGCGTTTTTTCTGAAACGTGGTAAATGAAAATTTGTGAAGTTTTTAAGAAATCCATAACAGTCATCAAAGAAACATAGAGATAGCAATAGCATTCTGCTTGAAATTGTGGAATAATTTTTAAAAATTAAAATGAATGAAAGTACTTCAAGAAAACGGAAAAAGTACAATGTACAGAAAATAAGCGAACATTTCGGGTTCAAAACTCTTGCTCAGCAAACAACCCAAAAAAAAAAAAAAGAATTATTTTACATGGAAAGTCTTGATAAAAATTGTTTGATTTTTCTCTGTTCTATTTTGTCTATATTTTTGTTGACTTTTTTTTTTCTTTGGAAGGGGGGGGGGGGGGGGGGAGGGGGTGTTTGTTTCGGTTTTGTTTGTGCTTGACGGTTTCATCTCATGGTGTTTTTCTCCATTTCAAAGCTGTCAAATTATTTCTATTCATAATTCAGAAATGCAGTTGTATCCCTCTGTATCTGTAGCAAGATGTTTTAAAATACAAAGACTTTGAGCACTTTTTAACTGTCATGGCTCTAGGGTTACACACACACACACACACACACACACACACACACACACACACACACACACACACACACAATCTCTCCCCATTAGGCAGGCTAGAACTCAATTTTCACAAAAATAGACTTACGGAATTTTGGGCGGCGGGGGAAAATAATTTTTTTGTTTGGAGTTTTATACGTGCATGTTTGGATAAGTATAAGATCTTTATTTAACCCCCAATACTAGCTGTATCATTTCAAAACCACAAAACACCTGTGCATTGATTTACTTGGTGTCAATAATAAATGTTGTTTTATTTATTCAGGCGAATCGACAAGTGCGCTTTCTATTTAGAGTTAATGATATAAAAATCACAGACACACACACACACACACACACACACACACACACACACACACACATGTACACCCATTCTAAGAAATTTGGCATAATAAAGTAATGATTTTAAGTAAACAGCCGGCTGTCAGTTTCAATTCAATGGCGGCCACCAGACATAGCTGGACCGCCGTGGGGTTTTTCACACCTTTGACTACAGTGTTATGAAAAAGAAAGTCTAATGGTGGATTTTTCGGAATTCTATTCATATGATTAATCAATGAAAAACTATTATCGGTATGTTAGTGATAATATTATAGAGTGTGGTGTGGCATAGTGGTTAGTTAAAGCATTACATTGTAATTTGGCGGGTCCAGGGTTCAAACCCAGTCTAAGGCGATAATGTGGTCTAGGAGTATGACGCTCGCTTTCGGAAGGTCCTGGGTTCGAGCCTCGCTCAGCGCCGAGTTGAGTCCTTGGAAAAGGGTCTTTATTCACATTCTCTCGTTGTACTCGGGTGTTAAATGTTTAACAGTGTTGTTTCTGTCCGAAAAAAATATTGTAATATCGCCCAGCAGGATGAGTTCAGAACACTTTCCATTTTAATAATAATAGAAAATGAAGTCGTGAGTAGAAAAGTGCCAGAAGACAATAGAGAATAAACATTTCGCGGCGATGAGGGCTCGAACCCACGACCTTACTGACACAACAACTCCGCCTGGCTGTCAGAGAGACGCTATGTAGTCGAAGCCATCTACCACTCTAAAAAAAAAAAAGAAAAAAAAAAAAAGAAAAAAGTGCTTTCAAACGTAGTGTCTATCCTGGTCCCTCCCTCGACGTCTTGAGGTTATGGGTTCGAGACACACAAACTCCGCTGAAGTTTATTTACATTTTAAATATAGTCTTATTCATTTTGTGTGTGCAAGATCACTCATTGAACTTTCACTTAGAAAAGCTGTTGATGTATTTTTCTTTTTAAACTTTAAACGGAAAGAAGGACTACATTTATCGAAGAGAGACCCTGGCAGCAGCGCCCTCCGGCAATCAGGCCCCCTTCAGGGACAGGTGTCAATGCTTCAATTCACCGTTCTAGTGTTTGTGGAGGGCAGGATGTTGCCTTTAGATCGCAAAGATATTTCCAACATCCTTTATCGTCGTGGCGTAAACCGTCGTACGATCGGTGCGATTTCGTAACGTTATATTTGTTTTACCGTACAGGTCGATTGCCTCGCCTCTTACTCAAGACTTAGTATAATAAATACACTGATTAGTAATTAACTGACACCTGATTTTGAGTGCTTTTGAGACTTAATTGAGAGAGAGAGAGAGAGAGAGAGAGAGAGAGAGAGTAGGTGAGAGAGAGAGAGAAGAGAGAGAAATAGAGTTGGTTTGTGCAGGAGAGAGAGAATTTAGAGAGAGAGACACGCAGATTGAAGGAGATCGAGAGAGAGAGAGAGAGAGAGATGAAGGTAAGAGAGAGAAGAGATAAAGAGAGAGAGTGATATATATAATATATATATATGATTATAGTATAATATATATGTGTGTGTGTGTAGAGAGAGAGAGAGAGAGAGAGAAGAGAGAGAGGAGAGAAAGAGAGAAAGAGAGAGGGAGAGAGTAATGACAGAAAGAAATAGATAGAACGAGAGGAAAAGAGAAATCATGAAAGAGGTAGAGGAGGGAGGGGGGAGGGGTGGAGTAAGATATACTGGTTCTATCTTAATGTGTTTTGCAGCGAGACAGATATGATATGGCCTGTCATTGAACGATCACGTGCCTCATGCCTAAACCTTTTTTCCAGAAAAATTCAGATCGGAAGGGCAGTGAGTGCATGTGGGCCGATGGTAGATCAATCGTCCTTGACTCGAAAGGTCACGGGTTCGAGGCTTGTAACGTAGATGGGCTAACCAGTTAACTGCCGCAAAACTCTGGAAATACACGTGCCTCCAGAAAACTTGTCCTTCAAATATCGATCGATTTAAATTTCCCTCATCTTGGCAAAATCTTTCAAATAATATGGGATTTCCTGAAGTGGGAAGTAAGAAATGAAATGATAATTCCTCCAACAGGCGCCACCCAGTCACCCGTATAAATGAAGTTAAAATTCAAGCGCAACAAGTAAAACACCCACACCCGAACTTAAATCCGGTGCATATAGGCTAGCAGGAAAACGAAGACCCCGAGGCCAAAAAGGGGGTTGTAAAACCACAAGCACCTGTGGAAAATCGTGTTTTTTTAAAAATGCATTTCAACCAACATCGATGTTATTATTATTATTCATCCAAAAGGAATGGGGCAAAGCTAGGCAGTTACGCAGCCCTGTATTGTCAACAAACAACAAATGTCTCATAGACAACAAAAATGCCAAGAACAAGCACACCCCTGCATCGTTGGAAGTTCCTTGCTGAAATGCTTTATGTATAATTTGTTTATTTTCGTCTATGCATATTTGTACATCTTTGTAGATGTATAAAAATATTGTTTCCGCAACTCTACTGTTACCCTTGCATTGTTGTGCCATGGCATTCCTGTAACAATGTTTCTGTTGAGATCAAAGTTTACGCTTTTCTAGCACATCTACAAGACAAATCACAAACTACAGAGGATTGAATAGAGCAAATAGCGCACAGGAAATACCATAGACAATATAATTATTGAGCTACATTTCAGTGGAACTTGAATAAAATAAAGAAAACGTTTTTAAACTTCAAAAGGTTGATTCCGCGGTTTGCACGTTGTTCTCTTTACATATCGTAAAGGAATCCCAGAGCAAATTGTTTGTCAAATTATTAAGGTCATGCTTCTAAATCACAGATTTAATTTACAAGGAAATATTAGACGTAAGTCTTTATTTATAGCTTTCATTTATAATTGATAAACCCCTCTTTTCGTTAAACATTCGTGACCCATAATATTTGTAATTCATACACCCCTATTTAATTAAAACATTAGTGACCCATAATATTACTAATTCATAAAACCCTCTTTAAGTCAAACATTAGATTAGTGATCCATAATATTTAGAATTCATAAACCCCTTTTTGAGTCAAACATGAGTGATCTATAATATTTATAATTCATAAACCCCTCTTTCAGTTAAAAGTTAGTGGCCCATAATGTTTATAATTCATAAACCCCTTTTTGAGTCAAACATTAGTGACTCAAAATGTTTATAATTCATAAACTCCCTTTTAGTTTATCTATAGATAGAATGAACTTCACGTCACTCGGGTGGTTGTTATTGTTTTTTGCCATCTTTATGAGTAGTTTTCACTTCCAGACTATAAAAATTCATGGCTACACAGAGTTTTGTGTGTTGGTCCGATACACTTCCGGATGGCAATGTTGTGAGCTTCTTAGCCAAGCGCATACTATCTAGAAGGTGCTTCGAAGTAAAATGGCCCAAACAGGTCGCGAATGACAAAGGGTAGAGTTATGCACTATAACTATAAAATGTGCATTAGATTTTCATTCATTTCTTTGCATACTTATTTTTTTCCTTATACTTTCTATTGTTCTATCTATCTATCTATCTATACATTCTTTGCTTTTGTTCTTTATGAGATCTTAAAGGAAAAGAGAAAAGTGTCATAATATATTAAAAGGCAGAAGTGTTTTCTCTCAATCTTTGCCAGAGGGTACGAAGCTTCTTTGTCTGTAATAACGATCTTAAAGAATCTAAACAAACGGTTCTTCAGACAGAGACACGGAGAAGAGGAGAAAGTGGAAGAGTTGGAAAGTATTGACGGTAAATGATGTACCAATGGGCATGGGGGGGGGAGAGAGAGAGAGAGAGAGAGAGAGAGAGAGAGAGAGAGAGAGAGAGAGAGAGAGAGAGAGAGAGAGGGAGGGAGAGGGAGATACAGGAACAGACTTAGAACGAAAGAGATAATTGGAAGGAAGAGGGGATGAGCAAGATAATAACAGGAGAGGGGTGGGGTGAGGAAGAGAGAGAGAGAGAGAGAGAGAGAGAGAGAGAGAGAGAGAGAGAGGGAGAGGGAGATACAGGAACAGACTTAGAACGAAAGAGATAATTGGAAGGAAGAGGGGATGAGCAAGATAATAACAGGAGAGGGGTGGGGTGAGGAAGAGAGAGAGAGAGAGAGAGAGAGAGAGAGAGAGAGAGAGAGAGAGAGAGAGAGAGAGAGAGAGAGAGAGAGAGTAACACGCATGAGAGACGAGTTTACAAAATTACAGATGTTGACTCTAGCCTAAAGGCATCAAAATTCATAATTATTTAATGTTCCCAGCCAAAGATCAACCATCATATTATTTAATTCACAAAAATCTCGCATGATTTAATAATCTAATTAATAATTTCAATGATTTAGAGGAATCCTATCGCATTTATTTACACTTATGAGAAGATCATACTTATTTTAGAAAAAGATGAACTTAAACATTGATCTTTACATAACAAGAATAAATACAAGAAAGTACTCTGTAAGTATACAAAAAAATAAGAAAAAGATGATTAGGTATATTATCATGAAAAAAAAATAAAGACTTGAAGAAAATTCCCTTCATTCTTTTTGTTGACTCTCAAACATTCCAGGTTGTTCCAGAAAAAAAAAATTGTCTGTTTGTTCTGAACGTTTTGTCGCTTATTAAAAAATGAACGATCGTGTTGCTCTTGTTTACAATGAAATGGATCTCCAGTCTCCAGTAGGTATGGATTCGGGCAATTTCTGGCACGCGTAAAATGGTAAAACACTTTTATTTTGGGTAGGTTTGGCAGGTGATATTTATGGGGCAGCGTAGCTCAGAGGTACGGTCTTTGCTTCGTACCCAAAAGGTACCGAGTTCGATCATCCGCCGCTTCGCTGTGTGGCCTTGAGCAAGTTACCTCGCCTTAGCTCAATTTGCGGCGCAGCTCTGCGGCTGACGCCTGGGTTATTCAAGTCTTCCCTTGGAATAGACCCTAGAGACAAATTTCCCATATGGGATGAATAAAGGGAATTTTTTTTTCATTTTTTATTTTTACTTAACGAAAGTACCAACGTAAAGTTGTCAAAAATTCTTTAATGTGTGTGATTGTGTGCTGTGTGTGTGTGTGTGTGTGTGTGTGTTTGTGTGTGATAGAGAAAGAGATAGATAGATAGATAGATAGATAGATAGAGAGAGAGAGAAAGAAAAAGAGATAGAAAGAGAGGGAGAGGGAGAGAGAGACAAAGATAGATAGATTGATAGATCGATAGATAAATAGATAGATAGATAGATAGAGAGAGAGAGAGAGAGAGAGAGAGAGAGAGAGAGAGAGAGAGAGAGAGAGAGAGAGAGGTGTTGGGAGTAATCTTGATAATTCGATATATTATAAAAATTGATAACTGATTTCTTTGCCAAAAACTATACGAATCTAGGCATAATTTATATACTGTATCACTGAAGATACTGCATAATTTGTTTTATTTTTTTATTACAGAGACAAATTGCTGGTCACTTCAATTCAAAATCACTCAATCCCGTTCATCCCAGCATACCACCGTTTTCAGACGACAATTCACATATCAAACATTTTCACTTTCAGGCAAGAATGGAAAGAGCTTTTGATTGTTTGTTTATTTATGTTTTGTTTGGGCTCCTGTTTTGTATTTGCTTTGTGTTTTTTCTTTTTTTTTCTTTTTTTTTTTTGTATTGTTTCTTGGGTTGTTTTTTTTTTTTTTTTTTTTTTTTGTTGTTGTTGCTGCTGTTTTTTGGGGATTTTCTTCTTTTTTTTATTTGGGGGGGGGGGGGGGTAGGGGGGCTGGTCCTTTTGTGCGTGCGTTTTGGTGGGTTTTTTTTTGTGATTAGTCGGATGTATTTCTTCACAACATTTCTTTTCAAGCATTGATCTACTAACAACTTATGTTCTCCTGGGTTACCTTTCATATGAGCAACTTACAAGAAGATAAAATAACGCCTCTTATAATATGTATCATATCAATCCCCAAACCAAGAGCAGATTCTTTCCCCCTACCTGTCAATCTAAAAATGTTAAATACCTGTCCTACAGCGGTAGACTGAAGCAGCAGCAGATGATGATGATGTTGCATTGTTATAATATGATGTGATAAGGTCATGCCCAAGGAACCAAAAACGTGTTTGCTTTCCGTGACGTTATGTATTCTTAGACTTATAATATATATCCTATATGTTACACAATTATTTTCTAACTTGTGCTTTCATATAGATAGAGTGAAGTTGACGTCACTCGGGTCTTTGTTTTTGTTTTTTTGCTATCCACGTTTATGAGTAATTCTCACTTAACTGTATTATCCAGACTATAAAATTTCATGGTTACACAGAGTTTTGTGTGTTGGTCCGTTAAACTTCCGGATGGCAATGTTGTGAGCTTCATAGCCAAGCGCATAATATCTTTAGTACAAAATCCACGAAATGTGCTCGAATAGCTTTATAATAATTCCCAAGCGAACAGCAACACTGAACACGTAGAACTAGAACGAGAAACCACGCCTATGAAGCACTATTATGCAGTTATAGTGAGAAAATGTGGTAAATAATAAATATTATCATTTTCCAAAGACCCCACTTTACGCTGCTATCATTACTCGTTAAAATCACATTTCGGGTCGGTGCCGCGAGAGGAAAATGTTATTGAACTGCTGCGTTTTTCACACACACACACACACACACACACACAAACACACACACACACAGACACACACACAGACACACACACACACACACACACACACATTAAAGATTTTTTGACAACTCTACGCTGGGATTGGATTTACGTTAAGTAAAATATCGCCCGTCAATCCTGCCCAAAATAAAAGTGTTTTACCATTTTACGCTTGCCAGAAATTGCCCAAATCCATACTGGATACTGGAGATCCATTTCTTTGTAAACAGGAACAACACGATTCTTCAGTTTTTAATAAGCGACAAACATTCAGAACAAACACACAATATATATATATATATATATATATATATATATATATATATATATATATATATATATATATATATATATATATATATATAGTGGGCGTTTCTTAACATGCTTAAGACTGATATTTTGCAATCCGGACCATTTTTTACTGATGGAATTTCCTTCTCACTGACATACCCATAACATATCGTGTCAAAGGGTCAGATTTTATGTCTTTAAGTAATGTATTTGTCTGGGCTATATGAATGATTTAATCTAATTACAACCCACTTTATGACCTTAAATCTCATCGATTTCGTTGTTGTAGCCTAATTCACGACTACGGTTTCTACCTGATTTATAAAGCAATAATAATAACAATATTATAGTAAATATGGACCATACGTTATCATTGTAATAAATCACTTTTCATTTCTACATTATGACCGTTTTGGCAGATGTTGACAATCGTGAACGCAAATAAACTGACTTGACGCTTGTTGGGGCGTCACGTTATAATTTATTAATAGATACAAAAGTGCAGCAGCTTAAAATATTATAACATTTATATGGGACAAAATATAATCAATGATCGACTCGGAATTGACGAGAACCTAATGAGTGAAAAATAGGTGGTTTAGTTTATTTACTTTTTTCTGTTTCTGTTATTGACCTTAAAAAAAATCCTTCTTTCTTTATTCCTTTTTTTTTTTTTTTTTTTTTTTTTTGTTTTGCTTTCGTTTTTCAAAATAGAATAACCCATGCAATTTTCTTGCCTTGTTTGTGTGGCTTTTATTATTTCGTATGTATTACAATAAACTAGATAAATATTGTTTTGTTTGTTACTTTGCTTGACTTGAAAGAAGGAAGGAAGGTAGGAAGGAAGGGAGGTGGGGGGGGGGGGGGGGGTGTTGTGTATTACATAGAGCAGATTTGACAAATTCCCACTGCGAATATCTAGCAAATTTGGAGGAGAATTGGGAAGACTTCTAAAGGAGAGTGATATATAAGAATCATTTCCACTGCCCCCTTTCCCGTCGTGTGCCTTTCTGTCAATCCAACTTTTATGGTGTGGGTTGGAGCTGCTTTTCACGTGGAAAAAAGCATATCCATGCAATAAACCAATATACTATCCAAAAGTTAACTAAACAATCTAGATAGTTATATAAATGTTGCCATGTTGTTGGTTTTTTTTTTTAATTTCTCCTCAAAATATTGATAACGCCCTTGGAATGTTAAACAGGAAATAGTGACGAGATAAGAAATCCTCCAACCTCTCAATGACGAAATGAAAAATGTCGGACAACGAGATCAACCTCCAAGGTAACAAAAGACAAGTCACTGCCTTATCAGGCTATCATGAATTGTAAGCAGAATTTGGTACCCACCCTGTCATTCTGGTATTCTCTCAGATTGAGCCAGATATTTTATTTTTAAAAAATTGAGATCAAAGTCAGAAGTGAGCATTCTTAGAATATGCCATTTTAAAGAAAACTAGAAAGCATAATTCACAGTCATGAATATTTGCATTTTATAAAAACCCCCAAAAATATGATCTTTTATCCATTCAATGTGCTCAAACCGCTTTATAAATGGTACTTGACCAACAGCAACAAGAAACAAATAGAACCAGACATAACGCCTGTTAGGCGATAATGCAATTTTTTATCCAACATAGACAAAGTTGTTAACGGCCAAGTAATCATTTTACATTTGACTACGGTGAGAGAATGTGAGTAAAGAGCATTTTCCAAAGGACTCGACTATGCGCCGAGCGAGGCTCGAATCCAGGACCTTCCGATCCCACAAGACTACTTAGATGCACATTTTTGAAAATGAAAATTAAGCTCAAAATTCAATTGTATTCATCAGATTCACGCAGACATACCGTTTATGACAGTAGGCTATTTTGTTACTTGACGCCTCATAATAATGTTATGCCGGGATTGATTCAGATGCTAAAAATGAAACAAACTCATGGTCAAAATATGAAAGTTGACTCAAATTATAATGGTTTATTACTACGACTGGTGATGGTTTTTCACTCAAAGTGACATCAAATAACATTTTACACTTCTGGTCTTTTAATAAAAATATTTTAAAATCACTTTTTTTGTTACCTAGATAAGAGACAAGCAATGTTTTTGTTTTTTTCAAGTTGTCATTGATATATATTTCGGCGATGTGGTCTCGTGGTATGACACTCGCTTTCGGATCAGAAGGTCCTGGGTTCGAGCCTCGCTCGGCGCATGAGTCCTTGGAGAAGGCTCTTTACTCACATTCTCTCACCGTACTCAGGTGTAAAATGAGTACCTGACTCTTAACAGAGTTGTCTCTGTCCGAAATAAAATTGTATCAGGTGCCTTACCGGCGTCATGTCCCGTCCTAAATGTTAAATGTTGCTGTTGGCCAGTGACCGCTTGTAAAGCGTTTTGAGCACATTTAGTGGATAATGCGCTATATAAAATCTCAATTAATATATTCTATTTTGTTTCTAATAAATTTTCAATTGTTAAATGTACGTTTCTTATCTTTGCGTATGTCGCAAAACGTTTTAATATTAAGATAGTTCGAAGTTGACGTCACTCAGGTCTTTGTTTTTGTTTTTTGCCATCCGCGTTTATGAGTAATTTTCACTAAACTGTATTAACCAGACTATAAACGATCATGGTTACACAAAGTTTTGTGAGTTGGTCTGTTATACTTCCGGATGGCAATGTTGTGAGCTCCTTAGCCAAGCGCAAACTATCTATACATGGTTTGTTACGTACTATGAAGGGTCGGCGGGGATATATCCTTGTTATGATGTTCTAGCCCTTCTTTTCTACAATAATTTTAATGTTGTAGCGAGCTGTGTTTTTTTCTCTATCTTATGTTATTCTGTCACTGCCGTCCATAAAACGGAGGCGCTGCCCTTTAATTACGCCTAAAAGTTGATGAAAAGGATGTTTGGTTAAACATTTTGAGAGGGGAAAAAAAAGTTTTTGTTCTTAGCTGCAAAAGTGTACCGCCCATTTTAACGTTGAGCGACACCTCCCTAATAACAAATAGAATGAACACACACACGCACACACACACACTTACACACACACACACACACACACACATACACTTATACACGTACAGATGCATAATCACACGCACCTGTATACAGAGAGCCTTTTCAGTTTTTGACCATGCTCTATGCGCATCTCAAGATTTAATAAGGTGATAAAGAATTTTCTAAAATTATGGCTTTCCATGCGGCATCGCTAAATCTATTATACGCCCTTTATATGTGACTGACTGAGTCAGTCTGGTATTATGCCGATATGAACTTACGGAAATTACGCTTGATTTCAAGATGATCCTATAAAAGCAAATATATACATATATGGTCACTTTTATGCATGTTAAAGACCGGCAAAGATAAAGAGCCACATTTAAAACGCAGAATAAGGATGACGTCATATGTGCTCATCGTCTCAAAACGGTATTATGTCGGGATATCAACTCTATACTGAAAATTCATTCTATATCCACAAACATGAAAACTGAGATTAGTTTCTCTTTGTGACGATGTAGAATAGATAGCATTTCCTGCATTACAAAACGCTGGAAGTTTGGATTTCTTATTATTTTGTTTCTAAATTCACTTTTTGGTGCCCCGACTCATCAAGACTTAATACAGTTTTGAGACGGCGGGTCACATATATCCATTCCATGCCATAAAAAATAAAAGGAAAAGAAAGATGGTGATAGAAAATGGGAATTTAATATTATATTAGTCCAATAATAAATCAAATGGCTGTTTTAATAATAATATAATTAATCATTTAGTTTTACTGCCAATCTCTGGAAAAAACTCGCATTTGAAAAGTTCGCCAGGAAACTCGTCCTTCAAATATCGATTGGATTTTAGATGACGATCATCTTGGCGAAGTCCCAGGTTTGAGAATTTTTGCCAAGATGACGAGAGTCATCGATTTATATTTGAAGGACGAGTTTTCTGGACAAATATCTTAAATACGTGTTCTTCCAGAGTATGGCAGTTAAATAAACTAGAGCTTTTATATAGGGCAATATCCACTAAACGTGCTCAAAGCGCTTTACAAGCGGTCCCTGTCCAACAGCAACACGTAATATATAGAACGAGACACGACGCTTGTTGGGCGATAGTACATTTATTTTTTTGGACAGAGACAACGCTGTTAACGGTCAGATACTCATTTTACACCTGAGTACGTTGAGAGAATGTGAATAAAGAGCCTTTTCCCAGATATTAACTTTGCGCCGAGCGAGGATCGAACCCAGGATCTTCCGATCCGAAAGCGAGTGCCATACCACAAGACCACATAGCGGCACTGGTTAACTGGTTAATATGAGTTCAATCAGACATCAATTGTGACCCATCGTCCCAAAACGGTATCATGTCGGAACGAACCATATGCTTAAAAGTCGGATTTAATGTTAAACTGATCAAAAATATAAGCTGTTGGCATTAGCACCCTAAAATATAGTATCCATTCTCCTCAATAAAACATACAAACTCAACTAAAGTCTGATATTTCTGGCTATAAATTCAATTTTCAACATCTTAACCAACCCGACTGAATACCGTTTTGAGGCGAAAGGTCACAATTGGCTGTTTTAATATTAATATGACGAGACTGGATTATAGAGTTGAAATCGTTTTAGATTTAATGACCGTAGGTTTAATGATGTGACACAGATGGACATTCTTCCTAGGCTTGGTCAGTGTCCACTGGCAATTCGGTATTTTATGACTGTTGGATTAAATATTTATGATTATCGTCAGCCTTGGGAGTCGTAATGCGGCTATGTGGTCTAGTGGTATGACACTCGCTTTCGGATCGGAAGGTCCTGGGTTCGAGCCTGGGAAAAGGTTTTTACTCATATTCTCTCAACGTACTCAGGTGTAAAATGAGTACCTGGCCATTAACAGCGGTGTCTCTGTCCGAAAAAAAATTGTAATATTATCGCCTACATGTTAAGTGTTGCTATTGGCCAGGGATCCCTTGTAAAGCGCTTTGAACACGTTTAGTGGATATTGCGCTATATAAAAGCTCAATTTATTTTTTAATGGAATATCGGTCATTTAATTTTTCAAAAATGATATTATAGTATACTTAAGTATGGCATTGATGATAATAAAATTATTGCAATAATCGGTTAACCTCTTGATGTCAATGGCATATGTGACCCTTCGCCTCAAAACGGTATTACGTTGGTTAAGATGTTGAAAATTGAATTTATAGCCAGAAAAATCAGACTTTAGTTGAGTTTGTATGTTTTATTGAGGAAAATGGATACCATATTTTAGGGTGCTAATGCCAACAATTTATTTTTTTGACCAGTTTAACATTAAATCCGACTTTTAAGCATATGGTTCGTTCCGACATATTACCGTTTTGGGACGATGAGTCACATATAACGGTCTTTTAAAACGAATCAGTTGACCAAATTGTCTTTTGTTTTCTTCTTCAAATAATTATAATAGAATTTTATCTAAAGACAGCAATGAGTTTGTTGTTCTCTCTCTCTCTCTCTCTCTCTCTCTCTCTCTCTCTCTCTCTCTCTCTCTCTCTCTCTCTCTCTCTCTCTCTCTTTCTCTCTCTGTTATATTACTTAGCAAGAAAGAAGAACATAAAAAGGAGTCACTAAAATAAAACTTCGAGAAGTCCCATGTTTGAAAGTTTTTGCTAAGACGAGTGTCATTTAAATAGATCGATATTTGAAGGACGAGTTTTCTGGACACATTTCTAAATATGTGTTTTTCAAGAGTACGTCAGCTTTGATTATTCTTCTTCTTTGCTTTTCAGTCACGCGACTATAGTATACGTGTTATTTAACCATATTATTTATTCTGTCATCAAATCATGTCAAAAAGCTACACACAAAGACAGAGAACTTTAAATCCTTCACCTAGATTTGTCAATCATTATCAAAAATCAATTATGCGTTCATTAAGCATTAATTGATTGTAGTGTTGACCTTCTTTGGATTAATGTGTTTTCAGTTCGGCCCAGAAATTGGTTTACAATATTTGTAAGAGACTGGAGACAATAATTTTTTTTAAAAAAACCATTTTCGCCGTGAAAAAGGTTAACCTAAACGTATCGATCTGCTGATTGTATTTGTATTTGTATATTAGATATATCCTATCTTGTCAACTCATTATACATGAAAGGCACGGAGCTGTAAAATCCTATTAAAGCTTCACCTAGATTTTTCGTCAGCACTCAACACGTCATAAAATACAAAAAACATTGAATACACACATTGCTACATTTGAGTTGAATTCAATAATGTATATAGATCGGAACACTGTGTTTCTTTTTTTTTTTTTTTTTTTATTTTGGAGAAGGAGGGAGGTGGGGGGGGGGGGGCAATTATACGACGTCCTCGCGATTCATATTACTGCCGTAATCTGGTGGAAAAAAACAACAACAATACTTTAAAAATGTTTGGACAGAAAACTCGTCCTTCAAATATCGATCGATTAAAATGACCATCATCTTGTCATCTTCCGTCGAAAGTAAATCCCAGGTTTGAGAGCTAATTTTGACAAGATGAGGGCGGGTCATTTTAATCGATCGATATATATTTGAAGGACGAGTTTTCTGGCCAAAATTGTATAGATACATATATACGTGTTTTCTCCAGGGTACGATGAATTAGACAGTGATAGATTTCGTAGTGACTTTGAATGTTAAGCTAAAGGGGTATCCAATGCCTTTGATATATATATATATATATATATATATATATATAATATATATAATATATATAATATATATATATATGCGCTTGGCTAAGAAGCTCACAACATTGCCATCCGGAAGTATAAAGGACCAACACACAAAACTGTGTGTAACCATGAGTTTTATAGTCTGTTTAATACAGTTAAGTGAGAATTATTCATAAACATGAATGGCAAAAAAATAATAACAAAGACCCGAAGGACGTCAACTTCATTCTATCTATATTACAGTTTGAAATGACATTATGGGTTTGTTAAACACTTATCGGTTTTAGTCGACGTGCGCTTATTTTGTACACGTCGGTTTTAGTAGATCTTACCAACTTAGTACTTATTTTTCATATGAGTGTGGTGATAAAACGCGAGTAAGAGCAATTTTCAAATGACTCAACTTTGAGCCGTACAGAGCGGGACTCGAAACAGGGACAAACCGGTCCGAAGGCGAGTGTCATACCACAAGACCACACAGTCATCCACAGTGCGGCTATGTGGTCTTGTGGTATGACACTCGCTTTCGGATCGGAAGGACCTGGGCTCGAGCCTCGCTCGGCGCATTGTTCAGTCTTTGGAAAAGACTCTTTACTCACATTCTCTCACCGTCGTCAGGTGAAAAATAAGTACCTGGTTGTTAACATCGTTGTCTCTGTCCGAAAAAAAATTGTAATATCGCCTAACAGGCGTCATGTCTCGTCCTACATGTTAAGTGTTGCTGTTGGCCAGGGAACCCCTTGTAAAGCTGTTTAAGCATGTTTAGTGGATATTGCGCTATATAAAAGCTCAATTAAATTAAATGAGATCTCGACTCGCCTTTGAAATTCAAATAGGCTAATATAGTATTCATGTTATATATATATTGCTAAAAATTCTGAGCGATAATTTTCAAAGAAGAGATAAATAGATAGGCATTTATTAATTGGAGAGGACTTAAAAAGTGCTTACATTTCTTACCTGTTTTTTTTTATGGGGGAAGGGGGGGGGGGGGTGATTGTGTCTGTGTGATTTTTAATTTGTTTTTATTTTTTATTTATTTTTATTATTTTTTTTAGATATCATGATAAATGTTGAGGGTAGAAAGCAAGAGATCCGAGAGGTAAAATTGAGAGAAAACTCAAACTTGCCTGGAGTCACTGATATTTTCTGATTTTGTTTTATTTCTTTTGTGTAAAAAACGAATTGGAAGCTGTGATTTATTTATTTATTTATTCATTTTAGTTTAATTTTGGGATGCCATTACACTCGCCTTCTAACCTGTAAACCCCTAGTTCGATGTGTACAAAGTTAATCCCTTGAAAAAATGGTCCTTTGCACATATTTTATCACCATAGTCATATTATGTAACATGGGTACCAGGACCAGGTCGGTAACAGCGTTGTAGTTAGTAGCGCCTCGCTCACAGGCGTCCTGCCTCATCTTACACGTTAAGTGTTGCTGTTAGCTTTTGACGTCTTGTAAAGAACTTTGGGGGCATTGCGCCATATGAAAACTCAATTTTTCCCCTCATTTCATCTCATTGTGTTTTGTTTGTTGTTGTCTCGTTCTACATGTTAGGTGTTGCTGTTGGCCAGGGACCTTTGTAAGGCGCTTTGAGCACGTTTATATGTGGATAATATTGTTCTATATAAAAGATCAAGTTTTTTAAATTTTGTCTTTTTTTTTTGTTTTTTTGTTTGTTTTTTTTGGACAAATTCTTTATGATTCAGTTTTTTAAACTATGTTTTGTTATGCCAATGCTACCAACCCCTCCCCCCCCCCCCTCCACCCCTTCCCTGATTTATGAATGTTAATCTTTTGGGTTCTATTTATTCAATATCTATCAGAAAGCATCTCACACGAATAGAAATATGTGATCAATCACCCCAAAACGGTATTAAATCGGGGTGAACATGATGCGTTAAAAATCAGATAATAAGCTGAACCAGTACGCTTTACATATTTTTTTAAAAAAAAAAGAACCCCCCCCCCCCCCCACCCTTTCCCAAATAAAAACGAAACAAAAATAAATAGAAATAATAGAAGAAAAAAAAACCCGTACAAAAACCCCAAAAATGTCATAATTCTTATCAATCTGCCTTTATTAAAAACTCCGTTTCTTCACTTAAGTTTATTCCGGCATAACACCAGATTATATAATAATTATCTTTTCGGCGCTTTACATTGTGCATACTTTAGCGTCCACTCTAAAATTTATATTGATGACACTTGCTCTCTATTCATTTAGTAAAATGGATTTTCAACGATTTCTATCGAGGACATTCTGAACCACAAGTATCTATACCGCATTAATAACACCCTCGAAATTATTGCTCAAGGATCTGATACTGTAACACACACAGTCAATCATCGTTATCTACCTTTTGTATGGAGAATGGTTAGGATTATTTTTTTCTTTTTCTTTTTCATACGTGAAAGTTGTCCCCCTTTAGCGCAATCAAAAATCCCCCTCCCCCCCCCCCCCCCCCCCCAAAAAAAAACCCTCTTTTTCATCTTGCGTCGTTTCAGCGCCTTCGTACAAAAGGTCCATGAGCGTCAAAAGATACGATCAGAGATTAAAATTCACGCATAATTAAATGTGCATTGAATTAGATCGCTCTAACTCGTGTAGTAAGCGTTACATTTTCCAAACATTACTTTTGAAGAGGTTTGTATTAAAGTATTAGGGACTATCTAATGCGTTACTGGGTAAATCTAAATAACAATGTGAAATTGAATCTAAGCTTCGATTAAGGCCTAATATGAAAACAAGATAAAATTGACGTTTCGGGTTTTCCCTTTATCAGCATAACAGGACAGGACTACTACATTATCTCATTCGTCTGTAGTGTTTCTTTCATTCGTCCTGTTTTGTTGATATAGGGGAAACCCGAAACGTCTATTTTATCGGTTTTCATAATATCAAATTGAAGCTTACATTCAATTTCACATTGTTATTTATTTCTTCGAACTTCGAGCAGCAACATTTACATTACTGGGTAAAAATAAACAGCTGTGGCTATACGGTCTTGTGGTATGACACTAGGCTCAGAGGGTCCTGGGTTCGAGTTCCGCATGACTGAGTCCATGGAAAAGACCTCTTTACTCACATTCTCTCATCGTACCCAGTTGTAAAATGAGTACCTGGTCGTTAACAGCGTTGTCTCTCCCCCCCCCCACCCCCTCTCCAAAAAAATGTGTAATACCGCCAAATAGGCGCCATGTCTCGTCCTTCATGTTACGTGTTGCTATTGGCTAGGACCTCTTGTAAAGCGCGTTGAGCACGTTTAGTGAATATTGCCCTATATGTAAATGCTCAAGTTTGATAGTTCTAGTATGAAGGCCAGCCGACGCATGTTAAGTCATGAATGAGGGAATAATCAATCAACAACTAATTGCTGGACCCCAGCTCAGGGAGGATGATGAAATTGAAAATAACAATAAAAAAGTTTAATCTCAGCAAAACATTTTTTAGGATATAAATCCTTAACATAATTTTTGACTATTCTCTTGAAATCTGTGGTGGAGCGGGCCGGGCCGGGATGGGGTTGTGCCGAAAGGTCAGGTGATAATGTAAAAAAAGAAATATCCTTCTTCTTTTTTTTTCTTTTTTTTTTTTTTTTTGTACATTTAAATAGATTATACTCATCCTCCTCTGCAAAACATATTAATTTTTTTCTCCCAGTTTTCGTTTACTAGATTACAAATAAAATTATCAGCAATTAAATCACCTGAATACAATACCGTTTGCATGCGACAGGTCACGTTTTAAATCTCAGTAAAGCCACCACCTTCTTCGTCATGTTTAAAGTTCGGTTTATTATTACGATGTTATTTTGGTTACAAGAACGTCAAACACACCGATAAAACGACACAAAGCAACATGAATGTCAGTGACGTCATGCGACGTTGGACAAGTTCATTTTGTCAATGTTTTCAAAATGTTTTGTCTTCGCAACAGGTACCACCATTAAACCACCCCAAAAAGCACGGTAATAAAATTAATTTTACAGCACCTTGTAAACAAATTATTAAGTGAAAACCCAGGTATTGGTTTATAATAGCGTCCTTCGTGTTTAACCTGTCGACTGAAACTAACTCTATTGGTGATCTGGAAGGCATGGAAAGAAATATTATATTAATTTAACCAAGTTGACTGTCGTACACTAGAAGAGAAAAAAAACCACGTATTTAAAAATTTGGCCAGAAAACTCGTTCTTCAAATATCGACCGATTTAAACGACCCTCATTTTGGCAAAAACTCTCAAAACTTGGGACTTCGAGAAGTATTCTTTGATGTCCCAGGTTTGGGAGGTTTTGCAAAGATGAGGGGTCATTTAAATTGATCGAGATATAATTTATTGAAGGACGAGTTTTCTGGCCAAATTTTTTTTATTCAAGTTTGTTTTTTTCCAGAGTACGGCTGGTTTAAAAAGCACGTTGTTTTCTTATTTTCTAGTGTGTCGATCTTGTTCTAAAGGTTGTTTTGTGTTGTATTGTGTGTGGTGATGGCTTCATACAAAGAGGGTGTGAAGAAATATTATAAAGGATTATGAACACATTGCTTAACTCTTACACGATCTGAACTAGAAGCAGGGCTGCCAGATGGCCAGAGTCTCTCGTGGCCAATTTCCACTTCAAAAGTGGCCAAAATAGAACCCCGCGAGGCCAAACACTACTAACTATCTGACCCCCTTAGATAAACCCATCGTTTTTGATCCCCCAAAAATCAATTAAACTAGGAAAAATAATCTTGTATTAAAAAAATATTATTAATTATACCAATTAATACCAATTATTAATTGGTGATATAAACGCGATTTTTCTGTGTGGCAGCCCTGATCAGAAGGAAGAAATCATTTTCTGTATGCACAGTTAGTTAATTGTTGATATTCAAAACGATGCAGTCTCGCTGAAGATTGTACAACAAAACAACAACAAAAGTATAAAGACGGCGGAAAGAGAACAGAAAGGGGGGGGGGGGGGGGGGGGGGGGGTAGCGTACAATAATATGATCATTTATTTGTGATCCCCCGCGATAATCTGGTAATGTTTTGGAATTAACTCCAAGAAGGAAATTTTGTTTTACCAGTTAACTGCCGTACTCTGAAAAAACAAAACAAACAAACTTGTATTATAAAGTTTGGCCATAAAACTCGGCCTTCAAATATCGATCGATATAAAGGATAAATAATAAATATATAATAATAATAAATATTATAATATAATAATAATAATAATAATAATAATATAATATAATAATAATATAATAATAATAATAATAATAATAATAATAATAATAAAATAATAATAATAATAATAATAATAATAATAATAATAATAATAATAATAATAATAATAATAATAATAATAATAATAATAATAATAATAATAATAATAATAATAATAATAATAATAATAATAAATAATAATAAAAAAATAATTCCCGTTATTCATCTCATAGGGAAAATTCGTATCTAGGGTCTATTCCAAGGGAAGTCTGGAATAACTCAGGCGTTAGCCGGAGCGCTGCGCCGCAAATTGAGCTAGTGCGAAGTGACTTGCTGAAGCCCTAACATTGCAGCGGCGTCTGATCGTAGTCGGTACCTTTCGGGTACGGAGCGAATACCGTACCGCTGACCCACGCTGCCCCCCCTTAATGACCCTCGTCTTGGCAAAAACTATCGAACCTGGGACTTCGCGAAGTGGGTCCTCGTGTCATGCTATAAGTTAACGAAGACAAAGGTGTTAGGCTATGTGGTCTAGTGCTATGACACACGCTTTCGGATCGGAAGGTCCTAGGTTCGAGCCTTGCTCGAAGCATAGTTGAGTCCTTGGAAAAAAGCTCTTTACTCACATTCTCTCATCGTACTCAGGTGTAAAATGAGTACCTGGCCATTAACAGCGTTGTCTCTGTCGGGAAAAAACTGTAATATCGCCTGACAGGCGCCATGTCTCGTTCTACATGTTACATTTTGCTGTTGGTCAGGGACCCCTTGTAAAGCGCTTTGAGCACATTGAGTGGATATCGCGCTATATAAAAGCACAATTATTTTTTTTTTTTTAGGCTACGAGTTAACGAAGACTGCGACGGAACACACGAACAAGAATGTGCTGTTTCATTTTTATTTTCGAATTCAGAATTATTTACAAGATTTTTTTACAATCTAGTTTTTTTTAAAATAATAGCGCCCATAATCTTTTAAGATGATTACGTGTTTCTTTAGCTCCATAGTTGTTGGGGAAAACAAGACAGAGATAGTGAATCAAATATTTTACAATCCGCCATAGATAAGAGATTTGATGTGGACATTGTGTTTGAAGAGAGGTGGATATGTTGCACTGTGCAAACAGAATGATCGTTCTGGAAACCAAACAAAGGAAAATAATTTCAACACTGGAAGGTATCACAGTTAGAAAAGAAAAAAAAAAAAGAGACAAAGATTGATTTTTTTTCCTTTTCCACTTCCTTTGTCATTTTCCGTATAGCAAAGCTTATACTCTCCAACTATCAAATTAATAAAGAACAATGTGAAATTGAATGTAAGCTTCAATTTAATTATATACGAAAACAGATAAAAATGGACGTTTCGGGCTCCCCCTTTATCAACAAAACATCTTCACAACGCCAAGTGGACAAATTTGGGAATTTATAATGATATCCAATGACCCCCCCCCCCCCACAATAAAAAAAAAAAACAAAAAAAAAACAAACAAACAAAAAGCAAAGGAAAACAAAACAATAACAAAAAACCCCAAAGAAAACGAAAGTGCCTAGACAAAGGATTCAAATAAAATAATTAAACGTTTGTTTCCAATTAACGCTCTTGATGGCTCGCAAATTAATTGTTTACCATTTTAAAGACTCGACGACAAATGTAAACAAGTTCATTTAGATAACATTTTTTTTGCACACTTTGATGTTCCAAAAGTATTAAAACAACTAGCCTAATTCAATCACAAGAATGTCGCACCGCGGCTGCAGTTTTCAACAACATTTCTTTGCTTTCTTTCTATCACTACTTTCTTTATTTACTTTTTTTTTTTGTATAAATCAATATCTCTCTCTCTCTCTCTCTCTCTCTCTCTCTCTCTCTCTCTCTCTCTCTCTCTCTCTCTCTCTCTCTCTCTCTTTATATACACATTTTATAATCTCATTCTCAATAAGGACCGTCCTCCGTACCTAACGCTGCTCTTCTTATCTTATCCTGACGAAGTTCTGTATCTGCAAACCTTTTTATTTTTTATCAAATAAGGATTTTATTTATGATTGAAACTCTTCTTATCTGCTTTTTTTATCGTTTATTGTTTTGTGCGGAGATTTTATTTTCTTGTATTGGGATTGTGTTTTGTTTTGGACCAAGATAGAAATAAATAATATGTGAGCCGTCTCGACTAACGGGAATCGTGACGAAATAAAGTAGTTAATGAAAGTCAAGTATACAGCCAAAAAGATCAGTTAAGAGAAACAAAACTTGAATTAATCAATAACTTTATTAATTTAACTCTAAATTTTAAAGGTTAGCTTAAAATTATATCTTTAAAATCAGATCCACACCCGATATAATACCGCTTCGAGACAGTGTGACACATATTGTGAGCTCGTACGAACTATTGAGTTGAGTTGAGTGTTTTGGCCGGCACAGTAGAGGGTGACACATTCAAGGGGTGGCACTTCTCTAGAAAGAATAGCACGCAGAAGGTTTTTTGTAAAGGCGCCATCTACTTCCGTTTATTTTGGTGTTCTTTTTTTCTTTTTAACTTTTATTCTTTTAGTATTAGGGTGGGGGGGGGGGGTTGGTTTCGGTTTGACGTGCATTCCTAGTCTGTCGTTTGGTGTGCTACTCGTTTCTTTTATATAGGACTTAGGGTTAAAACTTGCTCACGCTTCTAGCTGGTTATATAATAATAATAATAATACATGACATTTATAACGCGCATTTTCATCACTGGGTGATGCTCAATGCGCGAAACAATAATACAGTGACATTATTATACAAATGAAACATTATACAAACTACATCAACATAATATTATCATTATACAACAATGTAATAACTAAACATAAAGTCATTAATACAAGATATGTTATAATACATCCACATGCTATGTCAAATACGGAAATAATATAAAATAATGATATAATAACATAAACTAAATTAACATTCATATTGGGGTCAAATTACAAAGATGCATTAATCAAGATGTGTTTTAACAAAGAGATGGTGTTTTAACTTTGATTTAAATATTGATAAGGACTGCGCTTCTCTTATTCTTTTAGGAAGAGAGTTCCAGATGGAAGGTCCGACGTGACTGAACGATCTGCCGCCGTAAAATTTATATTTATATTTATTTGTAACAATTAATTTTGTAGAATCTAGTGCAGAACGTAGACTCCTCGTTGGCTTATACGTTTCTAAAAATTCAGTAATATACAATGGTGCTTGATCATTAAGGCACTTATAGCACAATACTGCTAGTTTAAATTCGATTCTCACTTTAACTGGTAACCAATGCAGCTCATACAAAAGTGGCAACGAGTAGGATGTTATCTTCTTTCTTAAAATCAATTTAGCAGCCGCATTCTGGATACTTTGAAGGCGTGATATTTTATCGTTGCTTACATTCGAGATTAACGAATTACAGTAATCTATTTTAGATAGTATGAAAGATGTTATTAGTTTGCATGTTACTTCTCTTGTTAGGAAAGGTCTAACTGAAGCAATTCTTTTTAATCCTATTGTCAAACTTCTACATAGAGAATCAAACTGTGCCTGCATAGTCATATGTTGATCTAGCATTACCCCGAGGTTTTTCACACACGTTGAGAGGTTAATTGTGCACCCATTTATATTTAGAGTAAACTTCAGAAAATCATCTTTCAAAACACTTTTTATACCACACACCATCACCTCTGTCTTTTCATTATTCAGCTTTAACTTGTTAATTTCCATCCAGCATTTAACATCTCTAATACAGTCTTCAACACGGGTAATCAATGATGGGATATTACTAGGGATATCGCTTACATAGATCTGAGTGTCATCAGCATAGAAATGATACATTAATTTATTTTTAACAAAAATATCCGAAAGAGGTTGAGTATAAAGAGTAAAAATAACAGGACCAAGGACAGACCCTGCGGAACGCCGTAATTTAGAGGAAATGTTTCTGATACTGCGCCATCGATCAGAACGACTGAGATCTTGATGTTAGGTATGATTTAAACCAACTAAGCGCAGTGTCTCTTATTCCAAAAGTAATTTCTAATCGTTTAATAAGTATCTCGTGATCAATGGTGTCAAATGCAGCCGAAAGGTCCAACATAGTCAATAAACAGACATGATTTTTGTCAATACTTTTAAGAATATCAGTGCATACTTTTAAAAGGGCAGTTTCAGTGCTATGATGTGATTTATAGGCAGATTGGAAATTTTCACTTAAATTATTTAGATGGATATGATACAAAAGTCTTTTTAACACAATGCGTTCAAGCACTTTGGATAGATATGGAAGGTTGGAGACAGGTCTGTAATTTTTCAGTTCGTTTACATTTAGATCGGACTTCTTTAATAGTGGTTTAACAATGGCACGTTTAAACGAGTCGGGGACACTACCTGAGACCAACGAATTATTTATAAGTTCAGTTATTGTTGGTAACAGTTCTTCAATACAAGCCTTAAGAATACTAGTTGGGATGGGGTCTACTAAGTCACAATATTTTGATGGGCTATCTAAAATGGCTGACTTCACTTCATCCTCAGTGGCTGGATCGAAAACATGTAGTGGCGTTCCATGGAATGGTCCAAAGCTCGGTGACGATGATGATGATGTATTGTCTAAGTTTTCCCTAATGGATTTTATCTTGCCGTGGAAATATATATATATATATTTTTAAAAATAGTTTTTCACTGGTCAACTCAACTTAATCTTAGTCGGTGAAAACGTGACCGATCTTCCTTAAACGGTATTAAGTTGGATTGAAATTGGGGGGGGGGGGGGGGGTTGGTTTCGGTTTGACGTGCATTTCTAGTCTGTCGTTTGGTGCTACTCGTTTCTTTTATATGGGACTTAGGGTTAAAACTTACTCATGCTTCTAGCTGGTTACATTAAAAAAAGATAGTTTTTCACTGGTCAACTCAACTTAATCTTAATCGGTGAAAACGTGACCGATCTTCCTAAAACTGTATTAAGGCAGATCGGATAACCCAAGTCATTAAGGGCTCATTGTCGAAATGGAAATCTTTTTTAAAAATGATAAAAAATATTGTCCATTACAACACATCGAATCAGATACAAAAACGTGTTATTGGAATGAAAATAACCATTTAAAAAAAAAAAAGGGGGGGGGGGGGGGGCACTTTGCATATTTATATTCATTCCTTTCTAAAACTTAACCCAAGGCTCATATTTTTTTTTTAAAACTCTCCCTTTGATATTTAGCATCAAACTCATCGTTTTCGGACAGTAAGTTATAGTGTTAATCTTGATCACCATTGTGTGCAGGGTAGGCTATAGCAGCAATTGGTGTGCAATTTACAAGTTGTGTGTGTAGGTAGGTAAATAGGTAGTGAATTTTGGTGCAACCGTTTATAATAATAATAATAATAATAATAGCTGAATTGAATGACTGATAAGATATGGTAATGGCGTCGTACGAAAGGTTGACCTACTACTAGATAGTACAAGACAAGAAGTGACATATAATCAGATAAAACAATGCACAGTGTACCACGCTTAATTTAACCCTATTCCCTGACGATAATGACTAGGAACTGGTTGAGAAACTATCCACATTGATTCGAAAATAGCGACTGATCCGACGTGCAGCTTATTTACAGGTCTTATAACACAAAATGTTGTGGGCTCAATGATGTAAGGGAAATAATCTCTAATCAACGCAAACAAAATATTAAAAAAAGGTCCATTACAACAATGAACAATAAAGCCCATAACAGATAGGCCTGAACTGGACAGCATGTGGGAAGAGAAGGCGGGAAAGACCCAAAGAAACCTGGCGAAGGACCATGGAGAATGAAATAAAGGAAGCAGGCATGGCCTGGAACACAGACACCGCAAAAGCAGCCGATCACAAAAAAAAAAAATGGAGATGTCTGGTGGATGCCCTAATTGCCTACCACATTATCTCATTCATCTGTAGTGTTCATTCATCCTGTTTTGTTGATAAAGGGCAAACCAGAAACTTCCACATTATCTGTTTTCGTATATCAAATTGAAGCTTTCACATTGTTATTTATTTCTTCGAGCTTCGAGCAGCAACATTTACATATATGTCGTAAGGGTGTTAATGTTAACCGTGTCCAACTGTACATAGATAACACTAAGTGCGTCCTCAATGTCATACTTGTTGATGGTGCCTTTTTTTTTATCGATGTTGTCGTCTATTTGTCTAGCCTAGACCGAGCCTTGTTTTGGAGTTTACAATGTTTGTTGTCGCCGACGTATCTGATCCCAGGCTAATCTCAATCTTAATTCTTGAAATAGAAAAAAAGATAGAAAAAAAAAAAGAACCATAACCAGTGAATTGCCGACCTCTGGAAAGACATTCTATATTTAACAATTTGACCAGAAAACTCGTCCTTCAAATATCGATCGATTTAAACTACCCTCGTCTTGGTAAACATCTCTCAAGCCTGGAACGTCGCGAGGTCTTCCATCAAGTCGCAATGTTTAAGAGTTTTGACAAGATGAGGGTCATTTAAATCGGTCGATATTTGAAGGACGAGTTTTCTGGCCAAATTGTTTTATAGCATACCCGTCTTTCTTTCCAGATTACGGTAGTGAACTGGTTAAAACAAAGCAACAGCAAAACAACATGAGTATGAAAGAGTTCATACGACAGTTTTAAAATTCAGATATCAGAATCTGTCGACGCTATGGAATGTTTCATATTGTGTTGTTTTGTTTTTTTAATTTGTTTTTTAAAAATATGAATTCCAAACAGTCTGGTTGAGTTCATTTCGCATTATGCGGTCATATAAAACATTCGATTTTTTTTGTTTTATAATCATCAAACTAAATGAAATAAAATTGAAGACTTTGAAGGCACACATTTTAATGTCAAGTTGATTTGTTGGGAACATAAAAACCCAGACGATAACTCCGTTAAAATCGTTGAGTTGAAAAATGCGATAAAGGTAAAAGAAAACATGATTTAGAGACTGATTTTATCCTGGATTTTTAGAAGCAAAAGCTGTCTCGGATTCAACACGAACCGCTCCCGTAGAAATGATGTAATTCATGATTGTATGTGACTTACAGCTCAAAACGGTATTATATCGGTTGAGCATGTTTATCATTGAATTATGTGGCTTTGTGGTCTAGTGGTATGACATTCGCTTTCGGATCGGAAGGTCCTGGGTTCGAGCTTCGTTCGGCGCATAGTTGAACCCTTGGAGAAGGCTCTTTACTCACATTCACTCACAATGCTCATGTATAAAATGAGTACCTGGCCGTTAACAGCATTGTCTCTGTCTGAAAAAAATGTAATTTCCCCGAACAAGCGTCGTGTCCCGTCCTAAATGATGAATATTGCTGTTTCCCAGGGACTCCTTGTAAAGAGCTTTGAGCACGTTTAGTGGATATCCCGTTATGTAAAATTCCAATTTCAAATTGTAAGGTTAACTTGATTTTGGGCTATTCAGAGAGCATGGAATTGTTTCTATGCCCTCTGGAGTTATTTTAGATGCCGTCAATGAAAAGAGCGAGTTTTGATTCCTATATTGAAATAAAATGAAGGCTGGTTTTCCAAAACTCGTTTTGTCGATTTTTCTAGTTTTTGAGATTTTCCATCCATGAGATAAATTGAAATGTCATCTTTGTTTTAAGCATCAATTGACACAAGAATTTATCTAGGTTTCTGTGCATTTGAGGTTAAATTATGATAAAATAATAGACCGAATGAGACATTATATGGAAAATAATCCTCAATATCTCAATATTGGAAAAAGGGAGTTAGGGAGTTTTGGAAAACCGCTCACTTCTTCAAATACCTTTTCGACACTGACGATTTTGATATGACTTCAAAGTGTCGACTAAGAATCGCCGTAAAAAATCCTTATAAAAAACAACAAGCCAGTAAATAACCAGCTTTGACAAGCTAACATTGAGTAGCGCTGTGTAGTTTTACGGTGCTGATTCTATAGAATGAAAAGGGATACTGTTGCCAAACACGATATTGAATCAATGACAAAGAAAACGCAGATTACATCGTCTCAACACGGGTGTTCAGGTTTAGATTGTAAAGGTTGACAACCAAATTACAACGAGTTATATTTTAAATTTGTGATTCATCTCATCAAATCGGTTTTATATGGCGGTGATTTAAACCCTGAAAAAATTGAATTTATTGTTCAAAATAATATGAATCTTGATTGAAGTTTACACGGTTTAGTGGGGTGTGGGAGAAGAACATCATGACGTACAAAACTCCATTTGATATTTCTAATTGGTCTACCGTTAGATTTAATTATTGGTTTAAGGTTTTATACCGACATAATACCAATGAGAGGCGATGGGTCGCATTTACAACAACAACAACAAACGAGTGGAAATATTGAATTTAAAAAATATAATAAATAATGAATAACTTTGTAACCGTCTGCAATTCTCGAAATCTTTGTGATTGTCATTATTTTTTTGGCGTCACCGGATTAATGACACAGTTTGACTTCTTTCATAGGTCGTTAAAGCATCGAGTTTATGTGAATTTCTATTATCAAGAAGACAAACATAAATTTAAGTGTCAAGCGTAACAAAAGGGCTGAAAAAGGCGGATGAGTTGTCGCTGCACACACTTACTTAAGCGCGGAAAACTTTGAACAATACACACCAAACCATAAACAAAGCACAGTTATTGTTAAACAGTTGCTGAGGTTGTTTATGAAGAAGAACATCAAAATAAAACGATCATAAAACGCGCAAGTTAGCATTAGTCTTGAGCTTAATAGATAGTATGCGCTTGGCTAAGAAGCTCACAGCATGGTCATCCGGAAGTATAACGGACCAACACACAAAACTATGTGTAACCTTGAACGTTTTTAGTCTGGTTAATACAGTTTATTTAGTAAGAATTACTCATAAACGCGGGTGGTAAAAAGCAATAACAAAGACCTGAGTGACGTCAACTTCATACTATCTATAGATAGTATGCGCTTGGCTAAGAAACTCATAACATTGCCATCCGGAAGTAACGCGGACCAACACACAAAACTATGTGTAACCTTGAACGTTTATAGTCTGGTTAATACAGTTTATTTAGTGAGAATTACTCATAAACGCGGGTGGCAAAAAGCAATAACAAAGACCTGAGTGACGTCAACTTCATACTATCTATAGATAGTAATGACGGGAAATTGAATGTTTAACACGATTCTACCCAAGTGTGTTTTCTCACATTGTACTGTAATATCCCAGTTCATTCGTTCTCTTCAAACACGAGTGTGTTGTGAGTCGTAGTGAAAATAAATATCAATTCCAAGTCAAGGCAATAAAAGCGTTTTTTTCGTGATAAAGAAGCCATGATATCTATTCATGTACAAGGGATAGAATTTCAACAAAGTGCTTGTTACAATAATAATGTCTTGAATTCAACGTTGTAATACGTATATTTTTATATCGCATTTCATTAATTGTTATTTTTGTTATCATTATTATTGTTATTATTATTATTATTATTATTATTATTATTATTATTATTATTATTATTATTATTATTATTATTATTATTATTATTATTATTATTATTATTATTATCATTACTATTATTATTATTATTATTATTATTATTATTATTATTATTATTATTATTATTATTATTATTATCATTATTATTATTATTATTATTATTATTATTATTAGTAGTAGTAGTAGTAGTAGTAGTAGTAGTAGTAGTAGTAGTAGTAGTAGTAGTGATAGTAGAGTAGTAGTAGTAGTAGTAGTAGTAGTAGTAGTAGTAGTTAGTAGTAGTAGTAGTAGTAGTAGTAGTAGTAGTAGTAGTAGTAGTAGTAAATTACATTTTTTTTAAAAACCGTTATACCTCAGTCATCAACAGAAATCAAAACCTGTCTACAAAATGACATGTACCCAATGTGCGACTTGAGCTTGTAAATGAATGAAATAAAATAAATAAAAATAAAATGAACATCCCTTCATTCATCAATTAGGGGAAATTTGTCTCGAGGGTCTATTCCAAGCAAAGACTGAAATAACTTAGGCGCCAGTCGCAATGTACGATCTTTGGTTCGTACCCGAAAGGTGCCGTGTTCGATCACTTGCCCCGCTGCACTGTGTAGCCTTGAGCAAGTCACCTCGCCCTAACTCAATTTGCGAGGCTGCACTGCGGCTGACGCCTGGGTTATTCCAGTCTTCCCTTGGAATAGACCGTAGAGAGACAAATTTCGCCTATGGGATGAATAAAGGGAATTTTGTTTTATTTTTACTTATTTTGTTTCATTCTTTTACAAGTTAAGTCGCATATTGGGCACATGTCATATTTCTTGAGATATTTTGATTTCTTTTGATGACCGAGCTGTTACAGTTTAAAAAAAAAAATTCCCCTATGAGATGAATAAAGGGGATTTTTTAAATTATTTATTTTTCTCAGTGTACATGTGAAAAGTGATACGATGACCAACATAATTTTGGTGTAACATGTATTGAGGCGCGTGTCTCAACAACACTAATGAATCACACGGGAACGTTGTAATGTAAAGACGGATACATTTAGGACACCGACCTCGTTATTGAGACAATTTTACATACAAAGCTACGTGTACAAATTCGCAGATCTGATAACCGAAGGCTAAAATGGGCCTAGTTTCAACATAGTTTTAATGGATAATATTTTGCGTCACTTTTTGAGATTTACATGACAACATGAGCCCATAAGGAATTGGGTTATCACCTGCCGCTGCGCTGAGTGGCCTTGAATAAGTTACCTCTCCCTAGCTCAATTTGCGGCGCTGCACTGCGGCTAACGCCTGGGTTATTCCAGTCTTCCCTTGGAATAGACCTCAGAGACAAATTTCCCCTATGGGGTGAATAAAAGGTATTTTTGTTTATTTATTCTTATTTATTTAGTCGATCGATATTTAATTGGGAGAACGTATTTTGTGGCCAAAATCTCAAAAACGGGTGTTTTTTTTTGTTTTTTTTTTCTGTTGTTTTTTTTTTTGTTGTTGTTGATGTTTGTTTGTTGTTCTTTTTTTTTTTGGGGGGGGGGGGGGGGAATTGGTTTTGTCTTTTTTTTTTTTTTTTTTTTTTTTTGGGGGGGGGGGGGGGGCTTCTTTTTTCAGAGTACAGCAGTCATATTGGATATACCCTTTTGTTTATAGTTTAAAATTTGGCCTACCTTGATATGTCTTCTCCGGATTGTACTTATCCTCAGAAGGTAATCCCAGCACCCGTATTTTAAATCCATTGTCTCCTTTGGTCCTCTCAGCTGTGGTGTGAATGGGGATCCGTTTGCAGATCTGTGTGACGTATGATCCGATTGCAGCATCGGCACCGTTCGGCACCAGAACGAAACACAACGACGTCACAATGAGGGAGATTATGAAATGCGTATTAATTTTAAACACGAAATTATCCGAAAACGATTTTAGCTGCTTCATGATGATATATGATGACGATTAGAGACCACGGTAATGCCCTTATATGGAATTGGTAGGTAATGATTCACAAAATGCCGAGGTAGTTCGGTTGGGCTGGCTGGTTGGTCGAATTTTAAATTCAACTTAGTTGAGTTGTTGAAATTGAATGAAATTGAGAAATATTATATCCAAGAAAAATGAAAATAATAAATATCACTCGCGTTCATCTATCCAGAACGCATGTCATGATAAAGAAAATTCAAGCCAGTGACGTGATCAGCCTACTCCTCCATTGAAAGAAGCAACTTGTTTTTGTTCCTTGGGAAACATGGTTGTCATTGCTTTCAAAAAAAAGATAATTTCTTTGGTTGTTAAGTACTATTCACAAGGCTGAAATTGATATAAGCAGTAGTTTTATTTTTAAAATGATATTGATAATAATACTAATAATATTAATAATAATAATATTACTACTACTACTACTACTACTACTACTACTACTACTACTACTACTACTACTACTACTAATAATAATAATAATAATAATAATAATGATAATAATAATAATAAAAATAATAATAGTAACAATAATAATAATAATAATAATAATAATAATAATAATAATAATAATAATAATAATAATAATAATAATAATAATAATTATAATATTAATAATAATAATTTATATGATACTACTACTACTACTACTACTACTACTACTACTACTACTACTAATACTAATACTAATACAATAATAATAATAATAATAATAATAATAATAATAATAATAATAATAATAACAATAACAATAATAATAATAAAATAACAGTTATTATTATTATTATTATTATTATTATTATTATTATTATTATTATTATTATTATTATTATTATTATTATTATTATTATTATTATTATTATTATAAATATTATTTTATTATTATTAGCTAATAATAATGATAATAATATCAGTATCGTTATACAAACGAGAGTGAGAGAGAGTAGAATATGAAGGAGGATAACAAGAATAGAAAGAGGATGATACGGGAGATATTCTTGATCGATAGCTTGTCTGTTGTTGTTATTGTTGTTGTTTTTAGTTTGTTACTGACTCGGAAAATTTAGCCTCTTGACTATTTACCACATTTAGCTATTAATAATCGTTAAAAATCACAACCGAAATTCATTTACCGGGAGCCTATCATTATTATTCACTCACATATCGAAATACAAACTGACAAAAATCCAAAAACGAAAAGTCACCACACTCAACACAAAAAAAAAACTTCTAATTATCCAAAGCGAAATCTGATATTGACGACACGAGCGTTGACAAAACACGGGTTAATATTTATTTATATATTCTCTACTTATTGAAAACACTTGTCTTTTTTTAGTAGTAATATATATATATTTTGGTTACATTGCAGGTATGCAAGTTGTATCGAAAACGTGTGTCGAACGCTCGCAGACAATTCAATCCCCGCTTCTCACGGAAGGTGAGAGTGAGAGGAGACAGCGTCGCTGCTAACACTAAATCTATCTACTCTTAGTAGCTACTTGGTATCGCACAACGAAATCAAAATGGGAAAGGAATAAAAAAAGATAAATCAAACACCTGGAATTGGAAAGTGTTATTATGGAAAGTAGAAAATAAAAACCGCTCTGTATGTTAGAGTAAACAAGACCTTTTCAAGTCTCCGCGCAGTTAGTAGCAATCCCATTCAATCACGCGAGCGGATCGAAACAATAACTTCTGTCTGTCTATCGCCTTTCCGACCGTCCGTCCGTCCGTCCCGCTTGTTGATTCGCGGTCGTCGGTCCTCAGGCCTCGCGCGCGCACACAACCACACAAACAGCTGCGACCAACTGGTATGTTGTATGTATGCACCATTTAGGGACTCCTTACTAGCTACTGTTACTTTAGTTTTTACCACTGACAATCATCGCCAGCTTGATCAATCTTCGGCCCGTTAAGAATACCAGACAGACCGGAGTAGTGGTTCGAGCGAGACAACATGAAAAATTGGGATCCAAAAGTAACCCCCCGACTCGCCCAACAGATTAATGACGAAGGGAAGAGAAGACGTGAAATATTTGTTCGAATGATTTTAGGAGTCAAAAAGCACTTCCGTCGCTTTCAATATGTGACCCATCGCATTAATTTGGTCTTATGTCGCATAACAGCAACACGTAACATATAAGACGGGGCAACACTCTGTTAGGCGATATTACATTTTTTTTCCTGACAGATACAACGTTGTTAACCTCCAGGTACTCATTTTACACATGAGTACGGTAAGAGAATGTGAGTAAAGAGCCTTTTCCAAGGGCTCAACTATGCGTCGAGCAAGGCTCGAACTCAGGGCCTTCCGATCCGAAAGCGAGTGTCATACCACAAGACCACATCGTCCCACAAAAATTCGTATTTTTACGAATTTGTCGTAAAATGAGGCAGGTCGGCGTAATGTTTCGCTATAAACCCGAGATATTAAGTAAGAACAAATTAATATCGTATTTAAATAATCCATTACAACAAATTACTAGGAATGTAAAAAAATTCTAAGTTTATAATGAGTTTGGTTAGAATTGATGACGAAACGAAATTTGTGTTTATAAATCATTATATTACATCTAGCCATAGGAATGTGCAATATCGGATACCTTAGAAGCCTTGACACAACTTATATTAATGCAGTTGAGAAGAAATCTTTTAACATTATCAAGGAAAAGAGGCATCCGCTGAGCGAAAAATTCCAACTTCTGCGCTCCGGAAGACGGTATCTAGAAGCAAAATGTAGGACAAATCGACATAAGACAACCTTCATTCCAACCGCCATAAAATTAATTAACAAATCTTCTGTGGAAAAATGAGACAACCAATGAAAATAACGAGAAGCAGTGTCGTGAATCATCATCATCGACATTGCCGCCGTCGTTATCATCATCATCATCATCATCATCATCATCATCATCATCATCATCATCATCATCATCATTATCGAAGTCATCATCATCTTCATCATCATCATCTTCTTCATCATCATCATCATCATCATCATCATCATCATCATCATCATCATCATCATCATCATCACAATCATTGCCATCTTCTTCCTAATATAAGACACTATATTTATAATATGGTTATCTGCTGTCCCAGCAAATATATCGTATCGTTCTATCTGTCTGTCTGTGTGTCTGTGTGTATGTATATATGTATATATGTATGTATGTATGTATGTATGTATGTATGTATGTATGTATGTAGGCATGCATATACGATGGTATGCTGGTTTGTTTGTATGTCTGCATGTATGTATGTATGTAGATCTGTTTGTATGTACGCTCATTTCTTTTGTATACATGTGTAGAAACAATGTGCAAGCGTGTATGTTCGTGTATGGCTGTGTCTGTATTTGTAAATGTGTTGATGTTCATACCATGAACCAAACTGAGCATTGTTTACCTCACATGAATTGCCTTTAATTTGGACAATAAAGATTATTATTATTATTGTAAGAGTAATAATAAAAATCTGATCAAGCCAAGATAGAACAATATAAACTAGAAGTTGATTTATAACCATTATTAAGGAGGATGACAGTTGTTTATTAAAATGCAAAAGATTAACAATTCTAAATTCCGAAGATTGTTTACTATAAATAAGGTTTGACATGTAATGTATACCGGCGTGTATTTATTTGCAGGTCTGATAACCCAAATCCTAATGGGCTCATTATTGTAATGAAAATCTCAACACCCCCCCCCCCCCCCCCCCAAAAAAAAAAAAAAAAAAATGACGCAAAATATTGTCCATTACAACAATGTTAAACTAAGCCCATAAGTGGGTTCGGATGTCAGACCTGCATAAATGTACACGTCGATATAACCTCGTCGCTTTTAATATCATTGGTCGAAAATATATCATATAATATGCTATGCACACAGAACGCTGGAAAAAAGCATACAAATAATACTTTGAAGACACGCGCAAAAATGCGCACTAAAAAACTGGTTTGGTTATTTATGCACACACACACACGCACGCACACACACACACACACACACACACACACACACACACACAATCTTTACGAAATTATGTCAACATTGTAAAAATGTCTTTAAATATTATGTGACTTTGTTCAACTTTCGCCAAGTGGATCTTTTATTTGATATCTTTAACAGTTTGAAAAAGATTATCTTAGAGAGAGAGAGAGAGAGAGAGAGAGAGAGAGAGAGAGAGTGTGTGTAAGAAAGAAAGAAAGAATGAGAGAGAGAGAGAGAGAGAGAGAGAGAGAGAGAGAGAGAGAGAGATTGAAAACAAAACACGAATAAGCAAACTCTTCAAAACCGGCGATTTCATCACTTTTAGAACTTGTTCAAATCCCCAATGGAATGTACTTCAAATATCTCATTCTAGTACAACATCTATTTTTACTTTATTGAGTGTTGCAGGAATGTACTTATACATCTCCATCCATTCTCACACAATATCCAGGGTTTCTTTATAAAGTGTTGCTCTCTATCCAGAGTGTTTTTAGAGTGTTTGCATACATAACTTTGTAAAAGAGAAATTGGTTTGCATAGCAACTTACCCTTGTAAGAAGGGCCAGCTTATTGACCTCGCCTTTTTGAACCAGTTAACTGCCGTACTCTGAAAAATAAACAACTCGTGTTCAGAAAAATTTGGCCATATAACTCGTCCTTCAAATATCGATCGATTTAAATGATCCTCATCTTGGCAAAAACTCTCAAACCTGTGACTTAGAAGGATGAGTTTTCTTGCCAAATTTTTAAATAAGATTTTTTTCCAGATTACCAGATTACGGCAGGTAACTGGCTAAAAGTACTAGGAATATATTATAGTTGATGAGGAAAATAGGTATTTTGAGTGGCCATTGAAAGCGGAATTTGACTGAGAGACGTATTTAAAATTGTAAAATATCCTCTTTACAATTCTTACTTATTTTGAAGTCTTAAGTTAAAGAATCATTTTCAAATTAAGGGTCATCCTCATTATAATTTGATATTTTCTGTCCAAAAATCTCAAAAGACACGTGTATTTGTTGGGTGACCGCTCGCTGTCCCGTGACATTTAATTCTCTGTTTTCATATGGCACTTCTCCTTATTTTTCTTATCATTATTGATACAAGTGCCCGCTCCACACTTTTTCTGAGGGAAAGTTTTAGGAACTCGTTTACAAGGATGCAAAATTTTCTATCATAAAACATCAGAAAAAAACTATCTTTTGATTCTTACAAAACAAAATTGAAACTTAAACTTAAACTTCTTTAGGAGGTTTTTCCATTTTTAATTCAGATATGTGCAAAATCGTTGTACCTATAATTTATTGTAATTTAGTAAAAGTATACGCTACGATAGATAATAATTTTTGGCATCGGACAAAATGTATATCCACACAGTAATATTCATAAATAGGTGCCTCAGAAACATCCTAAACACCAGGTGGCCAGACATCATCACAAATGAAGAACTGTACCAACAACTGAACCAGTCGCCAAATGACACGGAAATAAAGAAAAGGAAATGGGGCTGGATTGGCCATACCCTGCAAGCAACATCACCAGGCAGGCTTTGGACTGGAACCTGAAAAGAAAGAGGAGGGTTGGTCGACCAAAGCAAACGTGGCGACGCAGAATTGGGACTGAATTGAAGGCAGCCGGACAAATCTGGGCCCGGATAAAGAAGACCTCCAAAAATTCGAGTCAGATGGAAGAGAGCTGTTACGAACCCAATGTTCAACAAGGAATTAAGAGGCATATGTCAATATTCATTGTATTTCAATATTTTTTAAAAATCCATTCTCACTGTAACCGTAATTTTCAATAAAAGGATAATATCATTACAGAAATTCCAACTTTATTCATTGACTTTTTAAAAAGATCTCACTGAAATTTCTCTGTACAAGTCAACATTTGGCAACGGAAAAAAAACGATGACCACCCGTTGACAAGAAATGGCGGTGTTTCATGTCACAAGCACTTGAGTCTAGCGAGAATCCAGGACCACCTCTCTCGACTCAGGCACCGGAGTGAAAACAACGTTGTCTATTGCCAAAAGCAGGTAAGCCATCACACCGCATCCCTGTCTTGTGACCACCCGCATCACTTGGACAGAGTCGGGTCGTGGACCATCAGGAAGTGTGACCGCCGCGACTGTTGCTATGATAGAACTGTAATTAGCCATTGCATTTCGTTAAGATTCCTTTGATGAAATCGGTTTAAGTAAAATACTTACCAACACATTCTCGCCAGATGAATCGTACCAATACACAAAACCATGTATAATCTTTAACTTAGTCTGGTCCTTTACATACATTACCGACCCCACTCGACTTCGATGTTAATGGGTAAGGGTATTGGCGGATGATGTAAAATTACTGGTACGAAAGGCATACCCAACCAGCAATATATAAAATATTTAAAATATTTATATAAAATATTTATTTTTCTTTCATGCAATCTGCTTGGAAAATGAATGATGAAGTATTATGAAACGCATTACGTAAGGGTCAACTGTAAAAATGCGCCTTATTGTGATTTTATTAAAGAACTATCAAAATAATTACTGATGATTTTACAAGACAATTTGATAAAAAATGATAATGAAAGTCCAACATTGGGCGGCCAGATTTGTCAGTGGAAACTATGAGCGAGATATGAGCGTAACTCAGCTCATGAACGATCTCCAATGGAAACTTCTTCCCGAAAGACGATCCATCAACAAACTTCTCATATTCCACAAAGCACAAAATGGAAAACTTGAAATTTCAACTAGCCATTTGAAATGGAAGAAGAAAATCAGCATTTATTTTGAAATCCCCCACCCAAGAAGAAACCATCATCTTTACTCTTTCTTCTCCTCCACCATCCGACTTTGGAACTCCCTACCAACTACTTGTAAACAATTCCTTTCGATTGATGAATTCAAAAAATCGCGCCCTGCTTCCCCTCTAAAACCCCTGTTACTGAAAAGATGGCCTTAATGGAAGAAAAATAAGAAATAAATTGATTATTAATCTAGTGATGATTCGTCATTACTTTATATAAATCCAATCATCTGTCAAAATCAAACGTGTACAATATCACCAAAATAAAACAAACAAAAGTTTATGCCCTTCACCACGACATCAGAAGTTATCGTCGCCTGGGCATTCCACGAAGGAATATAGATAGTTCACCAAATAAGATGCCTGGTGTCAACATGAATCACCCATATTGTCCAAGTGAGCAAAATGGAGATTAATAACCCTGTCCATGGAAATTAACGAAAGGCCTGAAGCGGGGCTCGAACCCAGGACCTTCCGAGTTACATACAGTGCAATGTCTTAACCACTCTGCCACTTCGCCCCCCCCCCCCCTATCACAATATCAAAAAGATAGTTATAAAGTGATTCAAGAAATGAATACAAAAGGCAAAAGAAAACAATGTGAAACAGGAAAAAAGTGGTTTAAAAATTAAAAGTCACATGCAAGGAGTAAGACAAATAAATGTGGTCGAAATGATACTCTGGTCATGATAAAAATGAAATCTTTCTTCTCAATGCCGTGAGGCCCATGGAGTCTGGGTTATTCCAGTCTCTCTAGTGTTAAACGGACAAAAATATCAATAATAATAATGATAATAGTTTTTTAAACATAGGAAAGGACTCAAGTCTATCGCAAAGTACTTTCCTACCGATATCACAGACCCAGCTACCAAATTAATGTCTGACTGAAAGACGGGTCAGAAAAAAAAATAAAAGGATCATGATAAAAACAAAGAAGAATGATAAAAAACATTTTAAATTTAAAAAACAACTAAAAACTAAACCAAAAAAAAAGAACAACAAAAACAAAAACAAAAACTCCGAAGCCTATCTCGAGAGATAATAATAAATGAGATAGTGATATGTTTTCATATTTTAAATGTTTTAAAAGCAAGTTGTCCCCCATTTAAAAAAATCATGTTCACATTCTTGTACATGAAAAAAAAATCCCAAAACCAAACTGTCCAGCCAAGTTCCATACAGTATACAATGTCAGTTAGATGAATTCATCTTAACTTCGCCACTACCACATCATATCATTCATCTGTTGTATTTCATTCATCCTGTTTTGTTGATAAAGGGGGAAACCCGAAACGTTAATTTGATCTGTTTTTGTAATTAAATTGAAGCTTACATTCAATTTCACATTATTATTTGTTTTCTGTCGTAGCAAATTAAAATATCATGATATTGCCTGCCGTATGTTTCTTCATTATTCTCGCACAGCCTGTCTGTCAGATCATTGGAAATTTATCATCCGATTATCATTCTCTGTGCTTTTCTTATAATCATTTCATGTTTACTCTCACAAAGAAATCACAGACACTCATGTCCTATAAGATTTTCTATTAGCAGAGACTAGGAAAACACAATCTTTGGATTTTTATCTTCAGCAAAACTGAAACATGAATTTCTTAGGGAGATCTTCCACTGTTAATCTGATCCTTCCAAAGTCATATCTACAAGTTATTGTTATCAGATGGTTGCCTCAAAAATAATACACTGTGGTATGTTATGAATTTTTTATTGACGCAATAACCATTTATTTTATTTCCTATTTCTTCCAAAATGTAATTCGTACCGCAGTATTATCAAAAAGTATGACTGAAGATTAAACATTCATTTCCTGTTCATTCATAGACTATTTTTATCCGAATAATATTTTTTTCTACAAGTCAACATTTATCAATGGAATAAAACGATGACCACCCGTTGACAAGAAATGGTGGTGTTTCATGTCACAAGTACTAGAGTCTAGCGAGAATCCAGGACCACCTCTCTCGACTCAGGCACCGGAGTGAAATCAACGTCTTCCATTGCCAAAAGCAGGTAAGCCGTCACACCGCATCCCTGTCTAGTGACCACCCTCATCACTTGGACAGAGTCGGGTCGTGGACCATCAGGAAGTGTGACCGCCGCGACAGTTGCTATGATAGAACTGTAATTAGCCATTGCATTTCGTTAAGATTCCTTTGATGATATCAGACAAGTAAAATACTCACCAACATTTTCTCGCCAGGTGAATAATACCAATACACAAAAACCATGTATAATCTTAAACCTATTCTGATATAACTTAGTGAGAACGTATCGTTCACCTGGTCATTTATATACATTACCCCACTCGACTTAAATTTGTATGGGTAGGGGGTATTGACGGATGATGGAAAATTGCTGATACAAAAGGTACACCTAACAGGAATTATTATATAAAATATCTTAAATATTTGTATTAAATGTTTCTTTTTCTTTCATACGGTCTGCTTGGAAAATGAATGAAGCATTGTGAAGGGTATTGCGCATGGGCTAACTGTAAAAATTGTATAAATTGTGACCCCTCGTCTCAAAACGGTATTATGCTGGAATGGTTAAGATGCTAAAAATGGAGTTTATGGCCGGAAATATCAGCCTTGCAATGAGTTTGTATGTTTATTGAAGAAAATGAATGTCGTATCTTAGAATAAATATCAGCCTTGCAATGAGTTTGTATGTTTTATTGAAGAGAATGAATGTCGTATCTTAAAATGCAAAATAGCAATAGTTCAAATTTTAGACCAGTTTAGCTTTAATTCGGCTTTTCATTATCTGGTTCATCCCGACATAATACCGTTTTGAGACGATGGTTCACAATTATATAAATGTCCATTTCTACTGTGATTTTATTTTTACTATCAAAATAATTCCTGATGACTTTACAAGAGAATTTGATAAAGATTGATAGTGATCTGACTTAGACCATCAGGAATTGTGGCCCCCGCGATCGTTGTCATGTCAGAGTTATTTGAAGTCAATCTAGAAAATGAATTTGTAGGGCAAGATTGCCTCAACAACTCATCTCACAAGAAACAAATGGTGTACTCAGACTTTTTATAGGCTTGATGTGCGGCTATGTCGTCTAGTGGTATGACACTCGCTTTCGGATCGGAAGGTCCTGGGTTCAATCCTCGCGCTCGGCGCATAGTTGAGTCCTTGGAAAAGGCTCTTTACTCACATTCTCTCACCGTACTCAGGTGTAAAATGAGTACCTGGCCGTTAACAGCGTTGTCTTTGTCCGAAAAATTGTAATATCGCCTAACAGGCGTCATGTCCCGCCCTACATGTTAAATGTTGCTGTTGACCAGGGACCCCTTGTAAAGAGCTTTGAACACATTTAGTGGATATTGCGCTACATAAAGCTAAATTTTTAAAAAATGTTTTGATCATCGAATAGTCTCAAATCAAAGTCACAATGTAATGACAGACGACAAGACAATTGGAATTTTTGTTAATTAAACCAAATAGTACAAAGATACATTTTATTGGGCCGTTTCACGAATCTTGGTTAACTGCCATTGCATGGACATACCAAAAGATTAGAACCACTTGCAGATAAATAATATAAACAAATTAGAATCATAATCATCACTATGGCTGTAGTTAGATTCATATATGTGACCCTTCGACTCAAAACGGTATTAAGTCGGGTTGGTTAAGATGTTGAAAATTGAATTTATAGCCAGAAATATCAGACTTTAATTGAGTTTGTATGTTTTATTGAGGAGGATGGATACCATATTTTAGGGTGCTAATGCCAACAGCTTATATTTTTGATCAGTTTAACATTAAATCCGACTTTTAAGCATATGGTTCGTTCCGACATAATACCGTTTTGGGACGATCGGTCACATATACGTTTTTACAAATTCATGGTCACAGTGTTGATCATTATACAGATTTTTAAAATGGCGAATATTGAAAGGGTATTAAACAAATCGTTTAAAATTATTATATAGACCAAGGGGCAGCGTGTCTCAGCGGAACGGTCTTTGCTTCGTATCCGAAAGGTACCGAGTTCGATTACCCGCTGCGCTATGTAGCCTTGAGCAAGTCACCTCGCTCTAGCTCAATCTGCGACGCTGCACTGCGGCTGACGCCTGGGTTATTCCAGTCTTCCCTTGGAATGGACCCTAGAGAAAAATTTCCCCTAAGGGACGAATAAAGGGACTTTTATTTCATTTTATTTTTATTACCAATATCAAGAAATAAGAACAATATTTAAAAACAAAGAAGTTAAGTAGAATTCTTCTTAACACTCAAAACAAAAAATCCCACAAACTGTCCAACTGGAGAATAAAATAATATGACGTGGGGAAAGCAGTCATGAAAGCAACTCACAAACTAAATAATTTCAACGCATGACTCAATTCAAGGGAAAAAAAAACAAAAAAAAAAAAAAACATGAATCCGATGCTCTTACCTTTTGATTTAAATTTATGCTATGTGCTTAATGTTACAATCACGATGAAAAAGACAAATATTGATTAATTTATTTTTCATTGTTCTCATGGACCATCCTGCTATTGTCTTTTTAGACATTAAAATTTTTATCCTTGGAATTTTATGGAGCCTTGCCTCGTAAACTCGGAATTTCTGCACCTCTATCCATTGCACCCTTTCTCCTTTCCTCCTCTCCCCCCCCTCTCCCTCCCCCCCCCCCCCCCCCCTCTCTCTCTCTCTCTCTCTCTCTCACACACACACACACACACAAACACACACAAACACACACACATACACGTACACACACATACCCAAATCGTGTTTGGTAAAATCTTGGGAATGTGTTATCTAAATGTTTAGAGTTTTTATCGTGCAAACTTTTTACAAAATGAGGACTTTAAGTTGCATCATGTTCAGCTGCTATATAGCATTCCTTGTTCTATGATTAAGTCATGTATGATGAGATTTTGTTACAAAAACAACAATAATTGCAATCCCCCCCCCCAATTTACGAACACACACACACACATACACACACACACACACACAGACGCACACTTTACCAAATATTTGAAAAGATTTGTATGAAAGAGCCCGACAAAGCAAAGAGACAAATACAAGAAATAAATAAAAATCATTCATGGGAATCGAACCTCAGACGTCCTGATTACTGGTCAGAAGTGCTATTATAATAAACTACTCGAGAAAAAAACGAAATAGTTTACCTCAACATTTCACACACTGCACACCACAGTTCACAACAGTGTCTGTGTCGTGCACATTTTTGTAAGTACCTATGGTTAAAATTTCATTGAGTTGTTGCCTTCACTTTATATCTGAGTTATATTTTCTCACCTTCATTGAATAAATCCAAATCATTCTTGAAATCTCCAAGTGTGATTAACGGTTGACGTTTCACAGATTATTATTGGTCAACAGCTAATCTTTTTGCCCTCTTTAGAAAATAAGAACATAAAATGTCATCGCACACGTAGATTAAAACCATTCAGACCATAGCAGGTTAAAGATAGGCTTTGAATCAGACCAACGGCACTTATTTGCAGGTCTGATAACCCAATTCCTTATGGGCCCATTGCTGTAAATGAATTATTTTTTTTAATGACGCAAAATATTGTCCATTATAACAATGTTGAACTAGGCCCATAAGTAGGTTCGGGTGGCAGATCTGCATATATTATGTACACGTCGACTCAGACACATCAGACACCATCACAAGATCAAGCTCAAAATTTCACAATATAGATTATAATATGAAAGCTACAAGGAAAAAAGAATAATCTCACATTGCAAACTGTATCTTATTAAACATATGTAAGCAATTCTATCCTCCATGAAAAAGACAGAAAGCTTTAAAAAGGAAAATGTACAGCTACCCTCTCTTAGCCAGGCGGAGTTGTGATCGTACCAGTAGGGTCTTGGGTTCGAGCCCCCAGCGTCGAGAAGTTTTTATTCTCTATTGCCTTCCGGCACTTTTCTACTCACTTCATTTCTTGTTATTAAAAAAGAAACGAACGAAATGGGAAATTAAGTGGACTAATGTATTAATAGTTAAAATATAATTGATGAGAAAAATAAATAAATAAAAAAGCAACATAAATTTCCACTAAAACAAAGAGGTTTGGAATAGGTAGTTGTGATCGGAAAAAAAATTGTGTTCTACTTTATTGATGCTATGCGTTTAGCCAAAATGCTCACAACAATCAGCCAGCTGGCATACAAACACACTAAACTATGTGTAAAATTGAACGTTTATAGTTTGATTGATATAATTTAGTGAGAACTACTCATAAAAAGGGCTGGCCAAAAACAATAACAAAGAGCTGAGAGACGCCATTTTCGTTCCATCAATATTCAAAATTGAAAATCTTACTTTAGAAAATATGAATTATGAGTGATATGTTTGATATAGGAAACTCATTTTCCAAGGAAATGTGGTTTAATAGGTCTATTTTAGGAGCCATAGGCTTGAC
>NC_088362.1:29654347-29656847 GCF_034508935.2 Berghia stephanieae
CAAGGAAAAAACCCAACAAACTTTGTTGTTTTGTTGCCCATGGCTATGTTGTTTTTGATCTGTTGATTGTATGCCAGATAAATACCTGAAAAACAGAAGTAAGGAAAGCCAATCCAGTTGGTATGAATCCGACGTGCACTTATTTGCAAGTCTGATAATCCAATTTCTTATGAACTCATTGTTGTAATGTAAATCTCAAAAAAAATATCTTTTTAATGAGGCGACAAATGGTCCATTAGAACTATATTAAAATAGGACCATAATATGTGGGGTCGGATGTCAGACCTGGAATATGTATACACGTCGTGTGAATTCGAAAGTGACACAACACGAACGGATCAAAAAAAAAATTGATAAAGAAAAATAAAAAGAAAAAAAGAAAACTAGTACTTGGTGATGACGTGTAAAAATTAATTTGGATTTAGCTGGTACCCGCGACTGGTCATGGAAACCCTGATGCATTATGATATTATCTGCGCATGCGTCATGCCAACAGTGCAGACCTGATAACATTTGCATGGCATGGTGTCAACTTTAAGGTTTATGGGGTTCGAACAGTTTTTAATCTCTAATGATGAGAGGAGTTATTCAATACACAAGGTTTGTCTCAGTAACGATTAGGGAGCAGGCACTGGTGTAGATAAATGGTGACCGCGTGGCTCAGCGGTACGGTCTTTGCGTTGTACCCGAACGGTACCGTGTTCGAATACCAGCTGCGCTGTGTGACCTTGAGCAAGTCATCTCGCCCTAGCTCAATTTGCGGCGCTGTACTACGGCTGACTCCTGGATTATTCCAGTCTTCCCTTTGAATAGACCCTGGAGATAAATTTCGCCTATGGGATGAATAAAGGGAATTTTAATTTTCAAAGATCTGAAAAAGTGTGTGTGCCAGAAAAAAGCAAGAAAAAAAAAGAAAACAAAACACATCTAAAACAATCAGTCTTCCAAGTCGAGGAAGACTGATTTTTTTTGGGATGCTTTTTCCCTTGTATTTTTCTTTCTTGCTTTGTCTGGAACCAACGTGGTCTTATTTGTAGGTCTGATAACACTGAAAACCCCATTTATTATGGGTTCACGGTTTTAATGGAAATCTCAAAAAAATGACGCAACATATTGTCCATGACAACAATGTTAAACTAGGGCCATAAGTGAGTTTGGATGTCAGACCTGCATATATGTACACGTCGTCTGGCACCGTTACACATTTTTTCAGAAGATTTGTTCTTAGAATTTAGATGAAATATTACGTAGTTGCACGTCAGATATTTTGATATTCTACACCAATTAAAGAGGTTTTGAAAATAGGCCGTCACTGTAAATATATGATGCATTAATAACATAACTCATGAACGCAACTTGTATGGGCTTTTTTGTTTTCTCTTTTTTTGGGAGGGGGGTGGTGGGGGTGATGGAGGGGGCATTTAAAGGCATTAAGATACCCACTTTAATTAAAGTAAAGTTACTGAAGACATTCATTGGTTATTGGAGGTGAGTGATAATAAATTGAATCAGAAGGAACATTCATGTTTCTTTAGCTTTAAACGAAGAATATCAATACGCTTCAACAATCGTAACGTCACTTCCCTCGTAATGACGCATGGTAACATAGTATCTGGCTCTAAACTATCGGAACAATATTTCTCCGACGAGCATAAAAGCGAATCCAGAGGGGGATAAAACATTATAAATTTGATCATGTTTTGACTTTTACACATTCTGATCACAAGACATATGAAAAGTTCTAACCAGCATGAAGAATAAAAAGTACCGATTTTCTTTGTTTAGAACCACGATGGCCGCCGTTGCTGGGCGACGTGACATCAGACTATTGAATCCAATTACTTACCACACTACTTCATTCGATTTAATCTATTGTAATAATATTCTTTCGGCCAGATCTCATAGACCCAGCAACCCAATCACTGCTTGAAAAACAGGGGGAATTACTTCATGCAATGTCAATGCGACGGTATCTACTGATAAACAATTCATTTCAACAAAATACCAGTTTGACGTGGTGGACCACAAATTATCAACTTATCTTTACCTTTACACAAGGGAGTTAGTCAAAGCCTTGATTGTCTCTGGATATTATCGAATCAAATCCATATTACTTTTATCTAAACCTTTTGTTTCCTTCAAATCTCTATTCAATACGTCTTATTACAGGGTTCGTTGGGTTCACGAAGTGTGAATAGAAAACCATAGGGCCAGAACTAGTCGACAATGCAACTTCGATAATAGATATAGTCTAGTTGTAAAAGAATTTTTTATAAAAGATACGCCCCATTTTCTTTCAACTCAAATCTCAAAATTTACGTTTGAAATTGACTTTTCAGCGACATGATTACGTAAATATCATACAATACTCTTCAACAGTCGTAACGTCACTTCCCTCGTAATGACGCATGGTAACTTAGTTACTGGCTCTAAACTGTCGGAACAATGGCGAACGCCTTATGAAATATTTCTCCGACGAGCATAAAAGCGTATCCAGAGG
>NC_088362.1:29659347-29686847 GCF_034508935.2 Berghia stephanieae
ACGCCAAGCCGGGTCAACAGTAAATTCTGCTGTCGACCCGGATTCTTACTCAGCCAACGCGCCCACATCAAAAAATCTCCAACTCATCGTCGTCGATGAAAATTCAAACCGACGTTTTTTAGTAGATACTGGAGCTCAAGTATCTGTCACACCCGCCTCTGCACCAGACAAAAGCTTGGGTTCCTCTGATCTCGCATTACAAGCTGCTAATGGTTCTACAATAAAAACATACGGATGCTTCGAACCTAACATACGTATTGGATCACGTTCATTCAATGCACGACTTATCAAAGCTGATGTCAAGCGTCCCCTACTTGGAGCAGATTTTCTACGTCATCATAATCTGCTTGTGGATATTCGTGGTCGACGCCTTATCGACGCTGAAACGTTTTCGCACGTACCTGCTTGTTCAGTAAGTTCAGTTTGCGCAAACGCCGAACTCTCACCACTCGAGCCGAACTGCAATACATTCAGAAAATTATTGAATAACTATCCAGAACTACTTCAACCAACATTTTCAACGGCAACTGTGAAACATGGCGTGCAACATTTAATCACAACCAAAGGTCGGCCAGAATTCGCACGTGCTCGTCGCCTGGCTCCAGAAAAACTCTTGTGTGCAAAAAAAGAAATTTTGGAAATGGAGAAAACGGGCATAATTCAAAAATCAAAGAGCCCTTGGGCTTCCCCATTACACATGGTCCCCAAGGCTGATGGCACAATGCGTCCCTGCGGAGATTTTCGTCGACTTAACGATGCTACTATACCAAATCGATATCCTGTCCCACACATTCATGATTTTACAGCAAACTTAGACGATAAGATCATCTTCTCGAAGATCGACCTTGTCAGAGGATACCACTAAATTCCAGTCGCTCCAGAAGACGTCCCAAAAACGGCAGTGATAACCCCTTTCGGCCTTTGGGAGTTCTTAAGAATACCATTTGGATTAAAAAATGCAGCACAAGCATTCCAACGTTTATTGGACTCCATTTTACAAGATTTAGACTGCGTATTTTGTTATTTAGACGACATTCTGGTTGCAAGTTCAACTGAGGCAGAAAACATGGAACATCTCAAAATCGTATTCGAAAGACTTAGAAACCAAGGCCTCGTTATCCGTCTTGAGAAATGTCTTTTTGGTGTGAGATCTCTTAACTTCCTTGGCCATCACATCTCGCATTCTGGATCTGTCCCAATGGCGACAAAAATTGAGACTGTGAATCTGTGAAACAATTTCCACAACCAAAAACCATCAAGTCACTTCAAGAGTTCCTCGGGATGTTGAATTTTTACCATCGTTTCATTCCGAGACTAGCTGAAATACTTCGACCCCTATATAGTGCTTTGAAAGTAAAAAAACAACGTCAAGCACTTACGTGGACGCAAGAAATGTTGAAAGCCTTTACTGACGGTAAAAATGCACTAAGTAACGCTACAATGTTAGCCCATCCTTGCTTGAACTCACCCCTCGCTTTAACGTCTGACGCCTCCGACCAAGCTGTGGGCGCTGTCCTTGAACAACTTAATCATCAAGGTAATTGGGAACCATTGGCATTTTTCAGCAGGCAGTTACGTAAACTTGAACAGAAATACAGTACCTTTGATAGGGAGTTGCTTGGCATTCACTTAGCCATCCGTCATTTCCGTTTCATCATTGAAGGGAGACAATTCGCTATTTTTACTGACCATAAACCATTAATCCATACCATGTCCAAATCAACTGAACCATGGTCAGCTCGTCAACAAAGGCACTTATCTGCCATATCCGAGTTCACAACTGACATCCGACACATTTCTGGAAAAAACAACACTGTCGCAGATTGTCTCTCAAGAGCAGTTACAAACTCAGTCTCAATTGGCATCGACTATCAAGCTATGGCGGAATCCCAAGAAAATAGCATTGACATACAGGCTTACAAAACTGCATATACAAGCCTCAAAATCGTCAAAACATCCGTTGACTCGGGTCCAGAGTTAATTTGTGACATCTCAACTGGCTACCCAAGACCTATCGTTCCTACCGACTTCAGAAGACCGGTTTTCGAAATTATTCACAATATGAGTCATCCTGGAGTTAAGGCCACAGTCAGACTTATCAGCAAGAAGTTTATCTGGCATGGTCTTAAGAAAGAAGTGTCAGCATGGGTTAAGCAATGTCACAACTGCCAATCTTCGAAAATTCAAAAACATATACGAGCACCGTTAGAAACATTCCATGTCCCAGGAAAGCGATTCTCACATATAAACATTGACATCGTTGGACCATTACCTCAGTCAAGGGGGTTCACCCATCTCCTTACTATAATTGACAGGAACACCCGATGGCCTGAGGCAATACCATTACAAACCACAACAACAGAAGAATGTGCAAAAGCCCTGATCTCCAATTGGATCTCGCGGTTTGGTATTCCTGTTGATATAACTTCTGACAGGGGCTCACAATTTACATCCACGCTATGGAAACAGATGGCCAGTCAACTTAGTGTGCAGATTCATCACACAACTGCGTATCACCCTCAGTCCGACGGCATGATTGAACGGTTTCATCGGTCCTTGAAATCATCCCTCTAAGCTCGTCTAATAACTCCAAATTGGGTGGATGAGCTACCTTGGGTTCTGCTTGGTTTAAGAACTGCACCTAAGGATGATATCGGTCATTCTTCAGCTGAATTAGTATACGGAGAACCTTTAACAATCCCTGGAGAGTTTATACCTGACCATCCTTCAGACTTCCACGCTAAAGACTTTTTGGCAACCTTTCGGCAAAACGTGTCCCTTCATTCACCACGGCCAACACATCATCACGGCTGTCATCAAACAAATTTACCCAAGAACTTGATGTCAGCAAAATATGTTTACATCCGTGTTGACACCCACCGAGGACCCCTTCAGAAGCCGTATACAGGTCCCTATGTTGTCATAACCCCTGGAGATAAACAATTCCTGATCGATGTTGGTGGCAAAGCAGAACGGATTTCGATCGACCGACTTAAAGCTGCATTTGTCGATTCTACGCAACCAGTTTCCCTTGCCACCCCACCTCGTCGTAGACGCCCACCGAATACGAACAGAAAGTTATCGAACAGAAACATACAAAACTCCCGTACTGCTTCTGATGATACTAACGTAGTGCCTACTAAGAAGCTATCTCGCTCAGGACGTACCATTAAACGACCTCGGTACTACGAAGATGACTAGTCCGTGTTTGGGAGGGCATGTGTGGCGATCTCCGTTTCCTACGAACTACGAAGACTTACCACATACTGCTGACTGCAAGACTACTCTACACGCCAGATCAGACAAAACGTAAACACGAGAGAACACATTAAATTTATAAAATTCACTACACATTGCTTTCATTGTTTGTTGTTTCCAGTAAAGTAGATGCTACAAACTATCCTTTGCTATAACAATCGTAATGACACCAGCTTAATAAATAAATAAATAGAATGAAATAAAATTCCCTTTATTCATTCCATGGGGGAAATTTTTCTCTAGGGTCTATTCCGAGGGAAGACTGAATTAACCCGGGCGACAGCCGCAGTGCAGCGCCGCAAATTAAGCTAGAGCGAGATGACTTGCTCAAGGCCACACAGCACAGCGGCGGTTGATCGAACCCGGTACCTTTCGGGTACGAAGCAAAGACAGTACCGCTGAGCCATGCTTATTTTAAAATAATACTTGTGATCAATTTGAATTTCATATTATTAACCTAAATATCAAACTTGTTTTATCAGTTGCCACTGGTAAGTTTTTTTTTTCATCATTTTTTTTTTTGGACCTTCAGAGCCATTAGGCCCATGGAGCCGGAGTTTTACCCGGTTTCTATAGCGTGAAACGGACGATGGTGATTGCTTACTACCCATTGGATAGGACGCTAGTCTATTGTAAAGTACTTTCCGCCATATCTAACAGATCCAGTTACCAAAATCACTGCTGGGTGGACAGGGATGATGATGATGATGATGATGATGATGATGATGATGATGATGATGATGATGATGATGATGATGATGATGATAATGATGATGATGATGATGATGATGATGATGATGATGATGATTATGATGATGATGATAATAATAATAAAATAACAATGAGAACAACAAGTACACAAACAACAATAGTCCCCCAGTTATAACACCTAACACACCTTATCTATTCTAACAACCAAAGTGCCGGAGTGACTTCTTCCTTTTGATCCATTTTATTCTTACGACAGGCCATTCTTTTTCAATAAACACTTTTTTTTCTTATGAACTTGTGACTCATCTTAAGGATTAATCCCTAGTTCATCTATTTATTGAGATTAATTTGTGGATTAACCTAATCCGAATGAGATGTCGTGTCTAACCCTGGTGAGACGAGTTTCACATGTTCTATCTTGACATTCATGAGATGTGCATCTTCTATCATCATAGTGAATACAGATTAATGCACTGTCTACAGAATGCATCGCATACAAAACAAACACGAGTAATAGCATCAAGTTAGGCTTTGTAAACTACAACTACAATATGATATTTATTGGTCTATATCAGTACCTATTGTTTAACTAGATGATGATGATGATGATGATGATGATGATGATGATGATGATGATGCTGATGGTGGTGGTGGTGGTGGTGTGATGGTGATGATGATGATGATGATGATGATGATGATGATGATGATGATGATGATAACGGTGATGCGCATCTTCTATGATACCAAAGAATGTAGATTAATGCACTATCTACAGAATGCACTCCATACAAAGCATCTAATCTGAACAGCAGGGCCAACTCCCTAAATAACCAATATCTCATGGGTTGTCACAAGTAATTCATTCATTTATTAAGTGGCGGGGAACTCGTACCAGTGGTCGCAAAACACTCTGACTCGTCTCGTAGTAGCAAAGTCAAGCGATTTTGAACATTGCAGGGACTGACTGAGAGGATGAAATATATATATCAAACTTTGACCCCGAGGTTGCATCTTTGTGTAAGACACTTTACATCTATTACCTCACGCGACTTGGATGTGAATGAGCACCTTGCGGGTTCTTATAATGAAACGTTCGTTGTTAGGATTTTTGTTCCTTTTTTGTGTGCGGCTATGAGGTCTTGTGGTATGACACTCGCTTTCGGATAGGAAGGTCTTGGGTTCGAGCCTCGATCGGAGCATAGTTGAGTCCTTGGAAAAGGCTTTTTACTCACATTCACTCACCGTACACAGGTGTAAAATGAGTACCTGGTCTTTAACAGCGTTGTTTCTATCAGGGGAAAAAATGCAATATCGCATAACAGGCGTCATGTCTCCTTCTACATGTTACATATTGATGTTGATCAGGGACCCCCTGTAAAGCGCCTTTGTTTAATACCTACAAATCACAATTTTTGCGTCAACTATAATAAAGGCTAATGATTTGGTCTGCTTATTCCGAATGCAAATAGCACACTCTTTTTAAAACGAAAATAGGTAGAAGGAACAGGAAAACACTTTTAATTGTTATTGGCCATTGGCTAATACCGGATAGCTATAAAAACATATCCTCACTTTTCAGCCTATCGAGAATATGTTTTATTATTTCTGAGTGTTTAACACAGCCCACTCCAACTAGGGGACAGTACCCAGTTACCTATATAACATTTCTTGTTTTTTAAAATCCATTCTGTAAACAAACTCTTGGTCCAAGGGAAGCAAATCTGTTATTAATTGCAATCGCCATGGGGTAAGCCGGCTGAATGGACCTCTCAAGACTTCTTAAATTTCTCTCATACACTCTCAACGATAAAGGAGCATAATATCTTCCAGAATGGAAGTAGCTAGAAACTGCCTTCACGTTATTCTGATCCCAATAGGAAGTAAACATTAGGCTAAAATATCGGATTTTCCATTCGGTATTATTTGGGGTGGGCTAAAAAAATATATATTTAAAAAATGAGCTTTTATAAAGTCCAATATACGCTGAACCTGCTCAAAGCGCTTTACAAGGGTTCTCTGGCCAACAGCAACACTTAACATGTAGGACGGGACATAGGACGCCTGTTGGGCGATATTACATTTTTTTCGGACAGAGAAAACGCTGTTAACTCATTTAAAACCTAGTACGGTGAGAGAATGGGAGTAAAGAGCTTTCTCCAAGGACGCAACTATGCGCCGAGCGTGACGTGACTCGAACCCAGGACCTTCCGATCCGAAAGCGAGTGTCATACCACTAGACCACATAGCTTGAGCAACATACTGAAACATGGAATGTATATCTTAATTATGAAATTTTATTCAAATCATTACGACTTATTAAGAAGGATGACTGTTATTTCTCAATCTGTCAAGATCTTGCATTTTGTAATTCTAAACGTTTTTGGTGTAAATTCAATATCATGAATATGTTCTCAAAATGCTTTTACAAGGGGTCACCAGCCAAAATCAACACACAACATGACCAATCACAACGCTTATAAAGTGTTATTATTATTATTATTATTATTATTATTATTATTATTATTATTATTATTATTATTATTATATTATTATTATTATTATTTATTATTATTATTATTATTATTATTATATTATTATTATTATTATTATTATTATTATTATTATTATTTATTATTTATTATTATATTATTATTATTATTATTATTTATTATTATTATTATTATATATATATTATTATTATTATTATTATTATTATTATTATTATTATTATTATTACTATAATTATTATTATTATTATTATTATTATTATTATTATTATTATTATTATTATTATTATATATTATTATTATTATTATTATTATTATTATTATTATTATTATTATTATTATTATATTATTATTATTATTATTATTATATTATTATTATTATTATTATTATTATTATTTATTTTATTATTATTATTATTGCTGTTGTTTGCTTTGCTTTAATATTGATTTTACCTACTTTGATATGTTGATTGGAAATATTATTATATTCATGTATGGGTTATATTGGCAAGGACCTAAAAATAAACCTTTGAATATTAAATTAAATTAAACGGTAATGCATCTTACCCTAAAAACAAACCAAAAATATCCACAATAAAATACAAGATTAAATGAATAAAAAAAAAAACAAAACAAAAAAGAGACAAAAACAAAAACAAAACAAACCAGAAAGATCCTGTACATGGAATCTAAAGAAAGCTGTGCTCAAACCAAGTTCTCTTCATTCAGATATAATAATATAGAGCCTTAGCCACTCAAACTGACATGACAACGATTGGCCCCCAATATTTTACTGTTACGATAAAAAAAAAATGTCCTCCGCGTCTCCGTCTCCGCCGACCTGCTTAACTAAATTACGTATAATATTGAAGACTTGACGAAGCTCATTCCCCCGCCTCGTTTAATGACTTATTCCAACCAGTTGGTTTGGTTTGACTTACATCAAATCTGACAGGATACAAATCACCAAGACTGACTCTAGTCAGGTTAAAATATATATGTGGCTCATCATCACAATACGGCTTTTTTTTTGTTGTTGGTTACCCTTTGTCTCAAAAAGGTATTATGTAGGGGTGATTTGACTGATAAAAATCGACGTGTAAATATATGCAGGTCATACTTATGGGTGTAGTTTAACATGTTGTAATCGACAATAGTTTGCGTAATTTTTTTAAGATTTCCATTACAACAATGAGCCAATCAGGAATTGGGTTATCAGACCTGAAAATAAGTGCACGTCGCTAAAAATTCGATTTGTGGTCAAAATAAATGCGCATTTATCTGTTCTATAGACTTGAGCATGATCCATTCTGTTTTCCTATTATGACAAAAGAAGAACTTAGAAAGTCTTGATTCATACCACCGCAAACAGTTACGTCGCGTAATCGGAATCTTGTGGCCAGAGACAATTACAAATACTGATCTCTATATAAAAAAACAGTGCCCAGCGCCTGAGTACAAGAATAAAAGAACTTTATTATTATTATTATTATTATTATTATTATTATTATTATTATTATTATTATTATTATTATTATTATTATTATTATTATTATTATTATTATTATGACATTGTCAATTCGATTATTATAATTTGTTTGGATGTTTCAGAATGGAGCACTTTGTCAGTTCTCATTCTAATCGGTTTGATAACTCTCAGGTGGTCCTCCACTAATTATGTATATTAATCAGCTGACACCACCCAGTCATCATATCCGTCAAGACTCCTTCTTTCCACAATAGGCATCATTGTTTTACTCAACCATTTCTTTGGCCTCCTGGAGTCCCAAAGATTGGAGCTGCTGTTGATTTTAGCCAAGTAGAATTTATTATTTCAGCGTAAGATCTTCTTCATCAAGGGTCACTGCTTTTTCAACTTTTTTTTCTTCTTTTCAGTTTATAGAGAAAAAAAAAACAAACTTCTTCCTGAGACTCTCCAAGCATTGATTGCAAACGGATTTTGGCTGCCTTGTATTCAAAAACAATTAATTGTCTTTAATTTAATGAGAGTCTCAACTTTGCCCCTGATTAGGACTTTAAATCAAGTACTTGGTTCACCTGCATAATGCAGGGTTGAGGTCGCAGGTCAAAGATTACGTATTGTATATCAAATTAGCCACACTTCATGGTACAGACTAAGGAGTCGTCTCCATTATACGTGATTATGGCATAATATTATGGAGGTTTAGCTGAACATACGAATTACGCATCACGGAGATTGTTTCTATCACATGCTCATTCTTATCATAAGAAAAAATAAGGTCTCTATGCGATTTTTATATGGGGCGGGGAAATGTTTACATTGTGACATCCAATCAAAAATCCCATAGTGGCACTGTTTTACGAATAGTGAGAATGATCATGTGATTCACGATGCGTGATACGTATGGTCTACGAAACCTCTCTAATAATGAGACAATAAAATTTAAAGCAATGTTATCGACTGTCTTTTCCGACAAATGTTGCAATACACAGGCATTGAAGACTTCTGTTTGAAAAATAACAGGCTATGTGGTCTTGTGGTATGACACTCGTTATCAGATCGGAAGGTCCTGGGTTCTAGCCTCGTCCTTGGAGAAGGATCTTTACTCACATTCTCTCACCGTACTCAGGTGTAAAATGAGCAACTGGTCGTTAACAGCGTTGTCTCTGTCCGAATTTTTTTTTAGTATTATCGCCAACACGCGTCATGTCTCGTCCTACATATTAAGTGTTGCTGTTGGCTAGGGACCCATTGTAAAGCGCTTTGAGCACGTTTATTGGATATTGCGCTATATAAAAGCCCAAGTTTCTTTTTTATTATTATTATTATTATTATTATTTTTTTTTTGTTTTTGTTTTTTGTTTGTTTTTGTTTTTGTTTTTTTAAAACTATGTTCCATACAAATACATTACTAATACAGACCACTGAACAATTCTCTATTGCCACGATGCGAACCCTATGTTAAAATAACATGGATATTACGATTCAACTGTAATAATAATAATAAATTAACTAATGATAAGACTGATAAGAGAGCAAGCACACCACCGGTAAGAAAGACAACGATTGTTAAAGTCATCACTTCTCCCAAGATAACAATAGCGACACGGCACATTACAATACCATTGAGTGGATGCATTCATTACTGTAGCTGCTGCCAAGGCCTGTGTGAGATTTTGTAAATTATCTTGTAGGTTACACATCATAATATTATTGATATCGTCCTCCCTTATTAATTGCTAAGAGATTAGGTGAGTAAACGTTTTAACATTTGTGACACACCATAACATTCCGGTATTATGTCGGAATGAACTAGATTGAGACAATTTTGTTCTGAGTGGCGTTGTGGTCTAGTTGAATGTCATTCGCTTTCGGATTGGGAGGTCTGGGTTTGAGCCTCGCTCGGCGCATAGTTGAGTCCTTGGAAAGGATTGTTTCGGGCTCAAAAGCCTTCTTCATCCCATAAAAAAAAGACAGTAATAGGGACATTATCTCTTAAAATCCTGGCCGTCTGTCGGGATTTTAATTGATATATTAATGTTTTCACAATAACTATAAGTATCACACTGATTGCCTCAAAGAGTAAATGTTGTTCGACGCGCACATTTTACATGGCTGATAACCAATTATAGTTATGGGTTTGATTTATCATTGTTACATTGGACAATAATTTGCGTTGGCGTGGGAGCATTTCAACAACGAGACCATAGCAATTTGAGTTATCAGACCTGCTAATTATATAATCGTCAACTTAACCATAATGTTGCACGATTAATATATATATTATATATATATATATATATATATATATATATATATATATATATATATATATATATATATATATATTATGCAATATATAAATATATATATAAATATATATATATATATATATATATATATATATTATATATATATATGTGTGTGTGTGTGTGTGTGTGTGTGTGTGTGTGCGTGCTTGTGCTTTGCATGTCACGGTTAAAGATATATGTTTGTCCATCACGCATACATGCGTACATCTAAGTTGATATACTATCTTTACCACGTGTATCATTATTGTAATCTTTCAAGCAATAGATTTCTAGCATTACAATTAATATTAAGGGCATTCAAGGGATTTTATCCTATTTCGTCCTATGCCATAATATGTTATGTTATATTATGAACCCTTGTATGCTTTTATGGAAGAGAGGCAACTCTAAAAATTTTAATTTACCAAAACATCATTACTTTCGTTTTGATGTAAACACTCATAAAAACCACGTCTTAAAATCATAGCGTAAGCTAAACATAAAACAAAATTTGGGATTTCGAGAAGTATCAAGTTTATTCTGACAGATTTTGATTATATTCATAGTCAAGTTCTCAATGCATAAGCCTTTAAAATTTTGTTCTCAGCTGATCGCTTAACTTATACTTGTACTTGTATATTTTTTTCAGACTCTAGTGAGTGAAGTACAAAAGCAGATTCTCATATTAATACTACGACTACGACAGTTACCACCATGTCCCAATCTTCAAAGGGCAAAGTGGCCATTGTTGGCAGGTAATCTAAGTCATGAGAAAATAGAAGTAGCGGGAGGCCTTCCGAAAGCTCCTACTCCTACATCCCCAGTAGGAGCTTTCGGAAGGCCTCCCGTAGTAGCATTACCTATAAATACATTTCTCTATTAAAATCTGTCAGTGTCAGCTAAAAGCCTATTCGTAGACTTAGATGATCTTGGAGCCGCACTTTAAACTAAAGCAATGTCCAGGTCAGGCACAATTTACTAGAGGTAATAGCAGAGGATTCATTGAGTTTAACTTAAACAAGAAAATTCTCATAAAAAAACAAAATTGAGCTTTATATAGCGCAATATCCACTAAATGTGCTCAAAGCGCTTTACAAGGGGTCCCTGGTCAACAGCAACATTTAACATGTAGGACGGGACATGCCGCCTGTTAGGCATTATTACAATATTTTCGGACAAAGACAACGCTGTTAACGGCCAGGTACTCATTTTACACCTGAGTATGGTGAGAGAAAGTGAGTAAAGAGCCTTTTCCAAGTACTCAACTATGCGCCGAGCACGAGGCTCGAACCCAGGACCTTCCGATCCGAAAGTGAGTGTCATACCACAAGACCACATCGCCGCACATTCTAGACTAGTAGACTAAAATTTTAATTATATATGGATTAACACTGCTTATTTTTCTTTCTTTTCAAATACACAAACGCCTACTGACTCGGAAAAGAAAATTAAAAAAGACGAAAGAAAAGAACGGTTTCTACTTCTCATTGAATTCTGCAATTGTTGCCTCTTACAATGATATTCTCATCTATATATGGCACAATCTATCAATGTCCAATCACAACTAAGTCAATATAAAGAAAATAAATGAAAAGTATATATGACCAATCTTTTCAAAACCTTACAATGGTGGGGAAGAACATGAAACAATCAAATTAAGAGGACAAAAATCAATGCATGCATGAATAAAGAGTGAGTTTTGTTTACAAAAACTTAAACTTCAAATTTGGATATTACTGTTAATTTTCCTCACCTTGGAGCATCCCGATAATACCATTTGAGCTGGTGGGTCACATATGTTTGTCCCATCTTGAAATATGTTACAATGACATAATTAGTCGGATGGTGAAAAGGTTTGAACTGAGATATTGCCAGGTTTCGTTAGAAGGTCAATTTTTTAAATCAAAAATGAGTTCATGTCATTAATGATTAAATAACCCTTTTTGTCCATCTTCAGGAAATATCAAAGCCTAATTTCACTTCTAAATAGTTTTCACAGCTAGTCAAGTTGAAAAAGTATGAAATATGAGAAAAGTTTCTGGATACCTTTCCCATACATCGGACCATAACTTCATGAAAAATCACATGATTTACTTCAAATAAAGATTAAAATGCTCTGGGGTGAATATTCTTTCAGAAAATGAAAAAAAAAAAAATGGAAATCCAAAATTTTCTCTGTCCAACTGATTATGTCATGCATGCACTGACAAATATGCCAGCGTTGTGTGGTAGACCAAAGCCAGGACACTGTCTTGCAGTTGAGTTAAGCCAAACAGTAAAGAATTACATTATCCTCCTCATCATCATCATTGCCTTTTTTCACCCTGGGTCAGGATATAGGCCACACACAAACAGTTTCCATCCGAGCTATTTTTTTTATCTCATTCCAGGTCTTATCACTTCTCTGTATATCAGCTTCTTTAATTCTTCTCCATGTTCCTCATGACCTTCCCCTTGATCTTCTGCCATGAGGGTTCCAGTCCAATACTTTCTTTGTTATAGTTGAGTCATTCTTTCTAAGCGTGTGTCCAATCCACCTCCATCGTCTTCTTCCTATTTCCTCTCCCACTGGTTTCTGCTGTGTTCTTCTCCATACTTCTTCATTTTTTATTCTATCCATCCATTTTATTCTACCTAGATCAAAATTAGTTTTTCATGATTTTAACAAGCTATCTTGTCTTTTCTTCAGTGGTCTCATAGGACAGTTTTGGGCCATGATATTTGCCGGAGGCGAGTATGAAGTGACCATCTATGATATTGTACCAGAACAGGTAAAAATTTATCTCTGAATTATAAAATAAAGAAAAAAAGTAGAGAAATAAAAAAAAAATATAATAGAAATAAAAAACGAAATAAATAAATAATAAATAATATTCTTTCTATTCATTGCAGGTGAAATTTGTCATTAGGGTCTATTCTAAGAGAAGACTGGGATAATCTAGGCGTCAGCCGCAGTGCAGTGCCACAAACTGAGCTAAGGCGAGGTGACTTGCTTAAGGCCACACAGTGCAGCAGGTATTCAAACTCAGTGCCTTTCGGGTATGAAGCAAAGACTGTACCTCTGAGCCATATTGTCCCCTTATCACTGTTCATTCTCAATACAAGCATCGGATGATTTGGTTTGAACTTGTGACCCGCTATTTCAATCTGGTATTAAGTTGGAATGAGCTAAATATAACGCACCATATCAAAGCAGTCATCATATCGTTTCACACCAGCGCTGGATCCATTTCATAGTCTCTGTTGCAGGTTCTGAATTCAGTGTCAGTGCATGTCGGTCCCAAGTTACATCCCAAGAGAATGTTTATCATGAACTGCATTAGATGTCCGCACGAACACAGAGAAAGTCGCCACTTTAACAGGTTCTGCTCGGTCTTCCCCATTTTAGTTCTTTCCCGGTTGAGTCATGTAGAAAATGTTCACGTTGTGCCTCTGTTAATCTCTCTCGAAGGAAGAACCAATTTCTACAACACACACTAGTCGGGGGAAGATGGGTAAAAGGATTAGCCCTTCAGCCTCTACCATGGCATGATCCAAGACCACGTGCGGCTATGTGGTCTAGTGGTATGACACTTGCTTTCAGATTGGAGGGTCCTGGGTTCGAGTCCTTGGAAAAGGCTCTTTACTCACATTCTCTCACCGTACTCAGGTGTAAAAGGAGTAACTGGCCGTTAACAGAGTTGTCTCTGTTGAAAATAATTGTAATCTCGCCTAACAGGCGTCATGTCCCGATCTACGTGTTAGGTTTTGCTGTTTGTCAGGGACTCTTTGAGCTTGTTTTTAAAATAATAAATTTAACTCATATTTGATGTTTTATTTTGTTTTGTCAATTTTGAGCCAAATCTTTAATCTTTGCAGTGGATTTTTTGATGACTATTTCTCTTTTGTGTGTTTTTCTTCTTGACCAGGTCTCCAAAGTCCTGAATAACGTACAGGCTAATTTGTCCAAGTATGAACGGGAAGGATGCCTTCGTGGTAAATTATCAGCCGCAAATCAAACACAACTTATTAGAGGGAGCTCTGATATAGAAAGCTGTCTCAAAGATGCCATCTATGTACAGGTTTGGAATGCGTATTTTAACTCTCTCCTTAACAGCCATTTTTAGAATTTCCCCCAAAACTTCACACCCAGCCAACACAAAAATTGACTTTTCTTACTCAAACAAAAATGTAACAAGTGCATTCCTTACAGAATGTTCAGCAAAATGAGCTCTACAACACAGTGTTTAGTATTTATAGCTGTAATCAAAGCATTTCTCTTAATATTGTGATGTACAAGAGAAATCTGAATGATAAAATTGTTGATTGTGTCGTAACGAATGTGACGATTTTCCTATCGATGGTTTGGAGAGGGTTAACCCTTAAAGGGCTGACCTTCTTCAAATATTCCCCGTCTGATGGCTGATGTAAGGGGCGTAACTCTTGTTTGTTAATTAATGAGGTTTAAAAATAAAAGGCACACTTTTTTGACTGTATAAGATACAGAGATGATTCAAAGGTCATAAAATAGACGAATGAATTGCCTTTTCTATGATATATGACACATTATTAAATAAAATTATCAAGACTATGAAAAAAAATGATAAAAGTTGATTTTGAACAAAATTCAAAATTCTAACACTTTTCAACCAGTTAAAAAATTTGTAACTCTGTAACTGCTATCTCAATCAGTGAAGGGTAAAGTGGAAATAAAAGTAGAACTCTTTTAATTATAGTGAAAATAAAGTGTTCACGATAAAAAATAGAATAAAGAATCAGTACTGGAAAGAGAGTATACCTTACACAGAAAGTACCAGGCGACCATGGGCAATCCCGCACATCACCGCAACTGGCGATTGCAGGCGATAACACCCTCTATGGCTTAAAAAAGATTAAAATAAAACAAACAACCCCCCCCCCCCCCCCCCCCCAAAAAAAAAAAAGAAAATCAAAACAAAATCCAATGGTATACAACACACACACACACACATGAACACAAAATGAAAAAATAGAAAAAAGTGACCACTGAATACAACTGATGCCATCCTACGCCTCAATCTTGTATTTTGTTAAAGAAATAGACACTAAAAAAGTGTAATTCAGAAAATTAAATGCTGTGGATTTCAATTAGTGTTGACAGCAGTCTCCAAAACTAAACTGTCTCAAGTACAATATGAATTAAAGAAGTATTTGTATGCTTACAACAAGCAGTCTGAGTACCTGAGTGTTTAGGGTCTGTTTCTATTACACATACTGCTTATTACATATATTTATTATTTCATATAATCTCTTATTACATGTGTTTCTTATTATACATACCTCCTGTTATACATATTTCTTATTACACATATTATTTTTATTACATGTGTGTCTTATGACACATACGTTTTATATAATATATTTATTATTACACATATCTCTTTTATTACATGTGCTTCTTATTGCAGATGCTTCTTATTGCTTGTTTCTCTTGTCACACATCCTTCTTATTAAATATATTTATTATTACACATACCTGTTATTCCGCATGTTTCCTATTCCAAATACTTCTTATTACATGTACACTTACTTACTTACTCCTCTTTTGTGTTTCGTAAACACTAAGGTCGACGCGGGTGGTTGGATGGGAGCATCACCCTTGAATCATATACCTATGATGTTCGCATGGGTGTACGATCCGATGGTGATGTCGTTTCTTCTTCTCTTTACTAGCCTATCCTGCTTCTTTGGTTTGTGATTGTATTTTTGACAGGGGATATTTTTTTTTCTGTAAATCTTCTGCCTGTTTGTTCTTGGTTATTTATAATTTAGCTTATGATATCTTTAGGTTATGATTTTGATTTACATTTGTACTATTTTTGTTAGATTGCTTGTTTTTTTGTTTCAGCGGTCTCTCATATAACCTCAATTGTGTTGGAAGAGACCTAAAGCAACAAACAAACAAAAAAACTAAGGTCGACAGCAGGAGCATCAGTGACTTCTGTCTTATGCCAGCTTCCGGACCTCACCCTAGGTCTAACAGAAGAATGTCATAATCTCTCTTTCCATAGATCTTCTCAAAGTTTCCAGTCGTATTTCCCTATTGCGATTACCCTGCGGTGTCCATCTGATCGCTGATTTTGGGATTGCTCTCTCCTTCATTCGACAAACATGGCTAATCATGTTTATGCAAGATTAATTTGTTCGCATAAAAAGATGACGTGAATAAAATGTGTGTGTTTTACCCCTTTTTAAAAAAATCACTATTTGCTTACTTTTGCAACCCCTCCCCCTCCCCTTTAATAAGTCCCTTGAAATTTGATTTGACCTGTTTATACGGTATCTACTATGTTTGCAGGAATGTGTGCCTGAGTCAGTGGATCTAAAGAGAAAAGTGTTCGACCAGCTGGATGCGTTCATCACCGAGGACATGGTTCTGGCTACATCCAGCAGCTGTTTAGGAGTTTCGCTATTTGCTGGCAACATGAAGAATAAGCACAGGACTCTTGTGGCTCATCCAGTAAGTGAACTGCAGTGGAATCCTCATAAACCCAACACTGGCAGACGAAAACAAAATTGGTTGACATTATCCATTATAAATGAAGCACACTTAGATAAATAACAGAAACTTTGAGGCCAAGAAGGGTATCGACTTTCAGGGAAGGTTTGGGTCTAATTATTAGGAAAATCCTTCAAAAAATTGATTTTGAGATTTTGATGGAAAATGATATTTTATCTTAGAAATAATAAAATTGAAGTCCAACATCTCAAAATATACTATAAAGGCATGAAAAACATTGTCGAAAAGGTTATGGGTAGTAAGAAAAGTGTGAAAAACTGAAAGCTATTTTGCCATTTTCTCAATGTCATTTTCTAGGGGTATGAAATAATGTGTCAAACATTTCTCAGAATCTATTCCATAAAATTGTCTGAAAATTTCCATAGTTATCACAGAGATAATGTATTATGTCACCATAGAGATATTTTTTTTGATAAGGTATGTGTATTTTGAATTATAATCCAAATTATAAATTTTTAACATCAATTTTGTCATAAAATTTTGATTCTCAATTTTGTAATGTCCCAATAAAAGTCCCATAAGCTAAAGCGGTAAAATCTCTCTATGGTGACACAAAAATGCTACAATCTTGATAAGAAGGAAGAATATGGAGGTTATTCCTTCATTAGTTTTTTGCAGAAAATTTAACACAAGATTGTTATACTTTTTTATGCGAGACACCCAAATCAGGACGCAAATTGGGTATCAAGACAGCTAACATTTTTTTTCACCAAAAGTGTTGTTTTGTAACCTATAATGACGATACAGAATAATTAAAACTGCCCAATATAGGCAATTATTATTTTTTTTTAGAAAAGACCCAAACCGCCCCTTAAGCAGCTGTTGACTTTAAGAGACTTTACTTAAGGGTTGCGTACACTTTTAGTTTTTCCTGTGACGTAGAAATATGAAGGCTGTTGTTGAGGCTTGGGCCATAGCTTTCTTCAGTGCTACATTTTTAATGAACATGCTGTTTTTGGCCATATTTAAAATAATTTTTGTGTAAAACACTGAAATAGCCCATAAGTTTAGATATGACACTTCATGAGATTACTGACAAATTGTTTCAACTTTCTGTGAATCTATATAATATTTACAAATTGAAAGCTTGTGCACATAGTTTGATAGTATATTCAATTTCCTTCAGTTTGATACCCAATTTGCATATATTTGAATTAATATTGTAGTCTCCAGAGCCTTTGAAAGAAATGTTGTCTCTTTTTCGCAAGGGGACACAACTCACTTTTTTCAAAGAGCCATAACTCTCTTAAATGACACTTATTTTTACGGTAACAGCGGAATTTGTATGGCCACTAAGTTCTATTATTTGAAAAACATAGTGGCATAAACTCCCAAAGGGGGGGGAAGGGGGGGGTCCCAGTGGCCTAAGCACTATTTATGCAGAATCCACTGTCTTTTTATAGATATATTAACGTCAATCACTTTAGATCAAATGATTACATTTATAGAGTAAGTGTCCACAGTATAAATGAAGCACTGAGTGCTGAGGGCATAGTGGTTTAGCAGTATGGTCTTTGCTTCATACCCGAAAGGTACCGAGTTCAATCACCCGCCGTTGCACTGTGAGTCCTTGAGTTAGTCACCTCACCCTTGCTCAATTTGCTGCTCTGCAACTGGCTGACGCCTGGGTTACTCCAGTCTTTCCTTGGAATAGATCCTAGAGATAAATTTCCCCAATGAGACGAATAAAGGGAATTTTATTTTATTTTTTATTTTAATTTTTGGATAACCTTGTGATGGAACAACGCACATTTAACTCATATGCGAGACATGCAGTCTATAAGGAGCTATATTACAACTAATAATAGATTCTTACAATCTTGCTTTTTGTAATTCTGGACTCGTTACCTTGCGAGTGCGCATTGGGAACAAAGCTTTAATTCCAAAATGTGCAAGAGTGTAAGAAATCATTTATTCTACATTTCAATCTAATCTGGTTTTATTGTCTTTAAATAAAAATCATTTTCAAAATTACTAAAAAGATACGGGGTTGTTTTTTAAATCGAATTTTTGGTGAAATTTAAGCCTTAATAATCTCAGGTCACAAGATTGTGTTGTTCCTAACGCGAAGGGAGATAAGTTTAAGATATTTGTTGAAAGATGTAATTCGTCTATAAGGAAAAAATAACCTAATTCAAAGAACTGTGGCAATTTGAAATGATCTAAAGTTTGAGACAAAAACTTCTAATTCAATTAATGTTTTAAATAATACCATTGATAAAGAACTTACCAGCATTATATTTGATTTTGACGAATAATGTAACATGAAATAGGATATTATTGCATTTTGTCTATAAATTATTTGAAACTCTCGAATGTATAAAGTGCCAAAAGAATGTAAATAGAGTTAATTATACTACGAATATTGATTATGACTCTCAATTATCAATTGTCCTTAAATGTTATTTAATTTTGATAAATTGTATCTCTGCTTGAAACTTACACACATTTAAAGGTATTTAGAACCTATTAGCTCTTGAACATTATGATACGACATGATTTAATGAGAGGGGTAGAATGATAATCTTCCTTACTCAACAAATGGTAAGTCATGAAAAGTAAACATTGCTCAAAACAAACCAATTGTCCTATTGATGGTATGTGTTTTGCCAAAAAGATCACAACATTTAGCCAGCTGGATATTATGCTGGCTTGCCAACCAGTAAGATTTCTCATATTTTGATACGCTTTGAGGTCCAAATTATGATAATATGGGGACGTTGATTAAAATATGATAAATGCAACAATTCAAGTTTGTAACAAAAAGGGGAAAAAATGATAAAAGTGGAATAGTTGAAGTCATTAAATGTCATTTTCACCTAGATGAGAATTTGAGTATCCATACAGATGATTGTCACAGGAATTGCAGGATTTTCCTATTCTCCACTACTTTGATAAGACTCCATAAATCCAGTGACTGTTAAATTTGAAATTTTGGATGGTTGCGCATGTTGAAAATATGATTTTTTAGGAAGAAATACGAGAAAATGGGCATAAATATTGGGAAAATATGATACATTTTTTCAAATGGTTCAGGTTGGTTAGCAAATCTATATATAACGCACCAACACATAAAACTATGTGTAACCTTGAACGTTTATAGTTTTATTGATAAAATATAGTGAGACTTAATCATAAAATGGTTGGCGAAAAACAATAACAAAGAGCTGAGTGACGTCAATTTAATTCCATCTATATATATATATATACTGGACCGTTCAACTCTAGTGGGTAGTGTGGCTCAGCGGTACAGCCTTTGCTTCATACCTGAAATGTACCGAGTTCGATCACCTGCCGCTACACTGTGTGGCCTTGAGCAAGTCACCTCGCCCTAGCTTATGCCTGAGTTATTCCAGTCTCCCCTTGGAATAGACCCTAGAGACAAAATTCCCCTATGGGATTAATAAAGGAGATTATTTTTTATTTATTGTTTTTCTGTGCTGATGTTCTCTACAGGTCAACCCTCCATACTTTGTTCCATTAGTGGAAATTGTTCCAGGTCCCTGGACATCTAAAGATGCTGTAGAAAAGACTCAGAAAATATTAGAAAGCGTCGGCCAGTCACCTGTCACGCTGAGCAAAGAAGTCCCAGGATTTGCTTTGAACAGGATTCAATACTCCATCATCAATGAATGCTGGAATATGTACAAGGTGAGACTTCTTTAGAATATATATACATTTTTTTAAAATGAGCTTTTATATAGCGCAATATCCACTAAACGTGCTCAAAGCACTTTACAAGGGATCCCTGGCCAACAGCAACATTTAACATGTAGGACGGGACACGACGCCTTTTAGGCGATATAACAATTTTTTTCGGACAGAGACAACACTGTTAACGGCCAGGTACTCATTTTACACCTGAGTACGGTGAGAGAATGTGAGTATAGAGCCTTCTCCAAGGACTCAACTATGCGCTGAACAAGGCTCGAACCCAGGACCTTCCAATCCGAAAGAGAGTGTCATATACCACTAGCCCCCATAGCCGCACATACTGGCAGACCTGTCTTCCTGGGTGGGGTTCCTGGTCTCCCAGAGGTGGCAGGGTGACACTTACTGTGTCTTATATCCCCTTATATCTGTTTTCCAATTTGCTTTCTGTCTTTGTATGGAATGGGATGATTTGGTTTTGTCCTGATTCCTGGCTGGAGTCCTTGGCTAGGAGGGAAACAGTTAAATGTATAGTTATTGTTTTGGGAAATGATATTTTTTTCCTTGTAAATCATCTCTCTATTATGTATTGTTATAATTGTTATTTTGAATTAAAAATGTAAACATTTGAGTGGATTCCTCTTAGTTGGGTCCTCGACTGAACCTGGGATCAATCTCAGTCCCTTTGCATGTGAAGCCAGTGCTCTACTAACTGAGCTACCAGGACCCCCCCCCCCCCCCTGCTCATCTAAAATGACTTTCTTATTTCTTCAATTCTATGCAAGCTAACTATTCTTCTCTAAAAATCCTTTATTTTATTTATTTATTTTTTTTCAATGTTCAAAATCATTTTCATTTTCAGGATGGTTTATTGAGTGCGGCTGACATTGACAAGGTCATGGTCGACGGCCTCGGTCCTCGCTATGCCTTTATTGGTCCTCTGGAAACCATGCATCTCAATGCTGATGGTGAGGCTATAGACAGAACGAAATTGACGTCTCTCAGCTCTTAGTTATTGTTTTTATTTAGCCAGCCATTTTTATGAGTATTTCTGGCAAAATTGTATTAATCAGACTTATAAACGTTTAAAGTGTGTTGGTATGTTTTTGAACTAAACACACAGCATCGATGTTATCATCAATGTATAAATGATGAGGGACTCAGGATGGCTCAGTTGGTAGAGCACTCCCTTTGCATGCAAAGGGACTGAAATTGATCCCGATTGAAGTCAATCTTTTTTTTTTTGATCCTCTTGTTTACCCGGCAGTGTTTGGATGGCTGGGTCTGTAAGATTTGGTGGAATGTACTTTGTGATGGATTAATGTACTAAGCAATGGCCCTGAAGGACAAGTACTATTATTGATGAAATCGTTCATCATTGGTTAAAGTGTAAAGCCTGTCTATATTTATTTTAGAGTTAAACTAGGCCTTTTCATTTTGTCACTATTTACTTAAAAGATAAGCATCAAAGAAACAATGCAATAGTAAAATAAAACACTCATTAATAACGGTCCATCCTGATGGAGAATGAGATAATTCAGATATCAACTGAAGTGTAGGGTTGATGTGCAGAAAGGATCTGGCAAACAATTAGTGAAGTGGAAGCGTGAGAGTTGCAGCGGAAGCACAAATGGTGGAGGTTCAGTAATTGTACTTACTTACTTATCCGAACCAGCGACCACCTGAGCTCTAGCCCTTCGGTCTTGTGCCATGACGTAGAAGTTAGATGTCTTTTGTAGTTGTTCCAGGTGACTATAAAGTGTGTTACTGATGCTTGGATTTGGTGGGAGGAATGTGCATCTCAGGTCTTCAAGAGGTTGACATTCATCAGTAATTGTACAAAGTGGTTATGTCAAGTGTGCAGCGGAAGCGCAGGCGTTAGAGTGTTGTCAGAGATTGTGAGTGGAAAAGTGTGTGTGTGACGAGACTAGTAGAGGAAAGAGATGACTTGTATTGTTTCGTGACAGTGATTTGATATTAGATAGATAGAAAGATAGATAAAGTAGTAATTAGACATCCAGAAAATTCCTTGGTTCACTGGAAGTAATCGCAGTTGGAGTGAACAACCGGTGAGTGGTCGCAGTAAGAATCTTAACTCTTAACTACATACTGTCATACCACAAGATCATATAGCCGCACAGTTCGCTGCAATCATCTATAATGCATTTTATTCTCAATTTCAGGTATAGTTGACTACTGCGAACGATACGCCCAAGGTGCCTTCAACGTCTGCCAGACTATGAACCCACCTCCCATCCTCTACGATGCGGACACTGCAAAGGACATTTTGTCAGAGATTGGAAAGTCAATACCAGTTTCAGAAGTTCCCAGCAGACGCGTGTGGAGGGATAACAGATTAGCTGCTCTATCCGCTTTGAAGACAAAATTGAAAGAGAAAATAGAATAAAATCTGTCATTTTGTAAGCAGTCGTAAATATATGTGACTCTGCCTTTCTGGGTGGAGTTCCTGACCTCCCATAGTGGGCAAGGAAGTACTTGCTGTGTCTTCTATTCCCCTGTATCTGTTTTCCAATTGTTTTCTGTCTTTGTCTTGGATTGAGATTACTTAGTTTTGTCCTAACCCTGGCCAGAGTCCTTGGCGGGGAGGGAAACAGTCAAATGTATAGGTATAGGTTTGGGAGACGAAATTTTTTTCCTTTTATATCATCTCTCTGTAATTTTTGTTTTAACATATGATTTGTAAACATTTGAGTGTATTTCCCTTAGTGGGATCTTGTGCTTGTGACTGGGTGAGATTTTTAGGTGATCTCATACTAAGTACACTGATAGTGTGCACTTGGAATCCACATCTGTTCCCTATTTGAACCATTTCCCCTATGTCTTACTTTTTCCTCAAGTTCTTTTAATTGTATATCTAGAATGTTTTAACTATCCAATTTTCTTCCTTTTCACTGGCGCTGATATGACCTTAATGTGTTGCAACCACCGTAAAACCCTTAAAAACAACCAAAACAAAAACAACTCTGCCTCTGCCTCCAAACGGTTTTATGTCTGGATAGATGTGCACATATATGCAGGTCTGCTAACTGACTGCAAATATGGGGCTTGATTTAACATTGTTGCAAAGGACAATATTTGCGTTGTTTTGAGAGTATTTCCATTTCAACAATGAGCCATGTAGAACGAGACATGATGCCTATTAGGCGATATTACAATTTTTTTCCGACAGAGACAACACTGTTAACGGCCAGGTACTCATTTTACACCCGAGTACGGTGAGAAAATGTGAGTAAAGAGCCTTTTCCAAGGACTCAGCTATGCACCGAGTAAGGCTCAAACCCAGGACCCAGAGCAGAAGTACCATTATAAATTTTACATCTGTGAGCATGTTTTTGTTTTATTTTGTCATCTCATTAGCGATGATTGCCTGTGTTAAACCTAAAACCCATGGTGGGCAGGATCTCACGATGTGGCTTCTATTCCCTTATATCTGTTTTCCGAATTGCTTTCTGTTTTTGCCTTGGAATGAGGCTACTACTTAGTTTTGTCCCAGCCCTGACTGGTGTCCTTGACTGGGATGCAAATGTATAGTGATCAGAAGATATTGTTTTCTATTTAAATCATCTCTCTGTTATGTATTGTTAGTTATGTATTCTGCAAACATTTGAGTGTGTTCCTCTTAGTAGGATCCTGGGCTGGTGTCTGGATGCGACTTTAAGGGGTTCTCAAACTGTTTGTTTGTTTGTTTTTAAGGGTTTTACGGCGCTTGCAACACATTCAGGTTTTATCAGCGCCAGTAAAAAGGAAGAAAATGGGATAGTAGAAAGTTCTAGAATTATTATTAAAGCACCCAAGAGAAAGGAAGGCAAAGGGAAACTGGGAACAAATAGGGGTTAGATGTAGATTCCAAGACCATACCATCAATGTACTTAGTCTGGGATCCCCTATAAGTCTCACCTAGAAACAAGCACAAGATCCAACAAAGAGGAATACACTCAAATGCTTACATTTCACTCTACATTAAAAATGACAAATATAATAATATATAACAGAGAGATAATTTTCAAGGAAAAAAAGATCATCTCCAAAAACAATTAATATGCATTTGACTGTTTCCCTCTCAGTAAGGCCAACCGGCGGGGGTCAGGACAAAACTAAGTAATCTCATTCCAAGACAGAAAGCAAGTTGGAATACAAATATAGGGGGATAGAGGAGACAGTAAGTACCTCCCTGCCCACTATGGGAGGTCAGGGACCCCACCCACGGTTCTCAACTAAGTACATTGATGGTGTGCTCTTGGAATCTACATCTGTTCCCGAGTTGAACCAATTCTCCTTTGTCTTACTTTTCTTTTTTTTTTTTTTTTTTTCTGCGTTTTACTGGCACTGACTTGACCTAAGTATGTCGCAAATGCCGTAAAACCCTTAAAAACGAGCAACCAAACACAATCTATTTTGAATTTTCTTTTCACACAAAAGTTATTTTATATGGCACTATTTGTGTTGTATTGTACAACAATGGTATCTGATTTCCCTCAGTAAGCACCAAAGATACGCACATAGGGCATGACATGTCACCTATTAATTAAGCGTGTTACAGTTTGTTGGACACAATCACCAGTGCCTTAATAACCGAGTATTCATTATACACTGGAGATGTTAAATGTCTCCTTACCACCTACAACAAAATCGTCACATTTGTTACGACACAATATACATTTTTCTTATTCAGATTGATTTTGCACATCACAGACTGTGAATAAAGATCTTTGTTTAATTAATAAGAACATAATGTTGTTTTGTAAAGAGCTTGTTTGAGTTGTTTTTTTTTAAAACAATTTTTCTGCTGGGTAAGCCTGCCATTTTGGGAAAATACTGAAAATGATCGGTAAGGAGAGAGTTAAATTATCTTTCCCAAGGACGCAATGCCCGAGCATTTTTCTTGAGAGTTAAGTCATTTGTCACCTATTCATTCATTCATTCATTTATTTAGCATGCTCAACATAGCATGACTTTCACTTTCACCTAGTGTCGAGAGATGTTGCAACTTCGTCAGATGATGCTACACATTGTAGTTTGTAGTCTTGCTTTTTATTTTTACACAAATTATCATTAATCGGTTCATTGACACACAGGGCAGAAAAGTCATGACAACTTTCTACTTTTCCGGTTCCAAAATACTTTGAAGTGTGTATGTAACCTATCCTTTGGAAAACTAACAATGAAAATGTTACATATTTAATCATACCTTGGCACAACCATTTTAGTAGCATGGTGTATAGGTAGAAAAGATAAAGTGAGAAATGAACGAATTTGAATGTTGACTGGAGTGAAGCATGTATCAATAAAGATGAGAGAAAATTGTTCGGACATGTAAATAGACAAGAGAAGGAGTACGTGGGAAGGAAAATATTGGACTTACAATTGGCGGGAAAGAGGAAAAAGGGACGCCCAAAGACTAGGTGGTTTTATAAGGTAAAGGACGATATGAAAGTGCTGGGCCTGGAGGAAAATGATGTTCTGAACCGAGATGCATGGAGATGTGGTATTCATTATGGCAACCCTGAAAAATGCGGGATAAGCTGAAAGAAGAAGAAGAAGAAGGTGTATAGCTAGGCAGATTCTTAGGATTACAGAACGTAAAAGAGCGGGGATGGATGTTCCCTATTGGCGCCATGCATTAATTTAGACTAGAATATGAGATGCTCTTAACTCTGAAACCAGACGATCAATTACACAATGCATGTATCCAGTAGCCTTCGGAAGATTAAAAAATGTGACCCTTCGCCTCAAAACGATATTAAGTCGGGATGGTTAAGATGTTGAATATTAAATTTATAGCCAGAAATATCAGACGTGTTGAGTTTGTATGTTTTATTGAGGAGAATGGATACCATAATTTTGGGTGCTAATGCCAACGATTTATATATTTTAACCAGTTTAACAACATAAATCGGCTTTTGAGCATCTGGTTCGTTCCGACATAATACCGTTTTGAGACAATGGGTCACAAATGAGCTTTTATATAAGTGCAATATCCACTAAACCACTCTTCAATTATAGGAGGTTATATCAAAAACACAGCAAGAAAGTGTGTTGGCCTCTGTCCACTTGGTGGCCATTGAAAAGCGCACATATTACAAAGCAGTGTGTCTTGTTTATGAGTGTTTGACTGGTATAGCACCGGTATATCTCACAGATCACGTGGTCATGTGCAAATTTGAACATTACATTTTAAGATCATGAAATGATCACAACAGATATCAAAAAAGGGTGTATATTACAACACACTAAGTATACCATGGTATATCACTATATAATAGTTATAACAGGATACATCACAACATAATGAATAAAACAGGGTATGCCAGAACAAAGTAATCATAACGGGTACATCACAACACCTTTATCAAAACAGGGAATGTTACAGAACACTAATTATAACACAACACAATAAATAAAACATGGTATAACAGAACACAACAATCATAAAAGGGTATATCACAACACAATAAATAAAACAGGATATAACAAAACACAATAATCATAACAGGGTATATCACAACACAATAATCATAACAGGGTATATCACAACACAATAAATAAAACAGGATATAACAAAACACAATAATCATAACAGGGTATATCACAACACAATAATCATAACAGGGTATATCACAACACAGTAATCATAACAGGGTATATCACAACACAATAATCATAACAGGGTATATCACAACACAATAAATAAAACAGGATATAACAAAACACAATAATCATAACAGGGTATATCACAACACAATAATCATAACAGGGTATATCACAACACAATAATCATAACAGGGTATATCACAACACAATAATCATAACAGGGTATAACAAAACACAATAATCATAACAGGGTATAACAAAACACAATAATCATAACAGGGTATATCACAACACAATAATCATAACAGGGTATATCACAACACAATAATCATAACAGGGTATATCACAACACAATAATCATAACAGGGTATATCACAACACAATAATCATAACAGGGTATATCACAACACAACAGATTTGATTATGACAAGGTATCAACAACTCCTTTT
>NC_088362.1:29691205-29708705 GCF_034508935.2 Berghia stephanieae
GACCAGAAAACTCGTCCTTCAAATATCGATCGATTTAAACTACCCTCGTCTTGGTAAACATCTCTCAAGCCTGGAACGTCGCGAGGTCTTCCATCAAGTCGCAATGTTTAAGAGTTTTGACAAGATGAGGGTCATTTAAATCGGTCGATATTTGAAGGACGAGTTTTCTGGCCAAATTGTTTTATAGCATACCCGTCTTTCTTTCCAGATTACGGTAGTGAACTGGTTAAAACAAAGCAACAGCAAAACAACATGAGTATGAAAGAGTTCATACGACAGTTTTAAAATTCAGATATCAGAATCTGTCGACGCTATGGAATGTTTCATATTGTGTTGTTTTGTTTTTTTAATTTGTTTTTTAAAAATATGAATTCCAAACAGTCTGGTTGAGTTCATTTCGCATTATGCGGTCATATAAAACATTCGATTTTTTTTGTTTTATAATCATCAAACTAAATGAAATAAAATTGAAGACTTTGAAGGCACACATTTTAATGTCAAGTTGATTTGTTGGGAACATAAAAACCCAGACGATAACTCCGTTAAAATCGTTGAGTTGAAAAATGCGATAAAGGTAAAAGAAAACATGATTTAGAGACTGATTTTATCCTGGATTTTTAGAAGCAAAAGCTGTCTCGGATTCAACACGAACCGCTCCCGTAGAAATGATGTAATTCATGATTGTATGTGACTTACAGCTCAAAACGGTATTATATCGGTTGAGCATGTTTATCATTGAATTATGTGGCTTTGTGGTCTAGTGGTATGACATTCGCTTCGGATCGGAAGGTCCTGGGTTCGAGCTTCGTTCGGCGCATAGTTGAACCCTTGGAGAAGGCTCTTTACTCACATTCACTCACAATGCTCATGTATAAAATGAGTACCTGGCCGTTAACAGCATTGTCTCTGTCTGAAAAAAATGTAATTTCCCCGAACAAGCGTCGTGTCCCGTCCTAAATGATGAATATTGCTGTTTCCCAGGGACTCCTTGTAAAGAGCTTTGAGCACGTTTAGTGGATATCCCGTTATGTAAAATTCCAATTTCAAATTGTAAGGTTAACTTGATTTTGGGCTATTCAGAGAGCATGGAATTGTTTCTATGCCCTCTGGAGTTATTTTAGATGCCGTCAATGAAAAGAGCGAGTTTTGATTCCTATATTGAAATAAAATGAAGGCTGGTTTTCCAAAACTCGTTTTGTCGATTTTTCTAGTTTTTGAGATTTTCCATCCATGAGATAAATTGAAATGTCATCTTTGTTTTAAGCATCAATTGACACAAGAATTTATCTAGGTTTCTGTGCATTTGAGGTTAAATTATGATAAAATAATAGACCGAATGAGACATTATATGGAAAATAATCCTCAATATCTCAATATTGGAAAAAGGGAGTTAGGGAGTTTTGGAAAACCGCTCACTTCTTCAAATACCTTTTCGACACTGACGATTTTGATATGACTTCAAAGTGTCGACTAAGAATCGCCGTAAAAATCCTTATAAAAAAACAAGCCAGTAAATAACCAGCTTTGACAAGCTAACATTGAGTAGCGCTGTGTAGTTTTACGGTGCTGATTCTATAGAATGAAAAGGGATACTGTTGCCAAACACGATATTGAATCAATGACAAAAGAAACGCAGATTACATCGTCTCAACACGGGTGTTCAGGTTTAGATTGTAAAGGTTGACAACCAAATTACAACCAGTTATATTTTAAATTTGTGATTCATCTCATCAAATCGGTTTTAAATGGCGGTGATTTAAACCCTGAAAAAATTGAATTTATTGTTCAAAATAATATGAATCTTGATTGAAGTTTACACGGTTTAAGTGGGGTGTGGGAGAAGAATATCATGACGTACAAAACTCCATTTGATATTTCTGATTGGTCTACCGTTAGATTTAATTATTGGTTTAAGGTTTTATACCGACATAATACCAATGAGAGGCGATGGGTCGCATTTACAACAACAACAACAAACGAGTGGAAATATTGAATTTAAAAAATATAATAAATAATGAATAACTTTGTAACCGTCTGCAATTCTCGAAATCTTTGTGATTGTCATTTTCTTTTTGGCGTCACCGGATTAATGACACAGTTTGACTTCTTTCATAGGTCGTTAAAGCATCGAGTTTATGTGAATTTCTATTATCAAGAAGACAAACATAAATTTAAGTGTCAAGCGTAACAAAAGGGCTGAAAAAGGCGGATGAGTTGTCGCTGCACACACTTACTTAAACGCGGTAAACTTTGAACAATACACACCAAACCATAAACAAAACACAGTTATTGTTAAACAGTTGCTGAGGTTGTTTATGAAGAAGTACATCAAAATAATACGATCATAAAACGCGCAAGTTAGCATTAGTCTTGAGCTTAATAGATAGTATGCGCTTGGCTAAGAAGCTCACAGCATGGTCATCCGGAAGTATAAACGGACCAACACACAAAACTATGTGTAACCTTGAACGTTTTTAGTCTGGTTAATACAGTTTATTTAGTAAGAATTACTCATAAACGCGGTGGTAAAAAGCAATAACAAAGACCTGAGTGACGTCAACTTCATACTATCTATAGATAGTATGCGCTTGGCTAAGAAACTCATAACATTGCCATCCGGAAGTAACGCGGACCAACACACAAAACTATGTGTAACCTTGAACGTTTATAGTCTGGTTAATACAGTTTATTTAGTGAGAATTACTCATAAACGCGGGTGGCAAAAAGCAATAACAAAGACCTGAGTGACGTCAACTTCATACTATCTATAGATAGTATGCAGATGACGTCACTCAGGCCTTTGTTATTGTTTTTGCCATCCGCGTTTGTGAGTTGTTCTCACAAAACTGTATTAACCAGACTACAAAGGTTCATGGTTACACAGAGTTTGTGTGTTGGTCCGTTATACTTCCGGATGGCAATGTTGTGAACTCCTTGGCCAAGCGCATTCTATCTATACGCAATGACGGGAAATTGAATGTTTAACACGATTCTACCCAAGTGTGTTTTCTCACATTGTACTGTAATATCCCAGTTCATTCGTTCTCTTCAAACACGAGTGTGTTGTGAGTCGTAGTGAAAATAAATATCAATTCCAAGTCAAGGCAATAAAAGCGTTTTTTTTCGTGATAAAGAAGCCATGATATCTATTCATGTACAAGGGATAGAATTTCAACAAAGTGCTTGTTACAATAATAATGTCTTGAATTCAACGTTGTAATACGTATATTTTTATATCGCATTTCATTAATTGTTATTTTTGTTATCATTATTATTTTATTATTTTTATAACTATTATTATTATTATTATTATTATTATTATTATTATTATTATTATTATTATTATTATTATTATTATTATTATTATTATTATCATTATTATTATTATTATTATTATTATTATTATTATTATTTATTAGTAGTAGTAGTAGTAGTAGTAGTAGTAGTAGTAGTAGTAGTAGTAGTAGTAGTAGTAGTGGTAGTAGAAGTAGTAGTAGTAGTAGTAGTAGTAGTAGTAGTAGTAGTAGTAGTAGTAGTAGTAGTAGTAGTAGTAGTAGTAAATTACATTTTTTTTAAAAACCGTTATACCTCAGTCATCAACAGAAATCAAAACCTGTCTACAAAATGACATGTACCCAATGTGCGACTTGAGCTTGTAAATGAATGAAATAAAATAAATAAAAATAAAATGAACATCCCTTCATTCATCAATTAGGGGAAATTTGTCTCGAGGGTCTATTCCAAGCAAAGACTGAAATAGCTTAGGCGCCAGTCGCAATGTACGATCTTTGGTTCGTACCCGAAAGGTGCCGTGTTCGATCACTTGCCCCGCTGCACTGTGTAGCCTTGAGCAAGTCACCTCGCCCTAACTCAATTTGCGAGGCTGCACTGCGGCTGACGCCTGGGTTATTCCAGTCTTCCCTTGGAATAGACCGTAGAGAGACAAATTTCGCCTATGGGATGAATAAAGGGAATTTTGTTTTATTTTTACTTATTTTGTTTCATTCTTTTACAAGTTAAGTCGCATATTGGGCACATGTCATATTTCTTGAGATATTTTGATTTCTTTTGATGACCGAGCTGTTACAGTTTAAAAAAAAAATTCCCCTATGAGATGAATAAAGGGGATTTTTTAAATTATTTATTTTTCTCAGTGTACATGTGAAAAGTGATACGATGACCAACATAATTTTGGTGTAACATGTATTGAGGCGCGTGTCTCAACAACACTAATGAATCACACGGGAACGTTGTAATGTAAAGACGGATACATTTAGGACACCGACCTCGTTATTGAGACAATTTTACATACAAAGCTACGTGTACAAATTCGCAGATCTGATAACCGAAGGCTAAAATGGGCCTAGTTTCAACATAGTTTTAATGGATAATATTTTGCGTCTCTTTTTGAGATTTACATGACAACATGAGCCCATAAGGAATTGGGTTATCACCTGCCGCAGCGCTGAGTGGCCTTGAGTAAGTTACCTCTCCCTAGCTCAATTTGCGGCGCTGCACTGCGGCTAACGCCTGGGTTATTCCAGTCTTCCCTTGGAATAGACCTCAGAGACAAATTTCCCCTATGGGGTGAATAAAAGGTATTTTTGTTTATTTATTCTTATTTATTTAGTCGATCGATATTTAATTGGGAGAACGTATTTTGTGGCCAAAATCTCAAAAACGGGTGGATTTTTTGGTTTTTTTTCTGTTGTTTTTTTTTTTTGTTGTTGATGTTTGTTTGTTGTTCTTTTTTTTTTTTTTTTGGGGGGGGGGGGGGGGGGGGGATTGGTTTTGTCTTTTTTTTTTTTTTTTTTTTTTTTTGGGGGGGGGGGGGGGGGCTTCTTTTTTCAGAGTACAGCAGTCATATTGGATATACCCTTTTGTTTATAGTTTAAAATTTGGCCTACCTTGATATGTCTTCTCCGGATTGTACTTATCCTCAGAAGGTAATCCCAGCACCCGTATTTTAAATCCATTGTCTCCTTTGGTCTTCTCAGCTGTGGTGTGAATGGGGATCCGTTTGCAGATCTGTGTGACGTATGATCCGATTGCAGCATCGGCACCGTTCGGCACCAGAACGAAACACAACGACGTCACAATGAGGGAGATTATGAAATGCGTATTAATTTTAAACACGAAATTATCCGAAAACGATTTTAGCTGCTTCATGATGATATATGATGACGATTAGAGACCACGGTAATGCCCTTATATGGAATTGGTAGGTAATGATTCACAAAATGCCGAGGTAGTTCGGTTGGGCTGGCTGGTTGGTCGAATTTTAAATTCAACTTAGTTGAGTTGTTGAAATTGAATGAAATTGAGAAATATTATATCCAAGAAAAATGAAAATAATAAATATCACTCGCGTTCATCTATCCAGAACGCATGTCATGATAAAGAAAATTCAAGCCAGTGACGTGATCAGCCTACTCCTCCATTGAAAGAAGCAACTTGTTTTTGTTCCTTGGGAAACATGGTTGTCATTGCTTTCAAAAAAAAGATAATTTCTTTGGTTGTTAAGTACTATTCACAAGGCTGAAATTGATATAAGCAGTAGTTTTATTTTTAAAATGATATTGATAATAATACTAATAATATTAATAATACTACTACTACTACTACTACTACTACTACTACTACTACTACTACTACTACTACTACTACTACTAATAATAATAATAATAATAATAATAATAATGATAATAATAATAATAAAAATAATAATAGTAACAATAATAATAATAAAAATAATAATAATAATAATAATAATAATAATAATAATAATAATAATAATAATAATAATAATAATAATTATAATATTAATAATAATAATTATAATGATACTACTACACTACTACTACTACTACTACTACTACTACTACTAATACTAATACTAATAATAATAATAATAATAATAATAATAATAAATAATATTAACAATAACAATAATAATAATAAAATAACAGTTATTATTATTATTATTATTATTATTATTATTATTATTATTATTATTATTATTATTATTATAAATATTATTTTATTATTATTAGCTAATAATAATGATAATAATATCAGTATCGTTATACAAACGAGAGTGAGAGAGGTAGAATATGAAGGAGGATAACAAGAATAGAAAGAGGATGATACGGGAGATATTCTTGATCGATAGCTTGTCTGTTGTTGTTATTGTTGTTGTTTTTAGTTTGTTACTGACTCGGAAAATTTAGCCTCTTGACTATTTACCACATTTAGCTATTAATAATCGTTAAAAATCACAACCGAAATTCATTTACCGGGAGCCTATCATTATTATTCACTCACATATCGAAATACAAACTGACAAAAATCCAAAAACGAAAAGTCACCACACTCAACACAAAAAAAACTTCTAATTATCCAAAGCGAAATCTGATATTGACGACACGAGCGTTGACAAAACACGGTTAATATTTATTTATATATTCTCTACTTATTGAAAACACTTGTCTTTTTTTAGTAGTAATATATATATTTTGGTTACATTGCAGGTATGCAAGTTGTATCGAAAACGTGTGTCGAACGCTCGCAGACAATTCAATCCCCGCTTCTTACGGAAGGTGAGAGTGAGAGGAGACAGCGTCGCTGCTAACACTAAATCTATCTACTCTTAGTAGCTACTTGGTATCGCACAACGAAATCAAAATGGGAAAGGAATAAAAAAAGATAAATCAAACACCTGGAATTGGAAAGTGTTATTATGGAAAGTAGAAAATAAAAAACCGCTCTGTATGTTAGAGTAAACAAGACCTTTTCAAGTCTCCGCGCAGTTAGTACCATTCCCCATTCAATCACGCGAGCGGATCGAAACAATAACTTCTGTCTGTCTATCGCCTTTCCGACCGTCCGTCCGTCCGTCCCGCTTGTTGATTCGCGGTCGTCGGTCCTCAGTCCTCGCGCGCGCACACAACCACACAAACAGCTGCGACCAACTGGTATGTTGTATGTATGCACCATTTAGGGACTCCTTACTAGCTACTGTTACTTTAGTTTTTACCACTGACAATCATCGCCAGCTTGATCAATCTTCGGCCCGTTAAAAATACCAGACAGACCGGAGTAGTGGTTCGAGCGAGACAACATGAAAAATTGGGATCCAAAAGTAACCCCCCGACTCGCCCAACAGATTAATGACGAAGGGAAGACGTGAAATATTTGTTCGAATGATTTTAGGAGTCAAATAGCACTTCCGTCACTTTCAATATGTGACCCATCGCATTAATTTGGTCTTATGTCGAATATATATATATATATATATATATATATATATATATATATATATATATATATATATATATATATATATATATTTGTGCGTGTGTGTGTGTGTGTGTGTGTGTGTTTAAAATTTAAGTCGAAAGACGAATTGATCATAAATTTGGAAATTTAAATCTTTAAAGTTTGAATAACAAAACTCACTCTCCTTAATAAAAGGCATTTCATTTTGCTCAAATTTTTGGGTCATAAAAATGTCTAAAGCGAAATTGGCTGGTGTCATATTTTAGGAAGTTCAATAAAAACTTTAAACAATTTCCATTAACAGACAGATTTAAATTATTTATGCGGCTATGTGGTCTTGTGGTATGACACTCGCTTTCGGATCGGAAGATCCTGGGTTCGAGCCTTGGAAAAGGCTCTTTACTCACATTCTCTCACCGTACTCAGTCAGATGCACAGACTAGAGTTTGTGGTCACATGTATCGCTTAACGGCGTCATATCACGTCCTGCCTGTTTAGTATTGCTTGTTCGTCAGGAACCCTTTGTAAAGCACTTTGAGCACCTTTAGTGGATATTGGCTATATAAAAGCTCAAGTTTTGAAATGTTTTTTTTTTCTTCTTAAATACTCTTTGTCACTGTTTGGGTAAACGCTGCAAGCAGTGGCGTGGCATGCTTATAGTATAAGGTGGTGCCAGAATCAGAAGAAAATGAATGACTTAAAACATGCTATATTTGTAAATACAAAAGAAAGGGGAAAAATTAAAGAAAAGACTTATTCAAATAAGTAAGAGTCGGTATATACCATTTCTCAGATTTAATATATATTTTTTAAAATGCTATAATCCATGTTTAAAAGATGGATGTGGAGCCAGGCACCAAATCAACTGATATGGTCACGCCCCTGGCTGCAAGTATTCTCCTCCAGCACATCCAGGAATGGACGATTTTTCCTCAGTTGAGGCCATGATACAGTTGCGCATCTCTCACTTCTGTGTCCAGCGATCTTCTTCCAATTTACAAATTTACAGCCCCCATGGTTAAATTTAATTTTGTCGGTTAGATATCACGCACTATGAGATGTAATGTATGCCAACGAAATTGATTATAATGGTGGCCTTTCCCGCCCATAAACACGTCAGACTCAGAATCCCATTTGCCCCCCCCCCCCCCCCCCCCCCCAAAAAAAAAAAAAAAAAAGAAAAGAAAGAAAAAAAAAAAAGAAAAGTTTAAAAATTATCTTATCATGATCACCAGCCAAAACAAATATAATCGTTCGACATAATTTATGTCCTTTCCTTCAGATCCATTCGGCCCATGCAGCTGGGGTATATCCCGGTTTCTATAGCGTGAAACGGACAATAGCAATTGCTTGCTATCCTTTTGATAGTACGCTAGTCTATCGCAAAGTACTTTCCGCCAAATCTAACAGACTCAGCTACCCAATCACTGCTGGGTGGACAGGGGGAGTCAGAAAAAAAAAATATTGACTGCACCGGGATCGATCTCGGTCCCTTTGCGTGTGAACGAAGCGAGTGCTCTACCCCCGATTGTAGGTACGACATATTAAACATAAATGTTTTACTGCGATAGTTTTAAAAGTCAATTTGAGCAGAAATCAGAGATTCCATTCCAATTATCTAAAGTTAATTCTGAGACTCGTTGGCATTCATTTTTCAACATATTTGCGAAGTTCATTATTGTTTTTATTATTCAACATGTCAGAAATGAAAGCTGAAAAAAAGTTTTTTATAGACTAAAAAAACCCATAAGTTTTAATCTTAAATTTTTGTTATGAAAAACAATTTAATATTTCTGCAATTTCCATAGCAACGAGAATTTTTATATTTTTTCTTCGAATTTGCCCAATTTATAATTTATAAGAAATATTAAACGTTTTGATTTTATTATCATTAGATATAACATGTTTACCCGAAAACTCTCTTGAGGAAAAGATAATATCACCAAGTTAGGCTTTTTAACCTTCAACAATGATATTTATTAGTCTATTTTCGTAACCATTGTTTAATCAGATGATGATGACGATAATGATGATGATGATGATGATGATGATGATGATGATGATGATGATGATGATGATGATGATGATAATGATGATGATGATGATGATGATGATCGTGATGATGAAGGTGATAATGATGTTGATGATTATAATAATAATAATGATCTCTTCGTGAATCTACATACCTTCTTTTCCAAAGTGATGGGGTTGAAATCTCATCCTAAATGCGAATAACTCACTGCCTCAAAATACGACATGGACTAGTTTAATCCATGTAGACTTGCAGACACTGAAAGGTCAATAAAAAATCAAAACTGTAAAAAAACTATGATATTGATATTGTTATATTTGAAGGCTTTACTGGGTCATATGATAACCTCTAATATGATTCAATAGTCGTAACGTCACTTCCTTCCTAATGACGCATGTTAACTTAGCAACACTGGCTCTAAACTATCGGAACAATGGCGGACGCCCGCATGAAATATTTCTCCGGCGAGCATAAAGGGTATCCAGAGGGAAAAAAACCCCCCCATAAATTTGATCATGTTTTGGCTTTTACACATTCTGATCACAAGACATATGATAAGTTCTAGCCAGCATGAAGAATAAAAAGTACAGATTTTCTTTGTTTAGAACCAAGATGGCCACCGTTGCCAGGCGGTGTGACATCAGACTATTGAATCGTATTACTATGTGAATGGAAACTGAGTATACATTGTTGTGTTGTGATGATGATAATGATGATGATAATGATGATGATGATGATGATGATGATGATGATGATGATTATGATGATGATGATGACGACGTTGTTGTTGATGCCGTATTTTTTTTCTCGATGACTGCGATGCTACTAGTGTGCATCTGTGTGAGTGTGTCTATGTCAATATTGTATTGTTATAAATGTGTAGCCAAATGAAAAGTTGCCACTTGTTTTTTAGGACAACAAAGATTTACTATTATTATTATTATTATTATTATTATTATTATATTATTATTATTATTATTATTATTATTATTATTATTATTATTATTATTATTATTATTATTATTATTATTATTATTATTATCATCATTATTGTTATTGTTATTATTATTATTATTATTATTATTATTATTATTATTATTATTATTATTATTATTATTATTAATATTATTATTATTATTATTACATAAGGTAAAAATCGTATGCGAGTCAATTTGATAATACGATAATACGTAATGCAGACCTGGGGGGTCCCGATAGCTCAGTGGGTAGAGCACTCGCTTCACACGCAAAGGGACCAAGATCGATCCCGGGTGCAGTCAAGATTTTTTTCTGATCCTCCTGTCTACCAAGCAGCCGTGAATGGATAGCTGAGTATGTTAGATTTGGCGTAAAGTACTTTGTAATAGACTAGCGTTCTATCCGAAGGATAACAAGCAAATGCTATTGTCCGTTTCACACTATAGAAACCGGGATAAACATAGCTCCATTGGCCCAACGGATCTGAAGGACTACTTTCTCTCTCTCTAATGCAGACCTGCCTACTTGAAATGTTAAAAAAAAAATCGTAGTTTTCAGAGGGAATAAATAGAAGTCAATATAATTAACTTTACAAAAATAATATTTTACCTTTAGCAGTTTTAAGTATGATTTCAAAAACCTGATTAGATGCTTTGCGTCACCAAAGTTGTCTTTTTAACACAATGTATTGAATCAAAAAAAAATGTTTAATTATTTCTGCTGTTGAAAAAAAGGAGCTTTTATATAGCACAATATCCACTAAACGTGCTCAAAGCGCTTTACAAGGGGTCCCTGGCCAACAGCAACACGTAACATATAAGACGGGGCAACATTCTGTTAGGCGATATTACATTATTTTCTGGACAGATACAACGTTGTTAACGTCCAGGCACTCATTTTACACCTGAGTAGGTAAGAGAATGTGAGTAAAGAGCCTTTTCCAAGGGCTCAACTATGCGCCGAGCGAGGCTCGAACTCAGGGCCTTCCGATCCGAAAGCGAGTGTCATACCACTAGACCACATAGTCGCACAAAAATTCGTATTTTTACGAATTTGTCGTAATATGAGACAGGTCGGCGTAATGTTTCGCCATAAACATGAGATATTAAGTAAGAACAAATTAATATCGTATTTAAATAATCCATTACAACAAATTACTAGGAATGTAAAAAAAATCAAAGTTTATAATGAGTTTGGTTAGAATTGATGACGAAACGAAATTTGTGTTTATAAATCATTATATATCTAGCCATAGGAATGTATAATATCGGATACGAGTAATAATAAAAATCTGATCAAGCCAAGATAGAAGAATATAAACTAGAGGTTGATTTATAACCAGTATTAAGGAGGATGAATGTTGTCTATTAAAATGCAAAAGATTAAAAATTCTAAATTCCGAAGATTGTTTACTATAAATAAGGTTTGACATGTAATATAACCCGGCGTGTATTCATTTGTAGGTCTGATAACCCAAATCCTAATGGGCTCATTATTGTAATGAAAATCTCAACCCCCCCCCCCCCCCCAAAAAAAAAAAAATGACGCAAAATATTGTCCATTACAACAATGTTAAACTAAGCCCATAAGTGGGTTCGGATGTCAGACCTGAATAAATGTACACGTCGATATAACCTCGTCGCTTTTAATATCATTGGTCGAAAATGTATCATATATGCTATGCACACAGAACGCTGGAAAAAAGCATACAATTAATACTTTGAAGACACGTGCATAAATGCGCACTAAAAAACTGGTTTGGTTATTTATGCACACACACACACACACACACACACACACACACACACACAATCTTTACGAAATTATGTCAACATTGTAAAAATGTCTTTAAATATTATGTGACTTTGTTCAACTTTCGTCAAGTGGATCTTTTATTTGATATCTTTAACAGTTTGAAAAAGATTATCTTAGAGAGAGAGAGAGAGAGAGAGAGAGAGAGAGAGAGAGAGAGAGAGAGAGAGAGAGAGAGAGAGAGAGCGAGTGTGAGTGTGTGTAAGAAAGAAAGAAAGAATGAGAGAGAGAGAGAGAGAGAGAGAGAGAGAGAGAGAGAGAGAGAGAGAGAGAGAGAGAGAGAGAGAGAGAGATTGAAAACAAAACACGAATAAGCAAACTCTTCAAAACCGGCGATTTCATCACTTTTAGAACTTGTTCAAATCCCCAATGGAATGTACTTCAAATATCTCATTCTAGTACAACATCTATTTTTACTTTATTGAGTGTTGCAGGAATGTACTTATACATCTCCATCCATTCTCACACAATATCCAGGTTTCTTTATAAAGTGTTGCTCTCTATCCAGAGTGTTTTTAGAGTGTTTGCATACATAACTTTGTAAAAGAGAAATTGGTTTGCATAGCAACTTACCCTTGTAAGAAGGGCCAGCTTATTGACCTCGCCTTTTTGAACCAGTTAACTGCCGTACTCTGAAAAATAAACAACTCGTGTTCAGAAAAATTTGGCCATAAAACTCGTCCTTCAAATATCGATCGATTTAAATGATCCTCATCTTGGCAAAAACTCTCAAACCTGCGACTTAGAAGGATGAGTTTTCTTGCCAAATTTTTAAATAAGATTTTTTTCCAGATTACCAGATTACGGCAGGTAACTGGCTAAAAGTACTAGGAATATATTATAGTTGATGAGGAAAATAGGTATTTTGAGTGGCCATTGAAAGCGGAATTTGACTGAGAGACGTATTTAAAATTGTAAAATATCCTCTTTACAATTCTTACTTATTTTGAAGTCTTAAGTTAAAGAATCATTGTCAAATTAAGGGTCATCCTCATTATAATTTGATATTTTCTGTCCAAAAATCTCAAAAGACACGTGTATTTGTTGGGTGACCGCTCGCTGTCCCGTGACATTTAATTCTCTGTTTTCATATGGCACTTCTCCTTATTTTTCTTATCATTATTGATACAAGTGCCCGCTCCACACTTTTTCTGAGGGAAAGTTTTAGGAACTCGTTTACAAGGATGCAAAATTTTCTATCATAAAACATCAGAAAAAAACTATCTTTTGATTCTTACAAAACAAAATTGAAACTTAAACTTAAACTTCTTTAGGAGGTTTTTCCATTTTTAATTCAGATATGTGCAAAATCGTTGTACCTATAATTTATTGTAATGTAGTAAAAGTATACGCTACGATAGATAATAATTTTTGGCATCGGACAAAATGTATATCCACACAGTAATATTCATAAATAGGTGCTTCAGAAATATCCTAAACACCAGGTGGCCAGACATCATCACAAATGAAGAACTGTACCAACAACTGAACCAGTCGCCAAATGACACGGAAATAAAGAAAAGGAAATGGGGCTGGATTGGCCATACCCTGCAAGCAACATCACCAGGCAGGCTTTGGACTGGAACCTGAAAAGAAAGAGGAGGGTTGGTCGACCAAAGCAAACGTGGCGACGCAGAATTGGAATGTTCACATTCTTGTACATGAAAAAAAAATCCCAAAACCAAACTGTCCAGCCAAGTTCCATACAGTATACAATGTCAGTTAGATGAATTCATCTTAACTTCGCCACTACCACATCATATCATTCATCTGTTGTATTTCATTCATCCTGTTTTGTTGATAAAGGGGGAAACCCGAAACGTTAATTTGATCTGTTTTTGTAATTAAATTGAAGCTTACATTCAATTTCACATTATTATTTGTTTTCTGTCGTAGCAAATTAAAATATCATGATATTGCCTGCCGTATGTTTCTTCATTATTCTCGCACAGCCTGTCTGTCAGATCATTGGAAATTTATCATCCGATTATCATTCTCTGTGCTTTTCTTATAATCATTTCATGTTTACTCTCACAAAGAAATCACAGACACTCATGTCCTATAAGATTTTCTATTAGCAGAGACTAGGAAAACACAATCTTTGGATTTTTATCTTCAGCAAAACTGAAACATGAATTTCTTAGGGAGATCTTCCACTGTTAATCTGATCCTTCCAAAGTCATATCTACAAGTTATTGTTATCAGATGGTTGCCTCAAAAATAATACACTGTGGTATGTTATGAATTTTTTATTGACGCAATAACCATTTATTTTATTTCCTATTTCTTCCAAAATGTAATTCGTACCGCAGTATTATCAAAAAGTATGACTGAAGATTAAACATTCATTTCCTGTTCATTCATAGACTATTTTTATCCGAATAATATTTTTTCTACAAGTCAACATTTATCAATGGAATAAAACGATGACCACCCGTTGACAAGAAATGGTGGTGTTTCATGTCACAAGTACTAGAGTCTAGCGAGAATCCAGGACCACCTCTCTCGACTCAGGCACCGGAGTGAAATCAACGTCTTCCATTGCCAAAAGCAGGTAAGCCGTCACACCGCATCCCTGTCTAGTGACCACCCTCATCACTTGGACAGAGTCGGGTCGTGGACCATCAGGAAGTGTGACCGCCGCGACAGTTGCTATGATAGAACTGTAATTAGCCATTGCATTTCGTTAAGATTCCTTTGATGATATCAGACAAGTAAAATACTCACCAACATTTTCTCGCCAGGTGAATAATACCAATACACAAAAACCATGTATAATCTTAAACCTATTCTGATATAACTTAGTGAGAACGTATCGTTCACCTGGTCATTTATATACATTACCCCACTCGACTTAAATTTGTATGGGTAGGGGTATTGACGGATGATGGAAAATTGCTGATACAAAAGGTACACCTAACAGGAATTATTATATAAAATATCTTAAATATTTGTATTAAATGTTTCTTTTTCTTTCATACGGTCTGCTTGGAAAATGAATGAAGCATTGTGAAGGGTATTGCGCATGGGCTAACTGTAAAAATTGTATAAATTGTGACCCCTCGTCTCAAAACGGTATTATGCTGGAATGGTTAGAATGCTAAAAATGGAGTTTATGGCCGGAAATATCAGCCTTGCAATGAGTTTGTATGTTTATTGAAGAAAATGAATGTCGTATCTTAGAATAAATATCAGCCTTGCAATGAGTTTGTATGTTTTATTGAAGAGAATGAATGTCGTATCTTAAAATGCAAAATAGCAATAGTTCAAATTTTAGACCAGTTTAGCTTTAATTCGGCTTTTCATTATCTGGTTCATCCCGACATAATACCGTTTTGAGACGATGGTTCACAATTATATAAATGTCCATTTCTACTGTGATTTTATTTTTACTATCAAAATAATTCCTGATGACTTTACAAGAGAATTTGATAAAGATTGATAGTGATCTGACTTAGACCATCAGGAATTGTGGCCCCCGCGATCGTTGTCATGTCAGAGTTATTTGAAGTCAATCTAGAAAATGAATTTGTAGGGCAAGATTGCCTCAACAACTCATCTCACAAGAAACAAATGGTGTACTCAGACTTTTTATAGGCTTGATGTGCGGCTATGTCGTCTAGTGGTATGACACTCGCTTTCGGATCGGAAGGTCCTGGGTTCAATCCCCGCGCTCGGCGCATAGTTGAGTCCTTGGAAAAGGCTCTTTACTCACATTCTCTCACCGTACTCAGGTGTAAAATGAGTACCTGGCCGTTAACAGCGTTGTCTTTGTCCGAAAAATTGTAATATCGCCTAACAGGCGTCATGTCCCGCCTACATGTTAAATGTTGCTGTTGACCAGGGACCCCTTGTAAAGAGCTTTGAACACATTTAGTGGATATTGCGCTACATAAAGCTAAATTTTTTAAAAATGTTTTGATCATCGAATAGTCTCAAATCAAAGTCACAATGTAATGACAGACGACAAGACAATTGGAATTTTTGTTAATTAAACCAAATAGTACAAAGATACATTTTATTGGGCCGTTTCACGAATCTTGGTTAACTGCCATTGCATGGACATACCAAAAGATTAGAACCACTTGCAGATAAATAATATAAACAAATTAGAATCATAATCATCAATATGGCTGTAGTTAGATTCATATATGTGACCCTTCGACTCAAAACGGTATTAAGTCGGGTTGGTTAAGATGTTGAAAATTGAATTTATAGCCAGAAATATCAGACTTTAATTGAGTTTGTATGTTTTATTGAGGAGGATGGATACCATATTTTAGGGTGCTAATGCCAACAGCTTATATTTTTGATCAGTTTAACATTAAATCCGACTTTTAAGCATATGGTTCGTTCCGACATAATACCGTTTTGGGACGATCGGTCACATATACGTTTTTACAAATTCATGGTCACAGTGTTGATCATTATACAGATTTTTAAAATGGCGAATATTGAAAGGGTATTAAACAAATCGTTTAAAATTATTATATAGACCAAGGGGCAGCGTGTCTCAGCGGAACGGTCTTTGCTTCGTATCCGAAAGGTACCGAGTTCGATTACCCGCTGCGCTATGTAGCCTTGAGCAAGTCACCTCGCTCTAGCTCAATCTGCGACGCTGCACTGCGGCTGACGCCTGGGTTATTCCAGTCTTCCCTTGGAATGGACCCTAGAGAAAAATTTCCCCTAAGGGACGAATAAAGGGACTTTTATTTCATTTTATTTTTATTACCAATATCAAGAAATAAGAACAATATTTAAAAACAAAGAAGTTAAGTAGAATTCTTCTTAACACTCAAAACAAAAAATCCCACAAACTGTCCAACTGGAGAATAAAATAATATGACGTGGGGAAAGCAGTCATGAAAGCAACTCACAAACTAAATAATTTCAACGCATGACTCAATTCAAGGGAAAAAAACAAAAAAAAACAAAAAAACATGAATCCGATGCTCTTACCTTTTGATTTAAATTTATGCTATGTGCTTAATGTTACAATCACGATGAAAAAGACAAATATTGATTAATTTATTTTTCATTGTTCTCATGGACCATCCTGCTATTGTCTTTTTAGACATTAAAATTTTTATCCTTGGAATTTTATGGAGCCTTGCCTCGTAAACTCGGAATTTCTGCACCTCTATCCATTGCACCCTTTCTCCTTTCCTCCCTCTCTCTCTCCCTCCCCCCCCCCCCCCCCCCCTCTCTCTCTCTCTCTCTCTCTCTCTCTCTCACACACACACACAAACACACACAAACACACACACATACACGTACACACACATACCCAAATCGTGTTTGGTAAAATCTTGGGAATGTGTTATCTAAATGTTTAGAGTTTTTATCGTGCAAACTTTTTACAAAATGAGGACTTTAAGTTGCATCATGTTCAGCTGCTAT
>NC_088362.1:29713705-29716205 GCF_034508935.2 Berghia stephanieae
CTTAGAATATATACTATGATCAGAATTTCGATATTTTAATTTTGTCTCTTTCAGAAACGATGACTATTAATTTAAATTAACTCGTAAGAAAATTGTTACAAAATATTGACTTGTTTCATTATAATCTGGACCATGAAATCTATATTCATCATCTAAGTCACTGTGACATGAAATCAGTTTGAGGTCGAGGGTCTTTTTCTTCTTCTTCTTCTTCTTCTTCTTCTTCTTCTTCTTCATCATTAGGGCAGCCAACACACCATCATGCTGGCGATAGGCGTTGCGCCATATTGTATGCACTCTGAACAGCTAAACATTGTTCATGATTTGGTGCCGTCACTATTTCTTCTGACAGCTTGTTTCATTCCTTTGTGGTCCAAGGAAAAAACCCAACAAACTTTGTTGTTTTGTTGCCCATGGCTATGTTGTTTTTGATCTGTTGATTGTATGCCAGATAAATACCTGAAAAACAGAAGTAAGGAAAGCCAATCCGGCTGGTATGAATCCGACGTGCACTTATTTGCAAGTCTGATAATCCAATTCCTTATGAGCTCATTGTTGTAATGTAAATCAAAAAAAAAAAAACAAAAACAAAATGACGCGACATATGGTCCATTACAACAATGTTAAACTAGGCCCATAAATGGGTTCGAATGTCAGACCTGCATATATGTACACGTCGTGTGAATCCGAAAGTGACACAGCAGGAACGGATCAAAGAAAAAATTGATAAAGAAAAAAAAAATAAAGAAAAAAGAAAACTAGTACTTGGCGATGACGTGTAAAAATTAATTTAGACTTAACAGGTACCCGCGACTGGTCATGGAAACCCTGATGAATTATGATATTATCTGCGCATGCGTCATGCCAACAGTGCAGACCTGATAACATTTGCATGGCATGGTGTCAACTTTAAGGTTTATGGGGTTCGAACAGTTTTTAATCTCTAATGATGAGAGGAGTTAATAAATACACAAGGTTTGTCTCAGTAACGATTAGGGAGCAGGCACTGGTGTAGATAAATGGTGACCGCGTGGCTCAGCGGTACGGTCTTTGCGTTGTACCCGAAAGGTACCGTGTTCGAATACTAGCTGCGCTGTGTGACCTTGAGCACGTCATCTCGCCCTAGCTCAATTTGCGGCGCTGTACTGCGGCTGACGCCTGGGTTATTCCAGTCTTCCCTTGGAATAGACCCTAGAGATAAATTTCGCCTATGGGATGAATAAAGGGAATTTTAATTTTCAAAGATCTGAAAAAGTGTGTGCGTGCCATAAAAAGCAAGAAAAAAAAAAGAAAACAAAACGCATCTAAAACAATCAGTCTTCCAAGTCGAGGAAGACTGATTTTTTTCTTTTGATGTTTTTTCCCTTGTATTTTTCTTTCTTGCTTTGTCTGGAACCAACGTGGTCTTATTTGTAGGTCTGATAACTGAAAACCCCATTTATCATGGGTTCATGGTTTTAATGGAAATCTCAAAAAAAATGACGCAACATATTGTCCATGACAACAATGTTAAACTAGGGCCATAAGTGAGTTTGGATGTCAGACCTGCATATATGTACACGTCGTCTGGCACCGTTACACACTGTTTCAGAAGATTTGTTCTTAGAATTTAGATGAAATATTACGTAGTTGCACGTCAGATATTTTGATATTCTACACCAATTAAAGAGGTTTTGAAAATAAGCCGTCACTGTAAATAATATATGATGCATTACTAAAATAACTCATGAACGCAACTTGTATGGGCTTTTTTGTTTTCTCTTTTTTTGGGGGAGAGGGGTGGTGGGGGTGATGGAGGGGGCATTTAAAGGCATTAAGATACCCACTTTAATTAAAGTAAAGTTACTGAAGACATTCATTGGTTATTGGAGGTGAGTGATAATAAATTGAATCAGAAGGAACATTCATGTTTCTATAGCTTTAAACGAAGAATATCAATACGCTTCAACAATCGTAACGTCACTTCCCTCGTAATGACGCATGGTAACATAGTATCTGGCTCTAAACTATCGGAACAATATTTCTCCGACGAGCATAAAAGCGAATCCAGAGGGGAAAAAAAAATTCTAAATTTGATCATGTTTTGACTTTTACACATTCTGATCACAAAACATATGAAAAGTTCTAGCCAGCATGAAGAATAAAAAGTGCCGATTTTCTTTGTTTTGAACCACGATGGCCGCCGTTGCTGGGCGACGTGACATCAGACTATTGAATCCAGTTACTTACCACACTACTTCATTCGATTTAATCTATTGTAATATTCTTTCGGCCAGATCTCATAGACCCAGCAACCCAATCACTGCTTGAAAAACAGGGGGAATTCCTTCATGCAATGTCAATGCGACGGAATCTACTGATAAACAATTCATTTCAACAAAAGACCAGTTTGACGTGGTGGACCACAAATTATCAACTTATCTTCACCTTTACACAAGGGAGTTCGTCAAAGCCTTGATTGTCTCTGGATATTATCGAATAAAATCCATATTACTTTTAT
>NC_088362.1:29719217-29738194 GCF_034508935.2 Berghia stephanieae
ATTAACCCCCAATTTGCTCACTTCATTCCTGTTGACAACAAACATCTCGTTTGATGGATTTTCTATATTTCTTTGTGGAACACCTAGGCGACGATATCTTTTGATGTCGTGGCGGAAGGCATGGTTTTATTTTTTATGTAACAGGCGCATGATATCGGTTCTAGCAGAAATCTATGACCAGGAGTAAATGTAACCAGCTAACTGCCAGACTTTGGAAAACACGTGTTAAAAAAATTTGGCCAGAAAACTCGTCCTTCAAATATATTTCAATTTAATTGATATTAATCCTGGCAAAATGCTCATAACTGACAGAGTTTTTGGCGAGATGAGGGCCATTTAAGTCAATCGATATCTGAAGGACGAGTTTTCTGGCCCGAATTCTGAAATACGTGTTTTTCAATAGTACGACAATTATCTGGCTAAATTGATCAATTGATTTTTAAAAAGCTGACTAATGCTTGTGGGTCGGGAGAATATTCATTAATAGATCATGCGGCTTTATTATGGTCTTGTGGTTTGACACTCGCTTTAGGATCGGAAGGTCCTGGTTCGAGTTGGGCTCGGTGCATAGTTTGAATCCTTGGAAAAGGCTCTTTACTCACAGGTGTAAAATGAGTACCCGGCCGTTTAACACAACACCGTTGTTTCTTTAGGAAAAATCGTAATATCGCCTAGCGGGCGTCATATCATGTCTTGTTCTACATGATACGCGTTGCTGTTGGTCAGGGACCCTTGTAAAGCGCTTTGAGCACGTTTAGTGGATATTGCGCTATAAGAAAACTCAAGTATGTTTATGTTTAGTTTAAGATAGATGGTGACATCATATTTGAGGAGTTTGAAATAATATTGAGAAATGACCTCACCTTTGAGAGAAACAGGAAGACTCAAAATTTCACCGACTCCATTAGAAAGCTCGATTGTGGGTGCCTTTTTCGGGTCCTTTTGGGTAAGGGTTCCTTTTATCACAATTTTCAACAAGTAAGTGTCGTAATGTTTTGTTTCCTGCATTTGGACGTCATATAGAAAGACCCTATTCCTATTGGGGCACAGGTCAATTTCTGGTTTTGGATAGGCACGAACGTAAAATCGCATTACGAAAGCGGAACCTTCACGAACCGTAGATACTAAGCTGACGCTTTCATTTACCATTACCAGTTTAGGGCTTGCTGAAATAAAGTAAAAATGTGTTTATATATATCTACTTTTGAAATTTTCCATCCATGAGAAATATTGAAAGGTAAACTTTATTTTAAGCATCTAATGGCCCAAAAATTTCCTTAGATTTGTGTGAATTTGAGGTTTAAATATGATAAAATGAAAGACTGAATAAGACATTGTTGGGGAAATAATCCTCAACATCTCAAAATGGGGAAAACGGAGTTAGGAAGTTTTGGAAAACCACTCTCATTTAATATATATATATATATATATATATATATATATATATATATATATATATATATATATATATATATATATATATATATATATATGAATTGTAAGCCCAATTGAAGATGAGGAAATCAAATTATCGGTTCTATGTTCAGAGGGTTTAAAAAAATAATTGAGGCGTATCTCTGTAGTTATTTTCTTATGTTAATATGCCGCCCGTTTTCTATGGAGAAAATTGTCGAGAGATTGTTTCTACATATTGGATTGAAAATGAATGACAGTTATGACACAAAAGAAGACATCAAAATAGGCCAATTTCTAACTTGATTATTATAAGCAATGGGCAGGGTAAAGAAAGGATTTACATGTGATGTTTTTTTTCGACTGCTGTCAAATGTAGGGCTATGTGGTATTGTGGTAAGACAATCGCTTTCGGATCGGAATGTCCTGGGTTCGAGCCTCGCTCGGCCATAGTTGATTCCTTGGAAAAGGCTCTTCACTCACATTCTCTCACCGTACTCAGGCCATTAACAGCGTTGTATCTGTCCGAAAAAAATTTTTAATATCGCCTAACAGACGTCATGTCCAGTCCTACATGTTAAGTGTTGCTGTTGGCCAGGGACTCCATGTAAAGCGTTTTGAGCACGTTTAGTGGATATTGAGCTATATAAAAGCTCAATTAAAAAATAATAAAAAATCATCTGAAGTCATTTGTTCCTACATTCATAGACAACGTCAAGACTTAATCTAGAAGAAGTTGGTCGTATGGTTGGGCACGTTGAAGCAGGTGCTTGTTATAGAGAGTGTACGCTTGACTAAGAAGCTCACAACATTTCCATCCGGAAGTATGGCGGACCAACACACAAAACTCAGTGTGACCTTAAACTTTTATAGTCCAGATAATACAGTTTAGTGAGAATTACATACTCATAAACCCAGATGGCAAAAAACATTAACAAAAAGCCGAGTGACATCAACTTCATTCTATCTATATTGGAGTGACCAGATAGCTTCGTTTTACCAGGTGAACTGTTCATTCATTCGTTCAAAAAGGTCGGTTTGTTTTTGTTTTTAAGGGTTTTACGGCGCTTGCAACACATTCAGGTTATATCAGCGCCAGTAAAAAGGAAGAAAATGGGATAGTAAAAAGTTCTAGAATTACAATTAAAGCACCCAAGAGAAAGTAAGGGGAACTGGGAACAAATAGGGATCAGATGTAGATTCCAAGAGCATACCACCAATGTACTTAGTTTGAGATCACCTATGTCTCATCTGGACACCAGCACAAAATCCAACAAAGAGGAATACACTCAAATGCTTACATTATACATAATACAAAAATAACAAATATTATAATACATAACGGAGAGATGATTTACAAGGAAAAAAATATAATCTCCCAAAACAATAACTATGCATTTGACTGTTTCCCTCCCAGCCAGGACTCCGGCCAGGGCCATGTCACAGTAAAGGTTGTTCACAATTATCTTATTAAATTTTATTTTATTAAGAACTGAATTCATCTCACTCCAGTTATATTTCTGTAGGCTTAGATAAACTTTACCTTCTAATATTAGATCGTCTTTCCTTTTATAGCCTTCCCTCGAATTAATTTCTAATTAGTGAATACTTTTCGTTCTACATTCTGTCACGTAGCCACTTATTATAAAAGCTGATAGGTCTAACATTTGACACTCACTTTCTCTCCACAATCTATGCCGGACGGCCAGTCGCTCTATTCCTATATATATACTGGAAGATTTTTATCTTTTGGGACTTTGTAGATATTATATCTACACCATTAAGACGCCGGAGCTTTTAACTTTGATTGTATAATCTTCAAGGATCAAACCCAAGCCCGCTGTCAAAGGACTACACAATAACCTCTTACCAATTGCCTGGAAGTGGAATTTTACGAGTCCGATCCTGTTATCAGAGGAATAGATCATCCAAGCCCATCAACTGCCTGGAAACGTAAACTTACGAACCTGACAAATTATCATAAGTTACGTAAAATATTCATATCTCTATTTGTAACTGCCACGATCACTGTTTACCTCTTTTAATTAAATTTCATCATTATTTTTATTTCATTGTAAACAAATCGTTAATTGTTTTTCATTTATAGTAACTAGTAAATTCTGGGGCCTCATTCTACATATATCTTTATGCATAGTCGAGTAGCTCTTTACTCACTTGAGACCATGACATTTTGGAGGGGACACATATAAAGAATTGAATTTATTTAGTTACATATATCTATTTCATCTAACTTTAAAGTTTAAATTGTAAAACTCTTAATTGCCCCACTTGATCATATTTTAATTGAACTCCCTATTTACAGGATTAATTTTTTTTCTTTTTCATTTCTTCATTTAAATGGAATAACAATTTATCCATTCATTCTTTCATTCAAATTGAATAGCATTTTATTGATTCATTCCTTCATTCATTTATTCATTTATAAATTATTCATTCATTCATTGTTCATTCATTTATTTATTCATTCATTCATTCATCCATTCATTCGTTTATTCACTCATTTATCCAATCATTCATACATTAATTCCTCCCTTCATTCTTTCATTCATACATTATCCATTCATTCATTCATCTATTCACTCAGTTTTTCATTCATTCATTCATTCCTTGTCCACTTTGTTATTACATCACTCATTTCATTTTGTTGTTTGCCTCATTCATGAATTGTTTTCAATATGTTTACATTCCATAACGATTCATTCACCTATCATCCAATCACTCAGTGTTGTGAACACATTTTGTAACTATTGTAAATCTTACGATATTTTATTGTTTTGTATTTCAGACATCACTGTTAAACACTCTTCAATGCCTAATTACAATTGTTGAACAACCATTGAACAAGAGAGAGGTCCCAGCCACGAACTGAGTTGGTAAATATATCCTTCATTATTCTCTTTTACATGAGTTGGGCATCACATAGTAACTATAGACATCGTGATTTGTTTTGCATAGTGATTTGTTTTAAATGCATTTTTGGCATATTACTGTTACCGAAAACCACTTATATATTATGTTCTGAAAAGTGAGTCTTTAAAAACTAAATAATAATAAAGGAGTCTACTTGCCGTCGTGTTATATTTAGTGATAGATAACTTGGGATTATTTGGCATCCTATTATTGTTATCACACTCTAGTATATTAGCGTCATTGCGAATAATTGTACACAAACTAGCGACGAGTCACAAACATTGGTGATAAATTTTTCGTAGTAACATAGTTTAGAGTACACGCGATTGACACATTGTTATTGACACAAGTCATAATAACTCCGCATTGTATTGACACATTGCTTTATAAGATATAACGGTAAAAGGCATCAAATTCAACATACATAATAAGTTGAAATAAGAGAGAGAGATTTCTAAAAATAGAACAGTTCATTCCAGTAAGTGTAAATAAATAAAACAGTCAGTAACAGTATCCTGTCAATATAATATATATAAAACATCGTAACTAATTTATTGCAAAAATGGAAGCATATAAAAGATACTTAAGTCTCGCAAAGGACTTAGAAATACCCCAGGAAAGGATATTTTCATGGTGCAAAGAGAAAATAAAAGAAAAAAAAGAAGAAAGAATTCGTAGAGAATAAAATGAAGAAAGAATTCGTAGAGAAGAAAATGAAGAAAGAATTCGTAGAGAAAAAAATGAAGAAAGAATTCGTAGAGAAGAAAACGAAGAAAGAATACGCAGAGAAGAACGAGAAGAAAGAGCCCAAGAAAGGGAACTAAAAAGACAAATAGCTTTAGCAGAAGAAGAAACCAAAAGGACCCAAATGATGCTGGAAATTGAAAAAACAAAAACCGGTCATGAAAGAAAACATAATAATAGTGATGAATTTTTCGTGAAACTTCCACGCATGCCAACATACGATGAACGCTCAGACTGTCTAGAATCCTTCTTACACCGATTCGAAGTTCAGGCTAAAGGTTATCGTTGGCCAGAAAGCAAATGGGCCACAGCCTTGATTAACTGCTTATCTGGAGAACCGCTAAAAGTTTTCTATACCTTAACAACTGAAGATGCAGATGACTATGGTAAAATTAAAGACGCTCTACTAAAAAGATTTAGATTAACGGAAGATGGTTACCAGGAAAGGTTTCACACTGCAAAACCGGAAAGTGGAGAAGACTTTAATACATTCGTGAACCGAATTACTCAATTTCTAAATCGGTGGCTTGAGTTGGCAAACGTAAAACAAGACGACTTTGCAGGCCTTTACTATCTCACGCTGAAGAATCGAATCTATCAAGCTTGCAACCCAGATTTAGTCGCATTCTTTAAAGAGAGAAAGCCAGAAAACTTGGACAAATTAAAAATCTACGCAGAAAACTTTAACAGCGCACATCCATTGACACCCCTTAGCAAAACATTGAAGGAACCATACTACGCTGCTGCTGCTCAGAGTCCAGGTACACCTAAAGTTCAGTACTCAAATAGAACGAGCCGATCAATCACTCGGAACACGCAAGTGAAACAAGATGATCATAGTAACAAACCATGGAACAAACAGTTCAATAGAGACCATAGCCGATCCTATCAAAACAAAACAAGAAATAGCACTGACAATAATACTGAGTATAAGAAAACCAACAAACCTATAATTAAATGTCAATATTGTGGAATGAAAGGCCACACAGCAGACAAATGTTACAAAATCGTGGGATATCCAAAAGAAACTGCAAATGCATCACTCCAAACCAGTGTAAATAATCAGACACGAGTAATGTCAGGAGAAAATATAAATGTGTATTGCGTGAAAGGTATGTCACTTTTAACACAAACTCACAAATCAGGATCGCTATTTTTTTGTGAAGGCAAAGCTAATGGAACTGATTGCAAAATATTGAGAGACACAGGATGCAGTACAGTAGGAATAAAAGCATCTTTGATCAATGACGAAGACAAAACTGGAAAAACGGTACAATGCATCACATTCAGTGGCACAGTCGAAACCTTTGAAACAGCTAACGTGTACATAGAAACCCCATACTATACAGGAATAGTGGAATGCTGTATACTTCCCAACCCCGTCGCTGATGTTATTGTTGGCAATATAAAAGGTCTTAAAGACAACCCAACAGATGTAAAAGAATGGTCATTAACCCAAGAAACAGCTTGTCTAGCAGAAACAAGAAAGATGACTAAGACAACAGAGAAGCCAATGACTATTTCTCTAGAACCACAACAATTTGACAGGAACACGTTCATTGAAGAACAGAAAAAGGACCCGACTTTAACTTCATATTTCAATATCGCAAACAAAGGGACGAAATCAAAAGTTGAATACATCATTGAAAAAGATATTCTGTTCAGGTTACATAGGAAAAGAAACAAAATAGCTAAACAACTGGTCACGCCGAGTATTTACAGAAACAAAATCCTTGGAATAGCGCACGATTCAATAACTTCTGGACATCTTGGGAGCTCTTCCACATTGAAGAGTATATCCGAGAATTTCACATGGCCTGGAATTACTAAAGACGTCCGAGAATATGTGAAATCTTGTGACACATGCCAAAGAAGAGTCGCAAAAGGCAGAATACCGAGATTGCCATTAGAGACAACCCCAGTTATTGAAAAAGTTTTTCAAAAAGTTGCAATTGACATTATAGGCCCTTTAACAAAATCAGATAGAAACCATACACACATACTAACACTAGTCGATTACGCAACCAGGTGGCCAGAAGCGATAGCATTGAAATCAACTACATCGGATCACATAGCTGAAGCATTGATGACAATTTTTACTAGAATAGGCATACCAAATGAGATACTGTCGGACAATGGACCCCAATTTACATCACATATGATGCATGAAACCATGAAACTCATGGGAATCCAACACTCACTCACAACTCCCTACCACCCCCAAGCAAATGGTCTTTGTGAAAGATTTAATGGCACTCTAAAGAATATGTTAAGAAAAGTGTCAGCAGAAAAACCAGATGATTGGGACAGATACTTACCAGCAATCCTATTTGCATATAGAGAAATACCCCAAGAATCTACAGGCTACTCCCCATTTGAGTTGATGTATGGACGATCACCTCGCGGCCCGATCAATATAGTAGCCGACATTTGTAAAGGGAATGAGGAGGACAATAACGAAATTATGTTTGCTTACGAATATGTAAGAAACCTGAAAGACAGAATAGAGGACACGTGTAAGCTAGCACAGGAATCCGTCACTAAAAAAGCAGAGAAATACAAGGAATACTCTGATCGCAAAAGCAAATCAAGAAAATTTGAGATTGGTGACAAAGTACTAATACTCTTACCCGATGACTCGAGTAAACTTTTAGCTACATGGAAAGGACCATTCAAAATAACAGCAGTAAAATCTAATGTTAATTACGAGATTAAAATTAACAACGCAACAAAGACATTCCATGCAAATATGCTAAAAAAAATATTTTGATAGAGACACAGTGTCGCAACCTATGTTTACTAATATCGAAGCTTCAAATGCAGGATTGATCATACCGTTGGTCATGGGACACAGACACCCGAGACAGAAAAACAAACAAAAATCGCACAATTGCAACCACCTAAGACATAAAAAGAAGTACGCAAAGTACTTGGGCTCCTAAATTTTTACAGGAAATACATTTACAACTTCGCGCACATCGCGACACCGCTAACAAATCTGACAAAGAATGGGTCACCGAACAAAATTGTTTGGACAGAAGTGTGTCAGAATAGCTTTAACCAATTAAAGGCATTACTCTGTTCAGAACCAATTCTTAAATTACCCGACATGTCAAAAGAATTTGTTGTAAGAACTGACGCGTCTGATAAGGGCAGCGCAGGTGTACTATTACAGGAACATGAGGGAACTCTAATGCCTTGCTTATATGCAATCAGAAAATTATTGGACAGAGAATCACGATACTCTGTAATAGAGCGTGAAGGACTGGCCATCGTCTTTGCTTTAAAGACATTCAGCAGATATCTACTGCTAAAAGAGTTTGTGGTCGAAACGGACCATAAACCACTCACGTACATAAGAAATAACAAAATGAATAATAGTATAGTACTAAGGTGGAGTCTATTTTTGCAAAATTACTCTTTCAGTATCTCTCACATACCAGGCTGTGAAAATATTCACGCCGACCTACTTTCTCGATTAGTGTAAACACGTGAGAAGGGTATAACTTAACCTCCCATGCATACTGTTAGTTACCTCGCAAATTATGCCAAATCAGAACGCACAAATTCGATAATTTTATTTGTAAACATGATGACCCAACTTAATGTAACATTGAGTATTGTTTGGATATATATACCATACCCATTCATGATTTGGGAAATCTTCTCTTTATCTATCATTGTTATGAATTTTCACTCATTTATGATTAATAATTGAAATGTCAATATTCCATTTACATTTTCATTCATTTCATTCAGTAAATTACCTTCATATCATCGACTTAAATCATGCTTCATTGCCATCACTATTGTTTATCACAATGATTTGTAATCACATTGCCATCATGTTGTTCATCACAATGATTTGTAATCACAATCTTTCATTGTTATTGTCACCCATTCATATACCTACGTTAATATAAACATTTCCATGTCTAGTTAATAAATAATTTAATTGTAGCACAAATCATAACAATGGATTAATGCTAGAGTATCATGATAGTAAATTTACTTCCGTTTGTAAAATCTATCTTTCCCATAATGGTTAAAGAGTATATTTTAAACGTGGGTGGGGGGTGTCACAGTAAAGGTTGTTCACAATTATCTTATTAAATTTTATTTTATTAAGAACTGAATTCATCTCACTCCAGTTATATTTCGGTAGGCTTAGATAAACTTTACCTTCTAATATTAGATCGTCTTTCCTTTTATAGCCTTCCCTCGAATTAATTTCTAATTAGTGAATACTTTTCGTTCTACATTCTGTCACGTAGCCACTTATTATAAAAGCTGATAGGTCTAACATTTGACACTCACTTTCTCTCCACAATCTATGCCGGACGGCCAGTCGCTCTATTCCTATATATATACTGGAAGATTTTTATCTTTTGGGACTTTGTAGATATTATATCTACACCATTAAGACGCCGGAGCTTTTAACTTTGATTGTATAATCTTCAAGGATCAAACCCAAGCCCGCTGTCAAAGGACTACACAATAACCTCTTACCAATTGCCTGGAAGTGGAATTTTACGAGTCCGATCCTGTTATCAGAGGAATAGATCATCCAAGCCCATCAACTGCCTGGAAACGTAAACTTACGAACCTGACAAATTATCATAAGTTACGTAAAATATTCATATCTCTATTTGTAACTGCCACGATCACTGTTTACCTCTTTTAATTAAATTTCATCATTATTTTTATTTCATTGTAAACAAATCGTTAATTGTTTTTCATTTATAGTAACTAGTAAATTCTGGGGCCTCATTCTACATATATCTTTATGCATAGTCGAGTAGCTCTTTACTCACTTGAGACCATGACAGGCCAGAACAAAACCAAGTAATCTCATTCCAAGACAAAGACAGAAAGCATGTTGGAAAACAGACATAAGGGGATAGAAGACACGGTATGTACCTCCCTGCCCACTTTGGGAGGTCAGGAACCCCACCCAGAAAAAGGTCGGTCGCTAATGGTCTGATCGTTGCACTTTAGTTTGAGTGGTCCCTTAGAAAAGTTGTAACCTCTCACTGATCACTCATAATAATAATAATAATAATAATAATAATAATAATAATAATAATAATAATAATAATAATAATAATAATAATAATAATAATAATAATAATAATAATAATTTGGCCACAAAAGAAAACAAATCGTGAGTTGTATTCACTAGTTCAACCAATGGAATCATTTGTTTCCTTGACGACTACTAACGACAACTCACTAGATGGTGCATGCAAAAACCTAAAAAAATGACGTCAAACTATAAGTCATAGTGGGTGTCAGGCTATAGATAGTACGCGCTTGGCTAAGAAACTCACAACATTGCCATCCGGAAGTATATCGGACCAATACACAAAACTTTGTGTAACCATGAACTTTCATAGTCTGGATAATACAGTTTAGTGAGAAATACTGATAAACGTGGATGGCAAAAAACAATAACAAAGACTCGATTGACGTCAACTTCATTTTATCTATAAGTTGACGAAGGCTCCTGCCCGTATGAATGACTTGGGTTATTCCAGTCTTTTCTTGGAATAGACCCAAGAGACAAATTTCCTCTATGGGACGAATAAAGGGAATGTTATTTCCATTTATGAAGCATCGTTGGAAATCTTTCAGAAATAGAAAAAGAAATTATTCGCATAAACACCATTTGTAGAAATAAAAACTGCCAAAAAAGGTTTTTGTGACATCAAACCGTGAACTGCCTTATAAAATATTTAAGACAGTTTTTAAAAAAATAGATAGATCGTTGTTGACGTCCTTTGTTATTGTTTTTTTTTTTTTTTTTTTTTTTTTTTTTTTTTTTTTTTGCCATTCGCGTTTATGAGTAATTCTCACTAAACTGTATTAAGCAGACTATAAACCTTTAAGGCTACACATACTTTTGTGTGTTGGTCCATTACATTTCCGGATGGCAATGTTGTGAGCATCTAAGCCAAGCGCATACTATCTAAAGATAGTTCGAAGTTGACGTTACTCAGGTCTTTGTTATTGTCGTTTACCTTCCGCGTTCATGAGTAATTTTCCCTAAACTGTATTAACCTATAAACGTTTAAGCTTACACACAGTTTTGTGTGCTGGTCCGTTATACTTCCGGATGGCAATGTTGTGAGCTTCTTCTCCTTTTCCATACAAATTATCTTTAATTTGACGACAAATTTGGAATATCCTTTTAAAATGCACATACTTTTGTTAACCTTGTCCAAATCCGATGGTCTCCTATCAGTTTTGACGGGGTTCGATGGGCAGTAGGGAGCTGAAATTTTGGAATAAATAAAACCAAAGATGTGAGTGCTCAAGGAACATGGTCCAGATTTTGCATTAAAAAAAAATAGTCCAGCTTAAAAGAGTAGAAAATAGGCGCGCTCCAACAGTCGTGACGTCACTTCCCTCGTAATGGCGCATAGTAACTTAGTAATTGGTTCTAAACTATCGGAACAATGGCGGACGCCCTTATGAAATACTTCTCCGACGAGCATAAACGTGTATCTAGAAGAGAAAAACATTATAAATCTGATCATGTTTTGACTTTTATACATTCTGATCATATGACATTTGAAAAGTTTCTAGCCAGCATGAAGAATAAAAAGTACCGATTTTTCTTTGTTTAGAATCAAGCTGCTGATTGCTGGGCGGACGTGACTTCAGACTATTGAATCCTACATTTATCGTACCCGTCAAATGAGCCCACCCATATTATTTCCATCGAGATGTATTTTTGTCACACCGATTGGTTCTCGATTTATCGATTTGAACTTGAAATTTATCATTATGGTCTGGAAATCATTACACTTAAAATTGTCTTTTCCCCAATAATTTATCAATTATGACCATTCTTAATATAAATCCACTTTTTCAAAATCTGCTTTATCACAACAAAAATACTGAATTCGTAATGTGGGTCACTTTATGAATTCTATTCTTGTCCAATGAGCTTTTGAGCTTGAGCTTTTGAGCTTTTTATATAGCGCAATATCCACTAAAAGTGCTCAAAGCGCTTTACAAATTGTCTATAACCAACAGCAACACGTAACATGTAGAACGAGACATGACGCCTGTTAGGCGATATTAAAATATTTTTTTCCAACAAAGACAGCGCTGTTAACGGCCGGGTACTCATACGGTGAGAGATTGTGAGTAAAGAGCCTTTTCCAAGGATGCAACTATGCACCGAGCGAGGCTCGAACTCAGGACCTTCCGATCCGAAAGCGAGTGTCATACCACTAGACCACATAGCTGCACAGAGCTTTTACTTTAAGGTCTTGTAATCAACATTAAGATTACTGTTTCTCGAGAGAGGAAATGTAATCAACACAAGTAAATCGGGCATTGAGAGAATAATAGGGAATGAGATTAGCGGAAGAGTAGCGTCCCTTGATTGGACGTCACCGGCGGAAACGTTATTAGAGAACGTCATGTTGGTTGTGCGCATGCGTTTCTCGTCCTCGCTTCCGGTGAAAGCGGCATGAGACACTTCACCGAAAGCGAGGACGAGAGAGACGCATGCGCAAAACCATTTTGACGTTCTCTCTGTAGAATGACGTCCAAACAAGGGACGCTACTCTTCCACTAATCTCATTCCCTATACAAGGAATCAAATTCTATTCTTACCTTTTGCTTCACATATGTGAAACTGACTAAAGTCGGGCGATTCAAAAATCCATTTATCTTTGTTCAAGTGGTCAATTGAAACACATACTTTTGTGTCCGAAATCATGTGGTCGTTTTTAAAGTTCTCATAATCATAATCGAACTGTATGAGGAAAGAAAACGACATGATATCATATTATGTGACTCCTGGTACTAACTTTTATTTTAAAAAGTAAAAGGTTTTTATTTTTCTTCTGTCAAACTAGAATAATTTGTTTAACAAAGTACATTAAATGTGACTCGTCGTCCCAAAACGGTATTATCGCTTTCGGATCGGAAGGTTCTGGGTTCGAGCCTTGCGCTCGGCGCATAGTTGAGTCCTTGAAAAGGCTCTTTACTCATATTCTCTCACCGTACTCAGGTGTAAAATGAGTACCTGTCCGTTAACAGCGTTGTCTTTGTCCTAAAAATTGTAATATCGCCTAACAGGCGTCATGCATGACCCGTCCTTCATGTTAAATGTTACTGTTGACCAAGGACCCCTTGTAAAGCGCTTTGAGTACATTTAGTGGATATTGCGCTATATAATGACATATGTAAAGTTCTAGCCAGCATGACGAATAAAAAGTGCCAATTTAGTTTGTTTAGAACCAGGCTGCTCGCCGTTGCTGGGCGACGTGACATCAGACTATTGAATCCAATTTCCACTCGGTGCGTCTTGCCATCCATTTGACCTTTGCTCTCAATCGGTCTCTTGTCTTATCATATCAAAGTGAATGCAGCTCACTCGGTGTAAACCGTATACGAATCGAACGTTTTATTTCGGATAGGATTCAATAGTCGTAGCGTCACTTCCTTCCTAATGACGCGTGGTAACTTAGTAACACTGGCTCTAATCTATCGGAACAATGGCGGACGCCCGTATGAAATATTTCTCCGGCGAGCATAAAAAGCGTATCCAAAGGAACCCCCCCCCCCCCCCCCCATAAATTTGATCATGTTTTGACTTTTACACATTCTGATCACAAGGCAATTGAAAAGTTCTAGCCAGCATGAAGAATAAAAAGTAATGATTTACTTTGTTTAGAATCAAGATGGCCGCCGTTGCCGGGCGACGTGACATCAGACTATTTAATCCAATTTCCTACCATCAAAGTGAAACAAAATCACGGGGTTTCTTTGTTGTTGTTTTTAGAAAACCTTTGGATGATCAATGGGAGCGATCTATATTAACTTTCCATGTGCTCGAGGTCATTGGTCACATTGCAAAATATGCTAAAAGTGACCCACATAGTGAAAAGTGCTCACAGCTTTCGAAATATCCAACATCACGATTGGTCATATTGTTCTGTTTGACACATGTGTATGTTTACAACTTTCATAAACAAAGCAGCGTGTTTACATTGTTAAAGAAATATCCAATCGTTGGACAGCAACAAATCATGTGACTGATGACTTGGTTGGACGAAAATCTGAATATAGATCGCTCCCATTCTCACCAAAAGAATTTTGAATCGCTATATTAACGTTATAGGTTACACGTAGTTTTGTTTGCTACTATGTTTCATTTAATGTGTTTGTTGTGGGTAAAATACAGAAATGTATAGATAGTATGCGCTTCGCTAAGAAGCTCACAACATTGCCATCCGGAAGTATAACGGACGAACACACACATCTCTGTGAAACCATGACCTTTTATAGTCTGGTTTATACCAGCAATCTAGTGAGAAGTACTCATAAACGTGGATGGCAAAAAACAAACACAAAGACCTGAGTGAGGTCATCTTCGTTCTATCTATAGATAGAATGCGCTTGGCCAAGGAGTTCACAACATTGCCATCCGGAAGTATAACGGACCAACACACAAACTCTGTGTAATCATGAACGTTTATAGTCAGGTTAATACTGTTAAGTGAGAACAACTCACAAACGCGGATGGCAAAAACAATAACAAAGGCCTGAGTGACGTCATCTTCGAACTATCTATAGGGAATGAGATTAGCGGAGAGTAGCGTCTCTTGATTGGACGTCACCTTACAGAGAGAACGTCAATATGGTTTTGCGCAAGGAAAAGGGATTGTTAATATTTTGTGTCTGTGACATGCTGGACCAAAAGTATGGGAAGTGGGAAGAGTTTGTTTTCATTTTTTAAATTATTTTTTTTTGGGGGGGGGGGGGGGGGTTGTTGTTGCCTCCATTCCTTTTTTCTCTTTTCGTACGGCTATGTGGTCTTGTGGTATGACACTCGCTTTCGGATCGGAAGGTCCTGGGTTCGAGCCTTGCTCGGCGCCTAGTTTAGTCCTTGAAAGACTCTTTACTCACATCCTATCACCGTACTCAGGTGTAAAATGAGTACCTGGTCGTCAACATTGTTGTCTCTGTCGGAAAAAATTGTAACATCGCCTAACAGGCGTCATGTCTCGTTCTACATGTTACGTGTTGCTATTAGTCAGGGACCCGTTGTAAAGCGCTTTGAGCACATTTAGTGGATATTGCGCTATATAAAAGCTCACGTTTTTTTGTTTCTTTTTTAATTTAAAAAAAATTCTATCTTTGGATAGGACGCTGTCTATCCCAAAGTACTTTTCGCCAGATCTAACAAACCCAGATACCCATTCACTGCTGAATAGACAGAGATCAGAAGAAAAAAAAGCTCGACTGCACCCGGGATCAATCTCTGGCCCCTTGCGTGTAAAGAGAGTGCTCTATCAACTGAGCTATCGGGCCCCCCAAATAATCTAATGGTGGTTTTTAAAAATACAGATGTTATAATTGTTATTTTTGAAGAAAGCTATAGTATGTGAAACTTGTATCATTTGATTAGTTAAAACACCAAACGAAATAAAAATATTATTGTATCATAAAATGACAACAATGCGATAGAAAGGAGTGGTGACAACAGATAGCCAAAAGAAAAAAAATCGGACCAGCTAGGTTCGAAACACACACACGAACACACACATACACACAAGCACACATCTTATAGTAGTCACATTCATTTCAAAGAATAACCCATTAGAGAAGAGGGGTGATGTCGTCAAAATAGATCATTGTCATTGCGATCATTAGTGTGTAGTAAATTAGGAAATTTACCCAGAGTAATGGAATCGTCCAAGGCGTCTCGCGGCCCCCCCCTTACCCACCACACCCACAAGAGGGCGTATGTGCAAGAGGGGGTTGGTGCGATTAATTAAGTGGGATGGGTGGTTAGGCGAACGACCTAGGCAAAAGAACGGAGAAAATGACCGAGAAATAGGGGCGGGCATCCGGGTCACCAAAAGGTCACCGATGCTTTAGGTTTAGAGAAGTCAGGTCATCGAGTATTGAGAAGGTACCGACCTCGACTTAGGTCTCGATGCTTTTCTCGTCTCGAGAATCTCGGTCATCGATGCTTCCCGAGTCCCGAGTCTCGAGACTATACTGCGCGAGCGACGCACACGTTACTATTACAATGTGTACTGTCTGCATTGTTCACCCCTCTCTCGCACACAATCCATCCATTGCCTTCGTCGGCGATGGTGGCGATGACTTGAGCGAAGCTCGAGACTTTTTTGCGTCTCGATGCTTTTTTGAGTAAGTCTCGAGCATCGCTCAAGTCATCATCGGTGCTTTCATTCAATACCTTCTTCTCTTCTTCTTCTAGGTTCCATGCCTGGTCCAGGCTTCGGATACTGCATGAATTATCTCTCTCAATTCCTCCCTGTCTCTTGCTTTTTCAAACAGCTCTTGGATTGTTAGGTTGGTGAAGCCCTTCAGTTGGTCTATGAGTGTTTTTCTTTGTCTCCCCCGGGCCCGTTTACCAGGTATTTTTCCACAACTTGCCAGGTATTCATTCTTATCTTTCCTTACTATGTGTCCGAAAAAGGATAGTTGTCGATCCGCTATTAAGGGCATTAGTTTCCTTTGTTGGTATGTTTGTTTTAGCACTTCTTCGTTCGTTTTGTGTGCAGTATACGATATTCTCTGCATCCTTCTCAAGCACCACATTTCAAAAGCTTCAATGTTCTTTTGTGTTTCTGCATTTGTAGTCCAGTTTTCGCATCCGTATAACAAGATTGGCCACACGTAGCACTTCAAGACTCGGAATCTAATCCCGAACGACATCTGTTTGTTTTTCAAAATGTTTCCTAGGTCCATGAAGGCCTGTTTGGCTTGAGTTATTCTTGCTCGTATGTCTCGGTTACATCTTCCATCTGTTGTCACTATTGAACCTAGGTATTTAAAACTTTCTACGTTGGTAAGTTGCTCGCCGTGAGTCGTTATATTGCAGGTGTTGTTGTTTTCGGGGTTTTTCTGTATTACCATGCATTCCGTTTTGGTGATATTCACTTCCATTCCCTTGGGTTCACTATCTTCTACCACTTTGTCAACAATCTTTTGAAGTTGGATTTCTGATGTTGCAATGAGTATCCTATCGTCTGCGTATCTTATATTATTTATGTTGTGACCTCCTACTTTTATTCCCTCCATATTAGTTATGCCCCTCATGATTGTTTCTTGGTTAAATTAAACAGATCTGGTGAGGCAACACACCCTTGACGGACTCCTTTCTTAATAGGAATGGAATTTCCTGTAGAGTTTCCGATTTTGATAGATGCCTGCTGGGTGTAGTATAATGTTTGCATGAGTCTGAGGTCTTTCTCATTAGGAGTGCAGTTGTTTTAGTATTTCTTCGTGGCGTACTCTATCAAAAGCTTTTTTGTAGTCGACAAAACAGAGGTATAGTGGGGTGTGAACCTGTATAGCTCTTTCACTTAAAACACGGAGGAGGTATATTGCGTTCCTTGTCCCTCTGTCAGGTTGGAATCCATATTGTTCTTCTGCGATTTCGGGGTTAATCTTATTCCTTAGCCTGTTGATAATTATACGCAACAGTATTTTGTTGATGTGGCTTATTAAACTTATAGTTCTAAAATTTTCGCATCTGACTGCACCTGCTTTCTTTGGAATTGCTATGAAAATAGAGTTACAGAGATCTTCTGGAATTTTCCCAATGTTGTATATATTGTTGAATAATATGTGAAGTTCATCAATTGCTAGATCTCCTAGGCTTTTTAATACCTCTACAGATATTTCATCAGGGCCTGTTGCTTTACCATCCCTCATTCGTTCCATGGCATGTTCAATTTCACTTTTGGTGATGTTTGGTCCGCTTAATGGTTCTTTGAATTTCAGTGGTGGTTCATTTCTATTTGGATCATTGTACAGTTCGCCTATGTATTCTACCCATCGGCTTTCTATATGTTGTTCTTCAAATAGCATTCTCCTTGTTTGTTTTGGATACAACTTCCTGCTGCTTTGCTTTTCCTTTTCCCCGATAGTTCTTTAATTCTTTGGTGAGCTTGTTCAATACCTAGTCATTGGTATCGGGTATTGACGTTATATCATATTTTAAACAGCTAACAAAACACAAACGTCGTAAATAGATCAAAATGGTTATAGGTATCAATGTTTTATTATTATACAAAGTGAATTTATTTAAAGTATTTTAAGTTTTAATACAAAAAAGCTATCCAAAGCTCAGTTGAAGTGATTTTTCTCGGGAATTCCCGACTTTTCCTTGGTCATCGAGTTCGGGAAGTTTTGAGTGTTGGTGGCCGATGACTTGAGGTATCATCGAGACTTCCGCTCGACACTACCGAGAAAAGACAGTAAAGACTGGGACCGTTCAAATAGAAAGATAAGAAGTGAACCGACAACGGTTTGTCACCTTGGGACCGGTCCTCCGGTCCCAGCTAATGAACCGTGGGACCGGTTCTTGGGACCGGTCCTCAGCGCGGCACTACTTTCAAGTGAGGTCATCTGGAGGAAGCTTAGGCGTCCTTAAATGACGAAGCGTGCTTTAATTCGAAGTAGACATAACACAAAAATTTCCATTAAAAAATGAAAGTTAATGATTTATTTACCTTTATTAGTCATGATAACGGAACACCACTCGATTCGAGGACGAGAGACGCATGCGCAAAACCATATTGACATTCCCCCTCTAATAACTTCTCCGCCGGTGACGTCCAATCAAGGAACGCTACTCTTCCGCTAATCTCATTCCCTATAGCGTCTATGACATACTGATTATTTACAAATAGGAGAGGAAATTGGATTCAATAGTCTGATGTCACGTCGCCCAGAAACGGCGGCCATCGTGGTTCTAAACAAAGAAAATCGGTAATTTTTGTTCTTCATGCTGGCTAGAACTTTTCATATGTCTTGTGATCAGAATGTGTAAAAGCCAAAACATGATCAGATTTATATTGTTTTTTTTCCCTCTGGATGCGCTTTTA
>NC_088362.1:29738294-29750794 GCF_034508935.2 Berghia stephanieae
TCATCACAAACATATAACATAGAAACGATTGAGACATTGAGTATGCTCCGGTGTATGGGGTGAATTTTTAATTCAGAAAAGTGAGTGGAGCAGGCACTTATGTTGGTAACAACAAGATATGAAGTGAGTAGAAAAGTGCCAGAAGACAATAGAGAATAAAAAAATTTTTCGCGGCGGTGGTGGGGTTTGAACCTGCGACCTTATTGGTACGACAACTCCGCCTGGCAGGTGAGAGCGTGGCTCTACCGTGTGAGCTATCCACGAACACAAAAATATTCGTTTCAAACCCAAAGTCATTTCTAGATCCCTCTCTCACCCACTTCTTGAGATCGCCGATCGTTCACCACCATCGCGAAGTAATTTTGACCAGCAGTTAAGCTTAATAGCCAATATTCTCATCACACACATATAACATAGAAACGATTGAGACATTGAGTATGCTCCGGTGTATGGGGTGAATTTTTAATTCAGAAAAGTGAGTGGAGCAGGCACTTATGTTGGTAACAACAAGATATGAAGTGAGTAGAAAAGTGCCAGAAGACAATAGAGAATAAAAAATTTTTTTTTTTTAGCTGAACTGCTGGTCAAAATTACTTCGCGATGGTGGTGAACGATCGGCGATCTCAAGAAGTGGGTGAGAGAGGGATCTAGAAATGACTTTGGGTTTGAAACGAATATTTTTGTGTTCGTGGATAGCTCACACGGTAGAGCCACGCTCTCACCTGCCAGGCGGAGTTGTCGTACCAATAAGGTCGCAGGTTCAAACCCCACCACCGCCGCGAAAAAATTTTTTATTCTCTATTGTCTTCTGGCACTTTTCTACTCACTTCATATCTTGTTGTTACCAACATAAGTGCCTGCTCCACTCACTTTTCTGAATTAAAAATTCACCCCATACACGGAGCATACTCAATGTCTCAATCGTTTCTATGTTATATGTTTGTGATGAGAATATTGGCTATTAAGCTTAACTGCTGGTCAAAATTACTTCGCGATGGTGGTGAACGATCGGCGATCTCAAGAAGTGGGTGAGAGAGGGATCTAGAAATGACTTTGGGTTTGAAACGAATATTTTTGTGTTCGTGGATAGCTCACACGGTAGAGCCACGCTCTCACCTGCCAGGCGGAGTTGTCGTACCAATAAGGTCGCAGGTTCAAACCCCACCACCGCCGCGAAAAAAATTTTTATTCTCTATTGTCTTCTGGCACTTTTCTACTCACTTCATATCTTGTTGTTACCAACATAAGTGCCTGCTCCACTCACTTTTCTGAATTAAAAATTCACCCCATACACCGGAGCATACTCAATGTCTCAATCGTTTCTATGTTATATGTTTGTGATGAGAATATTGGCTATTAAGCTTAACTGCTGGTCAAAATTACTTCGCGATGGTGGTGAACGATCGGCGATCTCAAGAAGTGGGTGAGAGAGGGATCTAGAAATGACTTTGGGTTTGAAACGAATATTTTTGTGTTCGTGGATAGCTCACACGGTAGAGCCACGCTCTCACCTGCCAGGCGGAGTTGTCGTACCAATAAGGTCGCAGGTTCAAACCCCACCACCGCCGCGAAAAAATTTTTTATTCTCTATTGTCTTCTGGCACTTTTCTACTCACTTCATATCTTGTTGTTTACCAACATAAGTGCCTGCTCCACTCACTTTTCTGAATTAAAAATTCACCCCATACACCGGAGCATACTCAATGTCTCAATCGTTTCTATGTTATATGTTTGTGATGAGAATATTGGCTATTAAGCTTAACTGCTGGTCAAAATTACTTCGCGATGGTGGTGAACGATCGGCGATCTCAAGAAGTGGGTGAGAGAGGGATCTAGAAATGACTTTGGGTTTGAAACGAATATTTTTGTGTTCGTGGATAGCTCACACGGTAGAGCCACGCTCTCACCTGCCAGGCGGAGTTGTCGTACCAATAAGGTCGCAGGTTCAAACCCCACCACCGCCGCGAAAAAAATTTTTATTCTCTATTGTCTTCTGGCACTTTTCTACTCACTTCATATCTTGTTCCTTCCTAATGACGCATGGTAACTTAGTAACACTGGCTCTAAACTATCGGAACAATGGCGGACGCCCGTATGGAATATTTCTCCGGCGAGCATAAAGGGTATCCAGAGGAAAAAGAACACATACATTTGATCATGTTTTGACTTTTTCACATTCTGATCACAAGGCACATGAAAAGTTCTAGCCAGCATGAAAAATAAAAAGTAACGATTTTCTTTGTTTAGAACAAAGATGGCCGCCGTTGCCGCGCGGCGTGACATCAGACTATTGAATCGTATTCATTGGGGCTATTTATCTATTTATGTTCTTTATGTAACAGGCGAAGTGGCCGGCATTGCACGGTGGCCCGGAAGGTCCCGGGTTCGAGCCCCGCTTTAGGCACTTTCGGTTTTTTTCCTTGGGCAACATTATTAACCCCCAATTTGCTCACTTCATTCCTGTTGACAACAAACATCTCGTTTGATGGATTTTCTATATTTCTTTGTGGAACACCTAGGCGACGATATCTTTTGATGTCGTGGCGGAAGGCATGATTTTATTTTTTATGTAACAGGCGCATGATATCGGTTCTAGCAGAAATCTATGACCAGGAGTAAATGTAACCAGCTAACTGCCAGACTTTGGAAAACACGTGTTAAAAAAATTTGGCCAGAAAACTCGTCCTTAAATATATTTCAATTTAATTGATATTAATCCTGGCAAAATGCTCATAACTGACAGAGTTTTGGCGAGATGAGGGCCATTTAAGTAAATCGATATCTGAAGGACGAGTTTTCTGGCCCGAATTCTGAAATACGTGTTTTTCAATAGTACGACAATTATCTGGCTAAATTGATCAATTGATTTTTAAAAAGCTGACTAATGCTTGTGGGTCGGGAGAATATTCATTAATAGATCATGGGGCTTTATTATGGTCTTGTGGTTTGACACTCGCTTTAGGATCGGAAGGTCCTGGGTTCGAGTTGGGCTCGGTGCATAGTTTGAATCCTTGGAAAAGGCTCTTTACTCACAGGTGTAAAATGAGTACCCGGCCGTTTAACACAACACCGTTGTTTCTTTAGGAAAAATCGTAATATCGCCTAGCGGGCGTCATATCATGTCTTGTTCTACATGATACGCGTTGCTGTTGGTCAGGGACCCTTGTAAAGCGCTTTGAGCACGTTTAGTGGATATTGCGCTATAAGAAAACTCAAGTATGTTTATGTTTAGTTTAAGATAGATGGTGACATCATATTTGAGGAGTTTGAAATAATATTGAGAAATGACCTCACCTTTGAGAGAAACAGGAAGACTCAAAATTTCACCGACTCCATTAGAAAGCTCGATTGTGGGTGCCTTTTTCGGGTCCTTTTGGGTAAGGGTTCCTTTTATCACAATTTTCAACAAGTAAGTGTCGTAATGTTTTGTTTCCTGCATTTGGACGTCATATAGAAAGACCCTATTCCTATTGGGGCACAGGTCAATTTCTGGTTTTGGATAGGCACGAACGTAAAATCGCATTACGAAAGCGGAACCTTCACGAACCGTAGATACTAAGCTGACGCTTTCATTTACCATTACCAGTTTAGGGCTTGCTGAAATAAAGTAAAAATGTGTTTATATATATCTACTTTTGAAATTTTCCATCCATGAGAAATATTGAAAGGTAAACTTTATTTTAAGCATCTAATGGCCCAAAAATTTCCTTAGATTTGTGTGAATTTGAGGTTTAAATATGATAAAATGAAAGACTGAATAAGACATTGTTGGGGAAATAATCCTCAACATCTCAAAATGGGGAAAACGGAGTTAGGAAGTTTTGGAAAACCACTCTCATTTATATATATATATATATATATATATATATATATATATATATATATATATATATATATATATATATATGAATTGTAAGCCCAATTGAAGATGAGGAAATCAAATTATCGGTTCTATGTTCAGAGGGTTTAAAAAAATAATTGAGGCGTATCTCTGTAGTTATTTTCTTATGTTAATATGCCGCCCGTTTTCTATGGAGAAAATTGTCGAGAGATTGTTTCTACATATTGGATTGAAAATGAATGACAGTTATGACACAAAAGAAGACATCAAAATAGGCCAATTTCTAACTTGATTATTATAAGCAATGGGCAGGGTAAAGAAAGGATTTACATGTGATGTTTTTTTCGACTGCTGTCAAATGTAGGGCTATGTGGTATTGTGGTAAGACAATCGCTTTCGGATCGGAATGTCCTGGGTTCGAGCCTCGCTCGGCCATAGTTGATTCCTTGGAAAAGGCTCTTCACTCACATTCTCTCACCGTACTCAGGCCATTAACAGCGTTGTATCTGTCCGAAAAAAATTTTTAATATCGCCTAACAGACGTCATGTCCAGTCCTACATGTTAAGTGTTGCTGTTGGCCAGGGACTCCATGTAAAGCGTTTTGAGCACGTTTAGTGGATATTGAGCTATATAAAAGCTCAATTAAAAAATAATAAAAAATCATCTGAAGTCATTTGTTCTTACATTCATAGACAACGTCAAGACTTAATCTAGAAGAAGTTGGTCGTATGGTTGGGCACGTTGAAGCAGGTGCTTGTTATAGAGAGTGTACGCTTGACTAAGAAGCTCACAACATTTCCATCCGGAAGTATGGCGGACCAACACACAAAACTCAGTGTGACCTTAAACTTTTATAGTCCAGATAATACAGTTTAGTGAGAATTACATACTCATAAACCCAGATGGCAAAAAACATTAACAAAAAGCCGAGTGACATCAACTTCATTCTATCTATATTGGAGTGACCAGATAGCTTCGTTTTACCAGTGAACTGTTCATTCATTCGTACAAAAAGGTCGGTTTGTTTTTGTTTTTAAGGGTTTTACGGCGCTTGCAACACATTCAGGTTATATCAGCGCCAGTAAAAAGGAAGAAAATGGGATAGTAAAAAAGTTCTAGAATTACAATTAAAGCACCCAAGAGAAAGTAAGGGGAACTGGGAACAAATAGGGATCAGATGTAGATTCCAAGAGCATACCACCAATGTACTTAGTTTGAGATCACCTATGTCTCATCTGGACACCAGCACAAAATCCAACAAAGAGGAATACACTCAAATGCTTACATTATACATAATACAAAATAACAAATATTATAATACATAACGGAGAGATGATTTACAAGGAAAAAAATATAATCTCCCAAAACAATAACTATGCATTTGACTGTTTCCCTCCCAGCCAGGACTCCGGCCAGGGCCATGTCACAGTAAAGGTTGTTCACAATTATCTTATTAAATTTTATTTTATTAAGAACTGAATTCATCTCACTCCAGTTATATTTCGGTAGGCTTAGATAAACTTTACCTTCTAATATTAGATCGTCTTTCCTTTTATAGCCTTCCCTCGAATTAATTTCTAATTAGTGAATACTTTTCGTTCTACATTCTGTCACGTAGCCACTTATTATAAAAGCTGATAGGTCTAACATTTGACACTCACTTTCTCTCCACAATCTATGCCGGACGGCCAGTCGCTCTATTCCTATATATATACTGGAAGATTTTTATCTTTTGGGACTTTGTAGATATTATATCTACACCATTAAGACGCCGGAGCTTTTAACTTTGATTGTATAATCTTCAAGGATCAAACCCAAGCCCGCTGTCAAAGGACTACACAATAACCTCTTACCAATTGCCTGGAAGTGGAATTTTACGAGTCCGATCCTGTTATCAGAGGAATAGATCATCCAAGCCCATCAACTGCCTGGAAACGTAAACTTACGAACCTGACAAATTATCATAAGTTACGTAAAATATTCATATCTCTATTTGTAACTGCCACGATCACTGTTTACCTCTTTTAATTAAATTTCATCATTATTTTTATTTCATTGTAAACAAATCGTTAATTGTTTTTCATTTATAGTAACTAGTAAATTCTGGGGCCTCATTCTACATATATCTTTATGCATAGTCGAGTAGCTCTTTACTCACTTGAGACCATGACAGGCCAGAACAAAACCAAGTAATCTCATTCCAAGACAAAGACAGAAAGCATGTTGGAAAACAGACATAAGGGGATAGAAGACACGGTATGTACCTCCCTGCCCACTTTGGGAGGTCAGGAACCCCACCCAGAAAAAGGTCGGTCGCTAATGGTCTGATCGTTGCACTTTAGTTTGAGTGGTCCCTTAGAAAAGTTGTAACCTCTCACTGATCACTCATAATAATAATAATAATAATAATAATAATAATAATAATAATAATAATAATAATAATTTGGCCACAAAAGAAAACAAATCGTGAGTTGTATTCACTAGTTCAACCAATGGAATCATTTGTTTCCTTGACGACTACTAACGACAACTCACTAGATGGTGCATGCAAAAACCTAAAAAAATGACGTCAAACTATAAGTCATAGTGGGTGTCAGGCTATAGATAGTACGCGCTTGGCTAAGAAACTCACAACATTGCCATCCGGAAGTATATCGGACCAATACACAAAACTTTGTGTAACCATGAACTTTCATAGTCTGGATAATACAGTTTAGTGGAAAATACTGATAAACGTGGATGGCAAAAAACAATAACAAAGACTCGATTGACGTCAACTTCATTTTATCTATAAGTTGACGAAGGCTCCTGCCCGTATGAATGACTTGGGTTATTCCAGTCTTTTCTTGGAATAGACCCAAGAGACAAATTTCCTCTATGGGACGAATAAAGGGAATGTTATTTCCATTTATGAAGCATCGTTGGAAATCTTTCAGAAATAGAAAAAGAAATTATTCGCATAAACACCATTTGTAGAAATAAAAACTGCCAAAAAGGTTTTTGTGACATCAAACCGTGAACTGCCTTATAAAATATTTAAGACAGTTTTAAAAAAAATAGATAGATCGTTGTTGACGTCCTTTGTTATTGTTTTTTTTTTTTTTTTTTTTTTTTTTTTTTGCCATTCGCGTTTATGAGTAATTCTCACTAAACTGTATTAAGCAGACTATAAACCTTTAAGGCTACACATACTTTTGTGTGTTTGGTCCATTACATTTCCGGATGGCAATGTTGTGAGCATCTAAGCCAAGCGCATACTATCTAAAGATAGTTCGAAGTTGACGTTACTCAGGTCTTTGTTATTGTCGTTTACCTTCCGCGTTCATGAGTAATTTTCCCTAAACTGTATTAACCTATAAACGTTTAAGCTTACACACAGTTTTGTGTGCTGGTCCGTTATACTTCCGGATGGCAATGTTGTGAGCTTCTTCTCCTTTTCCATACAAATTATCTTTAATTTGACGACAAATTTGGAATATCCTTTTAAATGCACATACTTTTGTTAACCTTGTCCAAATCCGATGGTCTCCTATCAGTTTTGACGGGGTTCGATGGGCAGTAGGGAGCTGAAATTTTGGAATAAATAAAACCAAAGATGTGAGTGCTCAAGGAACATGGTCCAGATTTGCATTAAAAAAAAATAGTCCAGCTTAAAAGAGTAGAAAATAGGCGCGCTCCAACAGTCGTGACGTCACTTCCCTCGTAATGGCGCATAGTAACTTAGTAATTGGTTCTAAACTATCGGAACAATGGCGGACGCCCTTATGAAATACTTCTCCGACGAGCATAAACGTGTATCTAGAAGAGAAAAACATTATAAATCTGATCATGTTTTGACTTTTATACATTCTGATCATATGACATTTGAAAAGTTTCTAGCCAGCATGAAGAATAAAAAGTACCGATTTTTCTTTGTTTAGAATCAAGCTGCTGATTGCTGGGCGGACGTGACTTCAGACTATTGAATCCTACATTTATCGTACCCGTCAAATGAGCCCACCCATATTATTTCCATCGAGATGTATTTTTGTCACACCGATTGGTTCTCGATTTATCGATTTGAACTTGAAATTTATCATTATGGTCTGGAAATCATTACACTTAAAATTGTCTTTTCCCCAATAATTTATCAATTATGACCATTCTTAATATAAATCCACTTTTTCAAAATCTGCTTTATCACAACAAAAATACTGAATTCGTAATGTGGGTCACTTTATGAATTCTATTCTTGTCCAATGAGCTTTTGAGCTTGAGCTTTTGAGCTTTTTATATAGCGCAATATCCACTAAAGTGCTCAAAGCGCTTTACAAATTGTCTATAACCAACAGCAACACGTAACATGTAGAACGAGACATGACGCCTGTTAGGCGATATTAAAATATTTTTTTCCAACAAAGACAGCGCTGTTAACGGCCGGGTACTCATACGGTGAGAGATTGTGAGTAAAGAGCCTTTTCCAAGGATGCAACTATGCACCGAGCGAGGCTCGAACTCAGGACCTTCCGATCCGAAAGCGAGTGTCATACCACTAGACCACATAGCTGCACAGAGCTTTTACTTTAAGGTCTTGTAATCAACATTAAGATTACTGTTTCTCGAGAGAGGAAATGTAATCAACACAAGTAAATCGGGCATTGAGAGAATAATAGGGAATGAGATTAGCGGAAGAGTAGCGTCCCTTGATTGGACGTCACCGGCGGAAAAGTTATTAGAGAACGTCATGTTGGTTGTGCGCATGCGTTTCTCGTCCTCGCTTCCGGTGAAAGCGGCATGAGACACTTCACCGAAAGCGAGGACGAGAGAGACGCATGCGCAAAACCATTTTGACGTTCTCTCTGTAGAATGACGTCCAAACAAGGGACGCTACTCTTCCACTAATCTCATTCCCTATACAAGGAATCAAATTCTATTCTTACCTTTTGCTTCACATATGTGAAACTGACTAAAGTCGGGCGATTCAAAAATCCATTTATCTTTGTTCAAGTGGTCAATTGAAACACATACTTTTGTGTCCGAAATCATGTGGTCGTTTTTAAAGTTCTCATAATCATAATCGAACTGTATGAGGAAAGAAAACGACATGATATCATATTATGTGACTCCTGGTACTAACTTTTATTTTAAAAAGTAAAAGGTTTTTATTTTTCTTCTGTCAAACTAGAATAATTTGTTTAACAAAGTACATTAAATGTGACTCGTCGTCCCAAAACGGTATTATCGCTTTCGGATCGGAAGGTTCTGGGTTCGAGCCTTGCGCTCGGCGCATAGTTGAGTCCTTGGAAAAGGCTCTTTACTCATATTCTCTCACCGTACTCAGGTGTAAAATGAGTACCTGTCCGTTAACAGCGTTGTCTTTGTCCTAAAAATTGTAATATCGCCTAACAGGCGTCATGCATGACCGTCCTTCATGTTAATGTTACTGTTGACCAAGGACCCCTTGTAAAGCGCTTTGAGTACATTTAGTGGATATTGCGCTATATAATGACATATGTAAAGTTCTAGCCAGCATGACGAATAAAAAGTGCCAATTTAGTTTGTTTAGAACCAGGCTGCTCGCCGTTGCTGGCGACGTGACATCAGACTATTGAATCCAATTTCCACTCGGTGCGTCTTGCCATCCATTTGACCTTTGCTCTCAATCGGTCTCTTGTCTTATCATATCAAAGTGAATGCAGCTCACTCGGTGTAAACCGTATACGAATCGAACGTTTTATTTCGGATAGGATTCAATAGTCGTAGCGTCACTTCCTTCCTAATGACGCGTGGTAACTTAGTAACACTGGCTCTAATCTATCGGAACAATGGCGGACGCCCGTATGAAATATTTCTCCGGCGAGCATAAAAAGCGTATCCAAAGGAACCCCCCCCCCCTCCATAAATTTGATCATGTTTTGACTTTTACACATTCTGATCACAAGGCAATTGAAAAGTTCTAGCCAGCATGAAGAATAAAAAGTAATGATTTACTTTGTTTAGAATCAAGATGGCCGCCGTTGCCGGGCGACGTGACATCAGACTATTTAATCCAATTTCCTACCATCAAAGTGAAACAAAATCACGGGGTTTCTTTGTTGTTGTTTTTAGAAAACCTTTGGATGATCAATGGGAGCGATCTATATTAACTTTCCATGTGCTCGAGGTCATTGGTCACATTGCAAAATATGCTAAAAGTGACCCACATAGTGAAAAGTGCTCACAGCTTTCGAAATATCCAACATCACGATTGGTCATATTGTTCTGTTTGACACATGTGTATGTTTACAACTTTCATAAACAAAGCAGCGTGTTTACATTGTTAAAGAAATATCCAATCGTTGGACAGCAACAAATCATGTGACTGATGACTTGTTGGACGAAAATCTGAATATAGATCGCTCCCATTCTCACCAAAAGAATTTTGAATCGCTATATTAACGTTATAGGTTACACGTAGTTTTGTTTGCTACTATGTTTCATTTAATGTGTTTGTTGTGGGTAAAATACAGAAATGTATAGATAGTATGCGCTTCGCTAAGAAGCTCACAACATTGCCATCCGGAAGTATAACGGACGAACACACACATCTCTGTGAAACCATGACCTTTTATAGTCTGGTTTATACCAGCAATCTAGTGAGAAGTACTCATAAACGTGGATGGCAAAAAACAAACACAAAGACCTGAGTGAGGTCATCTTCGTTCTATCTATAGATAGAATGCGCTTGGCCAAGGAGTTCACAACATTGCCATCCGGAAGTATAACGGACCAACACACAAACTCTGTGTATCATGAACGTTTATAGTCAGGTTAATACTGTTAAGTGAGAACAACTCACAAACGCGGATGGCAAAAACAATAACAAAGGCCTGAGTGACGTCATCTTCGAACTATCTATAGGGAATGAGATTAGCGGGAGAGTAGCGTCTCTTGATTGGACGTCACCTTACAGAGAGAACGTCAATATGGTTTTGCGCAAGGAAAAGGGATTGTTAATATTTTGTGTCTGTGACATGCTGGACCAAAAGTATGGGAAGTGGGAAGAGTTTGTTTTCATTTTTTAAATTATTTTTTTTGGGGGGGGGGGGGGGGGGTTGTTGTTGCCTCCATTCCTTTTTTCTCTTTTCGTAGGCTATGTGGTCTTGTGGTATGACACTCGCTTTCGGATCGGAAGGTCCTGGGTTCGAGCCTTGCTCGGCGCCTAGTTTAGTCCTTGAAAGACTCTTTACTCACATCCTATCACCGTACTCAGGTGTAAAATGAGTACCTGGTCGTCAACATTGTTGTCTCTGTCGGAAAAAATTGTAACATCGCCTAACAGGCGTCATGTCTCGTTCTACATGTTACGTGTTGCTATTAGTCAGGGACCCGTTGTAAAGCGCTTTGAGCACATTTAGTGGATATTGCGCTATATAAAAGCTCACGTTTTTTGTTTCTTTTTTAATTTAAAAAAAATTCTATCTTTGGATAGGACGCTGTCTATCCCAAAGTACTTTTCGCCAGATCTAACAAACCAGATACCCATTCACTGCTGAATAGACAGAGATCAGAAGAAAAAAAAGCTCGACTGCAACCCGGATCAATCTCTGGCCCCTTGCGTGTAAAGAGAGTGCTCTATCAACTGAGCTATCGGGCCCCCCAAATAATCTAATGGTGGTTTTTAAAAATACAGATGTTATAATTGTTATTTTTGAAGAAAGCTATAGTATGTGAAACTTGTATCATTTGATTAGTTAAAACACCAAAACGAAATAAAAATATTATTGTATCATAAAATAGACAACAATGCGATAGAAAGGAGTGGTGACAACAGATAGCCAAAAGAAAAAAAATCGGACCAGCTAGGTTCGAAAACACACACACGAACACACACATACACACAAGCACACATCTTATAGTAGTCACATTCATTTCAAAGAATAACCCATTAGAGAAGAGGGGTGATGTCGTCAAAATAGATCATTGTCATTGCGATCATTAGTGTGTAGTAAATTAGGAAATTTACCCAGAGTAATGGAATCGTCCCAAGGCGTCTCGCGGCCCCCCTTACCCACCACACCCACAAGAGGGCGTATGTGCAAGAGGGGGTTGGTGCGATTAATTAAGTGGGATGGGTGGTTAGGCGAACGACCTAGGCAAAAGAACGGAGAAAATGACGAGAAATAGGGGCGGGCATCCGGTTCACCAAAAGGTCACCGATGCTTTAGGTTTAGAGAAGTCAGGTCATCGAGTATTGAGAAGGTACCGACCTCGACTTAGGTCTCGATGCTTTTCTCGTCTCGAGAATCTCGGTCATCGATGCTTCCCGAGTCCCGAGTCTCGAGACTATACTGCGCGAGCGACGCACACGTTATATTACAATGTGTACTGTCTGCATTGTTCACCCCTCTCTCGCACACAATCCATCCATTGCCTTCGTCGGCGATGGTGGCGATGACTTGAGCGAAGCTCGAGACTTTTTGCGTCTCGATGCTTTTTTGAGTAAGTCTCGAGCATCGCTCAAGTCATCATCGGTGCTTTCTTTCCCAATACCTTCTTCTCTTCTTCTTCTAGGTTCCATGCCTGGTCCAGGCTTCGGATACTGCATGAATTATCTCTCTCAATTCCTCCCTGTCTCTTGCTTTTCAAACAGCTCTTGGATTGTTAGGTTGGAAGCCCTTCAGTTGGTCTATGAGTGTT
>NC_088362.1:29758294-29778294 GCF_034508935.2 Berghia stephanieae
AAAAACTCTCAGTAAACTGTTCACCAACATTTGGGAAAAGGAAGAAATACCAGAGGATTGGCAGACGGGCATCATCCATGAAATAGCCAAGAAAGGAGACCTGGGAAATTATGCTAACTGGCGTGGAATCACACTCCTGTCCGTAACGAGCAAAATTTTAAATAGAATCCTTCTGAAAAGAATCTCACCTCACATTGAAAACATTCTTAGAAAAGAGCAAGCAGGGTTCAGAAAAGGAAGTCATGTAGTGACCACATGTTTACCCTGAGACAAATCCTGGAGCAAAGCATTGAATGAAACAGTCCCCTCTACACCATTTTTGTCGATTTTTGAAAAAAGCCTTTGACAACTTACCAGAGAGTCCCGGTGAAAATGCTCCGCCATTGTGGTATACCGATGAAGATGGTCAACTTAATAAAAGCAATGCACAGCAACTACCAATGCCAAGTGATCTGTGGAAACAATTTAACAGACAGCTTTAGTGTAACAACTGGTGTAAAACAAGGCTGCATACTCTCCCCGCTTCTTTTTATCCTGGCCCTTGACTGGCTCATGAAAAATACAATTGATGATAAGAAGAGAGGCATTCGCTGGACACTGACATCCTTTCTGGAAGATATAGACTACGCAGATGATATCGCGTTAGTTTCCAGTACACACAGAGACGCCTCAGAGAAACTGAACGTAGTACACAAGAACGTCCCGAAAATTAGACTGAAAATAAATTTCGATAAGACTGTGTACATGAGGGTGAATCCAAAACATGACAGTGAAATTAGGATAGATGAACATATAATTGATAGGTAAGAGAGTTCTCCTACCTTGGATCCAAAATAACAGACGACGGAAATGCAAAACACGACATCAAGCACAGAATTCAAAAGGCAAACCAGGCTTTCGGCATGCTGAAAAACTTTTGGAAATCAAAGCAAATTATGAGAAAGACAAAGCTGAAAATATACAAGAGCAATGTTTTAAGTGTACTGCTTTAGGAAGTGAAAGCTGGAAAATGACATCCTCCTTAATACAGAAACTAGAAACCTTTCAAAACAAGTGTCTAAAAGGAATTTTAAATTTATTTTGGCCTACAAAAATAAAAACAGTGGATCTATTAAAGAAAGCTGACTGCACTAGCATTGAAAGCCAAATAAAAAGAAGAGGATGACGTTGGCTGGGTCATGTGGCAAGAATGGAAAAAGGGTCACTTCCCAAGACAGCCCTGTACTGGACAGCAGATGGGAAGAGAAAGCGGAGAAGACCCAAGGAAACCTGGCGAAGGATCATGGAGAAAGAATTAGAGGAAGCAGGGCCCGTCCTGGAAAACAGTCATCGCCAAAGCAGCCAGTCGCAAAAAAAATGGAGATGTCTGGTTGATGCCCTATGTGCCTCAAGGCCCGAAGAGGATTAAGTAAGTATCTCAAATCGGCAAGTGTGTGTGTGGTGGGGGGGGGGGGGGAAGGGAAGGGCGGGGGTGAGGAGTGAACCTAATGTGTTTAGATTTGAATTTTAAGCTTATCTCGTAAACTCAGTGTTAACGGAAAGGACCCCATTGGAGAAATCAGGTTTTCTTGCGTCAACTTCCACCACAACAATAACAATTGTGTGGATATGTGGTCTTGTGGTATGACACTCGCTTTCGGATCGGAAGGTCATGGGTTCGAGCCTTTCTCGGCGCATAGTTGAGTCCTTGGAAAATGCTCTTTACTTACATTATCCCATCGTACTCAGGTGTAAAATGAGTACCTGGCCGTTAACAGCGTTATTGTCTCTGTCCGAAAAAATTGTAATATCGCCTAACAGCGTCATGTTTCGTTCTACATATTACGCGTTGCTGTTGGCCAGGAATCCCTTGTAAAACGCATTGAGCACGTTTAGTGGATATTGCTCTATATAAAAGCTCATTTTAAATTTTAACAACAAAAAAAGGAAATCAACTTTCTAATAATTGTCCTTATTGCCAATTCAAAGCCCAATTCCCTTCATCTTTAGACTCTTTATCAAATTGGTTCAATTGGTCAGATTATGTGACCCTTCGCCTCAATGCGGTTTTACGTCGGGAGAACCAGCTACTAAATAAATTCAACTATTCCACCCAACTTCCTTATATGTGACCGAAGTGGTCGAGTGGTGGAGGCATTGCACTGTAATCCGGATGGTCCCGGGTTCGAGCACCGCTTCAGGCACTTCCGGTTTTTTTTCCAATGGCAAGATTAATAACCCCCAATTTGCTCACTTGGACAACATGGGTGATTTCTGGTGATATCAGACTTCCTGTTTGGTGGATTATCTATATTCCTTCATGGAATGACTAGGTGACGGGATCTTATGATGTCGTGGCGGAAGGATGTAATTTCTCCCTAAGTAGTAACGGGTAATGATATCAAGTTTACAATAATAATTTGTGACGTCAGATTATAAATCGTTAAATTTCACTAAAATTAAATATTTTTGAAAAAATGAAGTATCATTTAAGTATTTTTGAAAATGTCTTTTACTCAGAGATGACGAAATTGGAATCGATTGAGAGATAGAATAAAATATTTCTTACGCTCTTGCATTTGGAATTCGAACTTTGTTCCCAACGCGCACTCGCAAGCTCGTGCAGCGGGTGGGATGTGTCAGGAATTCCAAAAAGCAAGAGTGTAAGAATCGTATATTAGTCCACCACTCCCATTGGAAAACCTTATTATTTCTTAGTAAAAACGTAATCGTTGAATTATGCTTTGAACGTGTTGAATAAGAAAATGATGATGATGAGGATGATGATGATGATGATGATGATGATGATGAGGAGGAGGAGGAGGAGGAGGAGGAGGAGGAGGAGGAGGAGGAGGAGGAGGAGGAAGGGGAGGATGTGATGATGATGATTATAATGATGATGATGATAATAATGATGACGGCGACGATGAAATTGGTGACAGCGACGATGATGATGACGACGGCGACGATGATGATGAATATGATGGTGACGATGATGATGATGATGATGATGATGATGATGATGATGATGATGATGATGATGATGGCGACAATGATTTGATGACATACCCGACTCCACTGCTATTGGTTCCTTGGGTCACAAGTTGGCAGAAAAAGGAAGACATTAAGAACCAGGATACATATACTCTTATTCCATAATATTTGGATTTCAGTGTTCACGAGCATATAACCTGCGGGGTAAAGACAAACGAAAAGCGATATATAAAAGTAATAATAATAATAATAATAATAATAATAATAATAATAATAAATAATAATAATAATGATAATAATAATAATAATAATAATAATAATAATAGTAATAATAATAATAATAATAATAATAATAATAATAATAATAATAATAATAATAATAATAATAATAATAATAAAGATAATAATAATAATAATAATAATAATAATAATAATAATAATAATAATAATAATAATAATAATAATAATAATAATAATAATAATAATAATAACGGAAGCCTTCCGCACCATCCTCGAACTAAGGGAAACATTAAAAGTAACCTTATAAGAAAAAAAAATCTAGTACCATAATCTAATCCTATTAGACAAAAAAAAAACCTAGGATCTTTACTACGTGCTATAACTACTAATTATAAAAGAGAAAAAAAATACCCTAGGACCTTTACTACGACCTATAATTACTAATTATAAAAGATAGGACCTTTACTACGACCTATAAATACTAATTAGAAAAGAGAAAAAAAAATACCCTAGGACCTTTACCACGACCTATAAATACTAATTATAAAAGAGAAAAAAATACCCTAGGACCTTTACTACGACCTATAAATACTAATTAGAAAAGAGAAAAAAAATACCCTAGGACCTTTACCACGACCTATAACTACTAATTATCAAAGAGAGAAAAAACCCGTCGAACCGCGAGATAAACCTAACAGAAAAAATAAAATAATCAGGACTGCTCTGCATTACCTTTCAATGCGTCAACGACAATGGGTAGTGAAGGGAGACCTTCCGAAAGCTCCTAGCGCTAGCATTTCTTTCAATTTGTATTTTCACCGTGGATCTTTTGTCAGGCGTTTATTTACTCATTTTGTCATCAAATAGAAGCATTTTAAAAACTCCAGAAACCTTGATAGATTTGTGAAAGTTTAAAATTTCCTAATTTGATCATTGTTTTGATTCTCGGCCGCCATTTTGATTTTTGAAGTATTGAAAGGTAGTGCGAAGCAGTCCATGGTTTTATTTTTCTATTTGGGTTAGCTCGAGGTCGGAGGATTTTTTTTCTATTATGGTCAGTTATAAGTCTTACTAAAGGTGATAGGTTGTTTGTTTTTACTATTAGTCTAGTCTACAGCTTTTAAAATGCTACAAAATTTGACAAATTGAATAAATAAACAGATCCACGGTTAAAATAACAATATAAAGTGAAGCTACCTCGAGGAATGCGAGGAAGATCTCCCAAAAGTTTTGTTGTTTTTTTGGTTTTTTTGGGTTTTTTTGTTGTTTTTTTTTTTGCTTTGCTTTGTATTTTCTTTTTTCGTTTCCTTTCGGTTTGGTTTTATAATTTTTCACCTTTTTTTGAGGCAAAACCCTCTTCTAATCCAGACTATGAGGATAAAATAGCAACTGAATCAGGACCTACCTTTATCCATTACAACAATGGACAGACCATAAAATAATCATTTTTAAGCAATCAATTATAAAGACTGATTGCGATAGCTTGGGAAATAATCATACACATAAAAATGATTACTTCTTATGGGTTATGCCAATGGTAACCGTTTGCATTTCTTAACACTAAAGGAAATGAACAGTTGTTTTTATTCAAATACATCAGCATAATTGACAAAAACGAATGACGTCAATAATCGAAGGTCTCCATAATTTGTAACAAAAATAGGAATAAACATGTTAGTAGAGTCGCCGCCTAGTGAAAAAAAAAACTCGTCGCGTTTCACTTTCATGTAAAAGCTTAGTTTTCTTCACAGCACGAAAGCTTAATATCTTAGAAAATTTTTTGATCCTTTGGAATGTTGATTCGACCGCTTGAAGGTCATTCAGAGGTCAGTAAAATTTTAAGTGAAGTCAGGTTCTTTAACATTTAATTACTTGTAAACTATTGCTATTTTAAAACATCTCGAAAAACAAAAAGATTTTCATTTGTAATGAATAATCTTCATACACAGTTTTGGAGAAATACCTCTCAACATGTATGAGTTATTGCCCTTGATTTGAATTCTTGATGAAATAAAGAGATTCATCGTTTTAAAGTAACTTGTAAAACACGCTTTATTGTATACAACTCAAAGAATAAAATTTGCTTATTATGATGTTAGTGATGTCAAGTTACAAGTAAATTGAACAAGGTTTGATTGAGTTATTGCCCTTTGCTTTAAAAGGGGTTCATGTTCTTGTGGGGGAATATAGAAATGGAGTTGTTTCACATCAATGCAAAGGTTTATTTTTTGGCATGATTGCTAAGTTTAATATATTTGAAAAATAATTCGTCGATTGGAATTTCATTTCTGTCATTTGAAGGTCATCCATAGGTCACTTAAGTTCAATTTGCTGTGAACTACATTAAACAAAAATTACTTGTAAACTATTGATATTTCATAATATCTTAAAGAACAGAAAAACGTTCATTTCTGTTCAACAATTTTAATACAAAGTTTTGTGAAGATTCCTCTCAATTTTTACGAATTACGGCTCTTTATTTGAGTGTAGATGCCAAAATATATTCTTTATAAAATAACTCGTGAATCACGCTTTATTTTATACTACTTGAAGTTAGAGTTTGCTTTTAGGATATACGTGCCATACGTGTAAAGATTTAAGCATTTAAAACAATGTTTGATTGTTATCTCCCCTTTATAATGGAGTCATGTTCTAGTAAAAATATCCCTGCAGTTGGTAAACATTCGTGCAAAAGTTTATTTTTCTGCATAATTTCTAGCGTTAATGTCTTTGAGAACATTTTGGTGAAATAGAATTGTTATTACACAAAATGAAGGTCATCCGAGGTCAGGAATGTTCAAATCGAGGTCTTCTACATTTAACGAACAGAAGAAAAACACTTTTATTTGTGTATAAGAATTGCTATACACCGTTTTGGGAACATTTCTCACAATGTGTACGATTGCCAGGCTACTAGTGACAACTCTTTGGCAGCAGCAACGTCATTTCTCAAAGCGGCAAATATGATGAGAACAAGATATGCACACCAAGTCACTAATGCCGTCTTGGACATATTAAGGAAACAAGCATATGCTGAAAATAGAACATCAGTGGAAAAGAGAGAATGGATTTGAACAATGTCAAAGAAATATGTATCCCACCTTCAAATTCTGGTCACTGATTCTGAAGTACCAGAGATACATATTTCTGTTCATTCGGGCTAACAGTGAACGAAAGTTCAACATAATGATTAGTGCATCTGTTTTTTTTGTATCAGAACTACGCAAGATGGATTCCAGTATTCATTCGAGATTTGGAAAACCTACCACATGGAGTAATGGCAGAATTCCAATTGGGGCGATGTGTTATTAACAGAAGCAGTCACCATCATCTTCAATACCTATAGATCACGCACATGAGCAGATGAACAAAAAATCAAAGGTGTTGGTAGAGTCATTGACCTGACGGAAAATCCTCAAATGTTGGAAAGGTGGATGGTGGCTGGCCCAGAAATTTGTAAAGCTGTTGAAGAATCTGAGGGAATTCATTATGATCTCGAAGAACTGCCACATCGTGAAGAGGGTGGTGCGTCTCGGAGAAGATTCCTTCGTCATGTAAGGGATTTGATCGATGCTGTCTTTATGAATGGCAATCCATTTGAAGAGCAGCTGAACTCAGTCAGCAAAATCAGTATATCTCATTGAATCGCTGGGGCAGATACAATTCACTGCTAACCAAAAATGTGTCCTAGACTCGAGGGACACAACATTATCAGCACCAATCAAGAAAAGCAATATACAATTTTACAAGGAAACAAAGGTCAAGAAAAAAACCCCAGTGAAACTGAAATTAGAACATTTCAAGCAACACGCAGAGCTTTTTGGGAAAACATTTCTAATTTTGGACAGCCAGGGTGGAGATCTAAAAGAATTTTTAAAATATGAATTATCAAGCTTTCCGCCCGCTTTATCATCCGGAGGAATACTACAAGCATGTCCCAAATTGGATCTCTTGAGATGTTTGATGGATTCTACGACAACGTTTGATGATGAGCCAATATAATATCCAAGAATTTACGACTTTATCGTATTGGACGGCGGATTTCTAATTCATACGTGTCAGGAAAAACAACCAAAGGAGAATAGAAACATTTGAAAAATATTTTGAAAAAGTCTTTTTACCACAAATGTTGCATGAAGTGGATTGGGCATCAAGAGTAGATGTTGTTTGGGATCGTTATTTCCGATGTCCATAATAGAAATAACTTGAGAAAAACGCGGTTATTTCAGTCGGCAACGTGTGACAAGGTTAGTCAAAGTTCTGGGAGACTGGCATCAGTTTTTGATGAATGCGGACAATAAAAAGAGCTCTTCAAGTATCTGTCCAGCAGGCTTGCGATGGAGAATTTCATAGAAGGGAAAGGACTGTACATCACAGAGGATGATTTTGTAAAGCATTTAGGAAATGAGATTCCGATATGGCAATGCAATCACGAAGAAGCAGATACCCACATATTGGTCTATATTTTACACGCCCTTCAAACAAAATCACTCGGCCTTATACAGACCGGAGACACCGATGTCTTAGTCATCCTCTTGGCCAATCATCATCATATAATCGCAGCAAATCCAGCAGCTGATATTTGGATTTATTTTTATTCAGGAAAATCAAGGAAAGCAATAAATTTGAACAGCATTGCCGCAAATCTTGGCCAAGAGACTTGCAAATCCCTTGCATTCGTCCATGCATTGACAGGTTGTGACAATACATCTGCTTTCAAATGTAGAGGGAAGCGTTCATGTTGGAATATTCTTACTAAAGCCCCAATGGCTCCTGTTACTCATGAATTTTCAAAGATTGTGGATGCTCATTTTCACATACCCCAAAATCCCCGTTGTAAATTTTGTATGCCGACTTTACAAAGGATAAATATTTTTAGCCACAAAACAAAAAACGTTGACAGAATCCTTTGAACAAGTGATGCTCTACATCAACATCTATTTTTCAGGCAAGCATTTGGGCCACAGCCAATAGGGCGTTGATGCCTAATGAAAATACAAACAATTACAGATGGACGGAAAGTTGTGATAGTCCTGTTTGGACCACATTGCCTGAGGTCAAAGATGTATTCCGTATGGACATAAAATGTTCATGTAAACAAAAATGTTCCCATTTACGATGCAAATACATGAAGGAAACTTTGAATTGCAGCCTGCTTTGTAAATGTCATTGTACTAATTGAGATCTAATTGACCGTATCCGTCGTTAACATAATATAGCCTGACACTAGAACCTCTAAGACTTACAGTTTGACGGCATTGTTAAGGTTTGTGGAGCGTCTAGTCAGTTGTCGTTAGTAGAACTCAATGAAACAAGTGATTCCATTGGTTGGCCGCTTGCGGTCCTAATTGCCGTCCGGAGCCGTCCGGCGGCCCAGGAAAGTCGTCCGAAGGTCATCTAAAGCATTCTCAAGCCATCCGGAGGCCCTCAGACCTGTACGAAGCTTTCCAGAAGTCGTCCGAAAGGAAGTCCTTCCGAAAGCTCCTCGTTCTGCTCCGGACGGCAATTAGTAATAATGCTCTCTCTCTCTCTCTCTCCCTTTCTTTCTTTCTCTCTTCATCATAACATATTTATGGTGCTCTTACAAAATGTCCCACATCACGTATTTTATGGTAATTATTTTTTATTATGTAAAATATTAGAAAACTTTCAACAACGCATTGCATATTATAGGAAAAAATGTATGTAATGCTCATTTAAACCAGATTATAGTATGTAGAAAAGTGATTTTGAGCAAATCGGCACGTAATTATATTTATTCTCTTTCACCATTTAAAAAATAGTAGTCCTTCAGAGCCATTCGGTAAATGGACCCGGAGTTCATCCCGTTTTCTATAGCGTAAAACGGCAATAGCAATTGCTTGCTATCCTTTGGATAGGACGCTATCTATCGCAAAGTACTTTCATCTACCCATTCACTGCTGGGTAGACAGGGGTGGGGGTCAGAAAAAAATCTCGACTGCACCAGGGATCGATCTGGGTCCCTATGCGCGTGAAGCGAGTGCTCTACCAACTGAGCTATCGGAACCCCCACACTATTTGAGTTTCCTCAAAAATAATAATAAATTAGAATGTATGAATAGTAAATTTTGTTTAGGTATGCAGAAATTAATAATATTATTTCGAAATCACATTTTATTTTGATTTGAAAGCGCCATCACAACTTTTATTCGTTATAAATCGAAAGTGTTTCAAGGCAACATGAGGTTCCTTTTGCTAAAGAGCCTCACATATTATTTTAATATAGATTATCGAAAAAAAAATTATTTATTAGACTGAGCTAGGTCCAAAGGACACTTGCCAAAAACATACATTGTCAATATAATTATCATTATCTTCATCATCAGCACCATCATCGCTGTCATCATTATCATCATCTGCTTAGTAAAAAGTAGTACTCGTAAAGGCCTCAACATCATTATCATTATCAGCATCATTATCATCATCATCATCATCATCATCATCATCATCACCATCATCATCATCATCATCATCATCATCATCATCATTATCATAATCGTCATCACCACCATTACCATCATCACCACCACTATCATCATCATCATCATCATCATCATCATCATCATCATCATCATCATCATCATCATTATCATCATCGTCATTATCATCATCATCATCATCATCATCATCATCATCATCATCACCATCATCATCATCATCATCATCATCACCATCATAATCATCATCATCATCATCATCATCACCACCACTACCATCATCACCACCACCATCAGCATCATCATCATCATCACCATCATCATCATCATCACCATCATCATCATCATCATCATCATCATCATTATCAATATCTGCTTGAAATACAAGGCAGTACTCGTAGAGGTCTCAACAATGGCGGGTTCAGTCATTGATGTATCATTTGCTCGTCTGTATTTTCCTATAAGGAAAAGATGTTTTTAAAAAAATAAGTAGAAATTTATCAAGCTAAGAAAAACATTCAAAATTAACCTATAGCACTATTAGAGGATTTAATAGGAAAAAAGGGATGCCCCAAGACTCGATGGTTGGATAGGGTAAAGCACGATATTAAAGAACTGGGCCTGGAGGAAGACGAAGGTATGAGCCGAGATGCACGGAGATGTGGCATTCATTATGGCAACCCTGCAAAATGCGGGATAAGCTGAAAGAGGAAGAATAGGATATAATAGATATTTTTAAAATGTGACCCACCGCGTCACTCTGGTATTATGCTGAAATGAACAGGATGAAGAAAATTGAGTTGTATATCAAAATGGTCGGAGATTTAAATTTTTAATATTTTCAATGTTAAGAGTCAAACTTTGCTCAATTCATTAAAGTCATTTATTTTTTTCTTCTTCTTTCTTCTTCTTCTTCTTCTTCTTCTTCTTCTTCTTCTTCTTCTTCTTCTTCTTCTTCTCTTCTTCTTCTTCTTCTTCTTCTTCTTCTTCTTCTTTCTTCTTCTTCTTTTCTTCTTCTCTTCTTCTTTCTCTTTTCTTCTTCTTCTTCTTCTTCTTCTTCTTCTCTTCTTTTCTTCTTCTTCTTCTTCTTCTTCTTCTTCTTCTTCTTCTTCTTCTTCTTCTTCTCTTTCTTCTTCTTCTTCTTCTTCTTCTTCTTCTTCTTCTTCTTCTTCTTCTTCTCTTCTTCTTCTTCTTTCTTCTTCTTCTTCTTCTTCTTTCTTCTTCTTCTTCTTCTTCTTCTTCTTCTTCTTCTTCTTCTTCTTCTTCTTCTTCTTCTTCTTCTTCTTCTTCTTCTTCTTCTTCTTCTTCTTCTTCTTCTTCTTCTTCTTCTTCTCTCTTTCTTCTTCTTCTTCTTCTTCTTCTTCTTCTTCTTCTTCTTCTTCTTCTTCTTCTTCTTCTTCTTCTTCTTCTTCTTCTTCTTCTTCTTCTTCTTCTTGTTCTTCTTCTTCTTCTTCTTCTTCTTCTTCTTCTTCTTCTTCTTCTTCTTCTTCTTCTTCTTGTTCTTCTTCTTCTTCTTCTTCTTGTTGTTGTTGTTGTTCTTCTTCTTCTTCTTCTTCTTCTTCTTCTTCTTCTTCTTCTTCTTCTTCTTCTTCTTCTTCTTCTTCTTCTTCTTCTTCTTCTTCTTCTTCTTCTTCTTCTTCTTCTTTCTTCTTCTCTTCTTCTTCTTCTTTCTTCTTCTTCTTCTTCTCTTCTTCTTCTTCTTCTTCTTCTTCTTCTTCTTCTTCTTCTTCTTCTTCTTCTTCTTCTTCTTCTTCTTCTTCTTCTTCTTCTTCTTCTTCTTCTTCTTCTTCTTCTTCTTCTTCTTCTTCTTCTTCTTCTTCTTCTTCTTCTTCTTCTTCTTCTTCTTCTTCTTCTTCTTCTTCTTCTTCTTCTTCTTCTTCTTCTTCTTCTTCTTCTTCTTCTTTCTTCTTCTTCTTCTTCTTCTTCTTCTTCTTCTTCTTCTTCTTTTGCTGTTGTTGTTGTTGTTGTTGTTGTTGTTGTTTTCTTCTCTTCTTCTTCTTCTTCTTCTTCTTCTTCTTCTTCTTCTTCTTCTTCTTCTTCTTCTTCTTCTTCTTCTTCTTCTTCTTCTTCTGCTTCTTCTTCTTGTTCTTCTTCTTCTTCTTCTTGTTCTTCTTCTTGTTCTTCTTCTTGTTCTTGTTGTTGTTGTTGTTGTTGTTGTTGTTGTTGTTGTTGTTGTTGTTGTTGTTGATCTTCTTCTTCTTTTCTTCTTCTTCTTCTTCTTCTTCTTCTTCTTCTTCTTCTTCTTCTTCTTCTTCTTCTTCTTCTTCTTCTTCTTCTTTTTCTTCTTCTTCTTCTGCTTCTTCCTTTTTTCTTCTTCTTCTTCTTCTTCTTCTTCTTCTTCTTCTTCTTCTCTCTTCTTCTTCTTCTTCTTCTTCTTCTTCTTCTTCTTCTTTTTCTTCTTCTTCCTCTTCTTCTTCTTCTTCTTCTTCTTCTTCTTCTTCTTCTTCTTCTTCTTCTTCTTCTTCTTCTTCTTCTTCTTCTTCTTCTTCTTCTTCTTCTTCTTCTTCTTCTTCACCATCATCTCTTCCTGCTCGTATTTAAAGAATGTGGTTCGACGTCTACATTTGGTATTGTGACACGTTTAAACTAAATGCCAAAAATGTGATTTAAAACAGTTTAGAAATGGTAGATATCAGTTTGTTTTTTTACTTTAGAAAGTTACATTTCATTCAAGGACGAGAGACGCATGCGCACAACCAACATGACGTTCTCTCTCTAATAACTTTTCCGCCGGTGACGTCACAGACTATGGGTGACGTCCAATCAAGGGACACTACTCTTCCGCCAATCTCATTCCCTATAAAATATGTTATAATAAACTTTAGACTGGTAATTTTAACTATAGATTTAATCTTTACCGTTTGAACTAATCCTATATAATACAGTTTTAAACAACACATTGAATGATTATATACATTTAAAATAAAATAAAAAAATAAAATTCCCTTTATCTATCCCCAAGGGTAAATTTGTCTTTAGGGTCTATTCCAAGGGAAGACTGAATAACCCAGGCGTCAGCCTAACTGCAGCGGCGCAAACTGAGCTAGGGCGAGGTGACTTGTTCAAGGACACACAGCGCAGCGGGTATTCGAATTCGGTACCTTTTGGGTAAGGAGCGAAGACCGTACCGATGAGTCACGCTGCCCCATTTTCTGAAGAGTAGTGTCCCTTGATTGGACGTCACCCATAGTCTGTGACGTCACTGGCGGAAAAGTTATTAGAGAGAGAACGTCATGTTGGTTGTGCGCATGCGTCCCTCGTCCTTGAATGAAATGTAACTTTCTAAAGTAAAAAAAAAACTGTCCGCTGATCTTTGGATTTTAAAATTAATGTTAATGAAAGTTTGTAACATTTCCTCTTGGTCGGCGAAGAAGGTTTTCAAGTAGGAGACGCTATATAAAAGCTCAAGGTAAAAAAAAGTAATTTTAGGACCTAATTTACCCTCTATCAAGGGGAAAGAATTAAGTCCGAATGTATTGTTGGTGGAGTATTGGACAGGGGTCTGCTGGCAATCTATTAAGCAAAAGACCGAAGACATTGGCGATCCCTTGTTGGTGTCTCAATCAGCAGAGGGTAAAGAGAGGATTGATCGTAAAATGAAGGGGGTGGGGGTGGGGGTGGAGGGCAAGGAGTATGCAGACGACCTATGCAGGACAAGAACGAGGACATTAGCGATCCCTCGCTGTTGTCTCAAACACCAGAATGCGGAGTAAGTAATGGTGGCGGTGATGAAGGGGACATGGAGTCTGCAGGCATCCTATGCAGCAAAATCCCGAGGAAACTGGCGATTCCTTCAGCTTTGAGCTTTTATATAAAAACTTGAGCTTTTATATAGCCCAATAGCCACTAAACGTGCTCAAAGTGCTTTACAAGGGGGTCCCTAGCCAACAACAACACGTAACATGTATAGAACGAGACATGACGCCCGTACATTACATTTTTTTCGACAGACAACGTTGTTAACGGCCAGGTACTCATTTTACACCTGAGTACGGTGAGATAATGTGAGTAAAGACTCAACTATGCGCCGAGCGAGGCACGAACCCAGGACCTTCCGATCCACTAGACCACATAGCGACACATAGCTGCTGTTATCTAAAGGACAAACACGGCGATGCAGGGAGGATTGATGGTGGTATTGAGGGGAGCAGGGGATCTGCAGGTAACCTATGCAGCAAAAGACCGAGGACGCCGGCGATTCCTTCCTGTTATCTAAAGGACCAGACGGTGCATGATTGATGATGGTAATGAGGGGAGCAGGGGATCTGCAGGTAACCTATGCAGCAAAAGACCGAGGACGCTGGCGATTCCTTCCTGTTATCTAAAGGACCAGACGGTGCATGATTGATGATGGTAATGAGGGGGGAATGGGATCTGCAGGTATCATATGCAACAAAAGACCGAGGACGCTGGCGATTCCTTCCTGTTATCTAAAGGACCAGACGGTGCATGATTGATGATGGTAATGAGGGGGGAATGGGATCTGCAGGTATCCTATGCAGCAAAAGACCGGGCACGCTGGCGATTCCTTCCTGTTATCTAAAGGACCAGGCGGTGCATGATTGATGATGGTAATGAGGGGGGCATGGGATCTACAGGTATCCTATGCAGCAAAAGACCGGGCACGCTGGCGATTCCTTCCTGTTATCTAAAGGACCAGACACAGACGGTGCAGGATTGATGATGGTAATGAGGGGGCGAGGAAGTTGGTTTTGTATATTATTTTTTCTTCTATTGTAGTTAAACTTACATTATGTAGAAACTATTGATGAAGTGAACAGAAGGGAGATACTAATGAAAACCAGAGGAATCCATGTTGACACAGCTTGGATATTGCCCGAGTCTTTGGCTTGGTCAGCTGAATATAGAAATACTAATATAATTAAACACACAGACACATACACACACACACACACACACACACAATATATATATATATATATATATATATATATATATATATATATATATATATATATCCTTTCTTTAAAAAATATAGCATTGTGGAGAACATTGTGCTTATTTGAGTCAAAAAATTGATACGGCGCACAACTCTACTGAAAGATTTGAAAATTAGAAATGTACTTTTTACAGATATATAAACAGATAACTTGATTTCCTTTTATAATTTAAAGTCAGTTTGAAAGTTCGTTGAGTCAAACAGATATCATAAAATATGTACCGACGACACTAATAGACCCTCATAATCAACTAATTTTGACACTGTAAAACGTTGTCAATTTGCGTCATCTATTTATGACATCAAGTATTATTATTACTTCCGTTGTTGATTTAGCGGTGATCAGTGTTGTTATGTAGTAGTAGTAGTAGTAGTAGTAGTAGTAGTAGTAGTAGTAGTAGTAGTAGTAGTAGTATGTCCTAATTGCGTGTATGTTTGTGTGTGAATGCGCGCGTGTGTGTGTGTGTGTTTGTGTGCGTGTGTTGTGTATGGTGTATACATGTGTGTGTGGGTGTTGGCATTTTTCAGCAAATCGTGGCATTCATAGTGATATTATTCACTTGATCACATGAAGGTATTTCAGTCGCCATTTTGATTCTTTTTTTACTATTAGGGTTAGTAAAGGGGAGACATTCCGAAAGCTCCTACATCTCCAGTATTCTTTAAATTTGTATTTTTACCGTTGATATTTTGTCAGGCATTTATTTATTCAATTTGTCATTATATAGAAGTATTTTAAAAACTCTAGAACAAACATTGATAGATTTGTGAAAGTTTAAAATTTCCTAATCTGACCATTGTTTTGATTTTCGGCCGCTATTTTGATTTGTTAAGTATTGAAAGGTAGTGCAAAGCAGTCTGAGAGTTGTTTTATTCAATTTGTCATCATTTTTTCTATTAGGGTTAGCTTGAGATCGGAGGATATTTTTTTTTCTATTAGGGTTAGTCATAAGTCTTAGTAAAGATGCTAGGATGTTTGTTTTTCCATAAGTTAAGTAAAGGGGAGACATTCCGAAAGCTCCTACATCCCGAGTATTCTTTAAATTTGTATTTTCACCGTTGATATTTTGTCAGGCGTTTATTTATTCAATTTGTCATCATTTTTTTCTATTAGGGTTAGCTCGAGATAGGAGGATATTTCTTTTTCTATTAAGGTTAGTCATAAGTCTTAGTAAAGGTGCTAGGATGTTTGTTTTTTCCAAAAGTTAAGTAAAGGGGAGACATTCCGAAAGCTCCTACATCACCAGTATTCTTTAAATTTGTATTTTCACCGTTGATATTTTGTCAGGCATTTATTTATTCAATTTGTCATTATATAGAAGTATTTTAAAAACTCTAGAACGAACCTTGATAGATTTGTGACAGTTTAAAATTTCCTAATTTGACCATTGTTTTGATTTTCGGCCGCCATTTTGATTTGTTAAGTAATGAAAGTTGAAATGTAGTGCAAAGCAGTCCGAGAGTTGTTTTTTTCTATTAGGGTTAGCTCGAGAGGTTAGTCATAAGTCTTTTTAAAGGTGCTAGGGTGTTTGCTTTTCCATAAGTTAAATAAAGGGGAGACATTCCGAAAGCTCCTACATCCCCAGTATTCTTTAAATTTGTATTTTCACCTTTGATCTTTTGTCAGGCGTTTATTTATTCAATTTGTCATGATTTTTTCTATTAGGGTTAGCTCGAGATCGGATAATTTTTTTTCCTATTAGGGTTAGTCATAAGTCTTATTAAATTGCTAGGGTGTTTGTTTTTCCTATTAGGGTTAATTAAAGGTACTAGGTTTAATTTTTTCTTGGGGTTAGTTGAGGGAATATATTATTAAATATATTATTGGGCCACACAGAAAAATCAACCGAAGATATACCAAATTACACAGACAACGTTGTTTACCAATCTGCCCTCATTAAATGATGGTGAGTACAGTATCGAATGAAAATAGTACTTTCCCCGCGAAATTGCGGGCTTTTTACTAGTATATATATATAATATATATATATATATATATAATATATATATATATATATTATTTTAATATTTACCACACCGTTGGTGTCAGTCTACATCGATGTTTCAGGCCTTTTTAGCCATCGTCAGGACTGTGTGGTAAATATTAAAATAATAATTCGCTCCATTGCTACATGTCGAGCACTATTCGTACCATATTTGTATCCAACACGATTATATATATATATATATATATATATATATATATATATATATATATATATTGAACGTGTTGGATACCAATATGGTACGAATAGAATATATATATATATATATATATGGGGAGGGATCTGTGTTGTGATATGTCTATGTAGGGTTGGGCCGGATTGACTGCATGGTGAGGGGGGGGGGGGGGTTAGATAAAAAAAAATAAAGAAAGAGAATTAGTTGTTATATCAATTCATCATCATGATTGCGCTTTTCACCCTGGGTCATGTTGTGCGTGGGTAACACTGAACATAGTTCGGGAAAAAATTGTGAGAACAGCTGGAAGCATGAAGAAGTGGGGCTGTCTGAGACTAGCTTGTGTACATATGCGGATGCCCAGAGCAGATGATGAAGCACATCCTTAGGGAATGCCAGGATGGGCCCAGCTGCACTGACCATGACCTAAGAGTCTGCTCCAGAGATGCTGGAGAGTTAGTTCGGTATTGGAGCGACAAGCTATGATGAATACCCTGGGTTCAGATATAGGCCACAGACAAACCGTTTCCATCCTCTCTATCCTGAGCTAACTTTCTTTTATGACATTGCAAAAACTATTCGGTCGCCCAAGCTAAAAAAAAAGATTTGATTTGTCCCCTGTTTTACGGAAAGGGTGGTCAGCGTCAGGGAACAGAACTTTCCAGACTATAATGGAAGATAAAAGACATATTGGTAGTAGTAGTAGTAGTAGTAGTAGTAGTAGTAGTAGTAGTAGTAGTAGTAGTAGTAGTTGTAGTAGTAGTAGTAGTAGTAGTAGTAGTAGTAGTAGTAGTAGTAGTAGTAATAGTAGTAGTAGTAGTAGAACGCTGTAGTGGAACAGTAGGGGGGGGTGGAGGGGGCGAGGTGAAAGGGTCACGGCGGAGGTGGGGGGGGGGGTTGTTGGATGAGCGAAGGTCGAATCTTCGCGAAGGAACGATGCGATAGTAAAGTGGAATACACCAATAAATAGATAGATGGATAGGCAGATAGATAGGTAGATGGTCAGAAAAGAGGGGAGAGAGAGAGAGAGAGAGAGAGAGAGAGAGAGAGAGAGAGAGAGAGAGAAATTAATAAAAGAAAAAAAATTAAAATAAAAATTTAAAAAAAAAAAAAAGGGGCGGGGAGGGGGGGTTGGTTTGAGGCGGACCGGTAGAGAGGGGGAATCAGAGAGAGAGAGAGAGAGAGGGGGGGAGGGAGAAAGAGGGAGGGGGGGACAAAGAAAGAAAGAAAGAAAGAATGAGAGAGAGAGAGAGAGGGAGAGAGAGAGAGAGAGAGAGAGAGAGAGAGAAAGGGTGGAGGGGAGGTGAGAGAGGGCGAGTAAACAGCCGAGTGATAGCTGGGTCTATATGTATATTAATGGATGAAAAAGTGGATGATTGGACACAATGAGAGAGAGCTAGGAAGGTAGATGACTATGAATCGGTGGATAATCAGTAGATAGATAGCGAGCTAGCTAGCTAGCTAGCTAGTTAGATAGATAGATAGATAGATATATATATAGATAGATAGATAGATAGATAGATAGATAGATAGATAGATAGGTAGGTAGGTAGAGTTGTACTTTTAGTAGTATGAACGGTAGTAGTACTAGTAGTCGTAGTAGTAGTAGTGGTAGTAGTAGTAGTAGTAGTAGTAGTAGTAGTAGTAGTAGTAGTAGTAGTAGTAGTAGTAGTAGTAGTAGTAGCAGTAGTAGTACTAGTAGTAGCAGTAGTAGTAATAGTAGTAGTAGTAGTAGTAGTTAGTAGTAGTAGTAGTAGTAGTAGTAGTAGTAGTAGTAGTAGTAGTAGTAGTAGAAGTAGTAGTAGTAGTAGTAGTAGTAGTAGTAGAAGTAGTAGAAGTAGTAGTAGTAGCAGCAGCAGTAGCTGTAGTGGCAGAAGTGAGAGCAGCAGTGGTGATGAATATGGGTGACGTTAACATCTAGTGGTGGTCAATCCTGGTGTTGAGTCCGCGTGGAGTCAGCGTTCCCAACAACTTGATCAGGTGAGTTTCCCTACGTCGACGGGCGGAAGTGTCCGAATGGCAAAAACTGAGCACATACACACGCACACACTGTACATCGCAGCGGTCTGGCAGATTGAAGTGTCTGGCCACTGCTGTGTCTGCACAGTTCGATATGTCACGCAAGTGCTGCACGAATCTGTCACCCAGCCTCTTTCCGGTCTCACCAACGTAAGCAATCCCACACAGGGAGCACGTAATCGCATAGACTAGATTACGGTCAGTGCAAGTAAACGGCCGCCTGATGTCCCAAATCTTGTCTGGAAAGCTGACTCTGTCATACTCCCACAGGTGCCCACAAGTCTTGCATCGGGGTCGCATACACGATCTGGCTTTAGGTCCATCCCTAGGTATGGGTTCCAGGCGGCTTCTGACAAGGAGATCCCTCAGGTTACGATCCCGTCGATATGCTACCAACGGGGGTTCTGAGAAAACTCTGCGGGTGTCTTCGCCCGCCTGTAGGATCCCATAGTTCTGCAATAGGATGTTCCTCACTTGATCGGCATGGGGGTGATGCATGAGGACTAAAATGGGACGCTGTGTCTCCTGCTTCCTGGCATTGCGAGGCCTCATTGCTGCTTCTCTCGACACGAGGCTGGCTTTCCGGACAGCTTTAAGCAAAACCCTTTCGGGATGTTCCCGTGCCCTAAAAAAATCGAGCATGCAATCACGTTGAAGCGCAAATTCATCATCTTCCAGACAGAGTCTCCGCAAGCGGAGTATCTGACTGAATGGGATGGAGTCTTTGCACTTCACCGGATGGGATGACCGATAGAGCAGGTAGCTGTGACTGTCCGTTTCCTTGTAGTGTACAGTGGTCCGTACTCCCGTGAATTTAATATACGAAAACAGAGACAACGGACGTTTCGGGTTTCCTCTTTATCAACAAAACTGGATGATTGAAACACTACAGACGAATGAGATAATGTGGAAGTGGCGTTGTTAAGATTTATCTTATCTTATTATAAGTAGAATTGACACATAGTCACCATAATATATCCGCTTGTTGTTCCACTGTACTTTTTAAGACTTTTAATTTTTTTTTTTTGCCAATTTTTATTTAATTCATTAACATTTGATATTTATTTTATTCATTACCGTATTGCGTTGTGATACAGAATTATAATTTCCATACAAGGATCAATAAAGTACATCTCTTATCTTATTAGGATGCGAAAGGCGCGAAAGTC
>NC_088362.1:29788294-29795776 GCF_034508935.2 Berghia stephanieae
GACCTCTCTCAACTAAAACTACTGGCACAGGACAGAGAGAAATGGAGAACCATCTCTATAGAAATCGTTAGATCCACTTGAACAAAAAAACAGTTCACGGCAAGCGCCATTAGGACTGCGACGCCTTATTAATAATTCAATAGTACAACTAATGGGGCAGCGTAGCTCGGCGGTACGGTCTTTGCTTTGTACCCAAAAGGTACCGAGTCCGACTACCTGCCTCGTTGCCGGGCCTTGAGTAGGTCACCTCGTCTTAGCTCACTTTGCGCGCTGCACTGCGGCTGACGCCTGGGATATTCCAGTCTTCCCATGGAATAGATCCTAAACACAAATTTACCCTTGTGGATAGATAAAGGATCTTTATTTTATTTCTATTTTTTATATTTACAATTAGATCATTTGTTTACTTGAACGCAAATAACCCCAGCTCACTTATACACTAACCTAAATGGCGTAAAAAAAAAAAAACAGGTTTTAGTGTCAGGCTATAGATAGAATGCGCTTGGCCAAGGAGTTCACAACATTGCCATCCGGAAGTATAACGGACCAACACACAAACTCTGTGTAACCATGAACTTTTATAGTCTGGTTAATACAGTTTAGTGAGAACAACTCACAAACGCGGATGGCAAAAACAATAACAAAGGCCTGAGTGACGTCATCTGCATACTATCTATAGATAGAACGAAGTTGACATCATTCAGGTCTTTGTGTTGTTTTTTTTTTTTTTTTTTTTGGCTTTTTTTTTTTTTTGACATCCATTATTTTTGAGGAATTCTCACAAAACTGCATTAACCAAGGTTACACATATTTTTGTGTGTTGGTCCGTTAAATGTCCGGATGGTAATGTTGTGACTTTCTTAGTCAAGCACATAGCATCTATAAGTTAACAATATATGCTTCGATCGGTCTGAATATAATGACATGAGGACGTTCCATCGATAAAGCACCATCGCAAATCTAGACAAATTGTAGATATATTTTTAAAAGTTTTTAATAAAAAAATAAAAATTCCCTTTCCTCATCCCCAAGGGGAAATTTGTCTTTAGGGTCTCTTCCAAGGGAAGACTGGAATAACCCAGGCGTAAGCCGCAGTGCAGCACCGCAAAGTGAGCTAGGGTGAGGTGACTTGCTCAAGGCCACGCAACGAGTAGGCGGAGGTCGAACTCGGTACCTTTTTGGGTACGAAAAGCAAAGACCGTACCGCTGAGCCAAACTGCCCCCTGCTTGTTTAATACTCCTTATTTTCCGATGAATTAAGAAAAATGTCCAACAATATAATATTTTTATGACCTCAAACCGTCGCCTATCTGTTAAACTCTTTGTGAAAGTTGAAAGAGATCCAATAGCGCGGCTATGTGGTCTTGAGGAATGACACTCGCTTTGGGATCGAAATCCTGGGTTCGAGCCTCGCTCGGCGCATAGTTGAGTCCTTGGAGAAGGCTCTTTACTCACATTCTCTCACCATACTCAGGTATAAAATGAGTAACTGACCGTTAACAGCGTTGCCTCTGTCCGAAAAAGAATGTAATACCGCCTAACTGGCGTCATGTACTACATGTTAAATGTTGCTGTTGGCCAGGGACCTCTTGTAAAGCGCTTTGAGCATGTGTTATGGATATTGCGCTATATTAAAAAAGCTATTTTAAAAAATAGAATACTTACCTGTATAATTCATCGTTATTTTCCAAAGCTCGGTTATGTTATTCGTTAGAGTGGATACGCATTCGCAATGCTGCCCGTGCATTGTATAATCCGGGTCGATGTTTACAACTAAAGAGAAATCCGTAACGGATTGCTTTTCAAACTTTTCCATGCAAATAAGTTTTAATTTCTTGACCTTATCAGGCGATCCTTGCAGTTCGCACTTGAATGCCATAAGCCTTCCTTTCCACATCGAGATGTTAGTGTTGTTGTCAAAAATGGTACCTCTGTTATCATCTCGGATGATGGGGAGTGAGGCGAAGGGAACTGAAATTTTGGAATAAATAAATAAATAAAGCCAAAGATAGTGTTTCATGATCTTGATAAGTATTTAGCGGTCCAAGGAAATGGTCTACATTTTACAATTCCTAAAAAATTTACGTCAGTCGTCAGTCGATGTTCCATGTCGGACACGACGTTGGAGATTATGGTTTAGTAGTAATAACAAAGAAAGCAATGCAAACACCATGAAAACACTAGGACTAAAAAAGTCCCTGCTAATGAGAAAGATAAAAAAGCTGAAACTCTATTACTTTGGGCACCTGAAAAGACACGACACACTAGAGAGAGAGAGAGAGATGTACTGGAGGGCATGGCGGAGGGCAGCAGCTTCTTATGGTTCACACTATTATGTTATGACGATCGACCCAATCAGCAAAGTCCGGTCCGCATTCGTGCACCGTCGCGAACCCGCCCGGTAGCATCGTCACAACACACCTTTCGACTAGATGCTCTGCCGTTTCGGGTTCTTGCCCACAGCGTGGACATAAAGGACAGGAAGTTAGACCCCACTGATGTAACGCACCGGCCGTTAGGCAGCTCCTCGACCGAAGCCGATTCGCAGCTACCCAGTGTCTCCTCTTACTGGTATCAAAGCCTGGCAACTTCTCACCAAGCTTAGAGGAGTGTAGGTCCCCGCCCCCACGAGGGATTGAATTCGTCCAAACCGACTTCCATCTCGTATGTGCAGCTCTGTCCGTAGTCAGGGATTCTGCGTACAAGGGTTGCCGGGACTTATTTCGGCTCGAAACGGGGGCACCGTTCATTATGCGCATGAGAGGGGTATCCCCATTCCCTCTCTCTTTGATCTTACTCAGCCAGTTTCCCGTAATGGTCTCCCTCCGGACATCGGGGGGCTGGATCGCTGCCATCACCGGGCCCCATTCTCTAGGGGTTGTTGCTAGCGTTCCCGACACTATGTGCATCGACTTGCGAAGTTTTACATCCACCTTCTCAACGTTTCTGCTTCTACCCACACTGGAGCGCAATACTCCGCGGTGGAATAGCATAGTGCCAGGGCGGATGTTCTCAAGAGCGCTTGGCTAGCGCCCCAAGTCGATCCCGCCAGCTTCCTCAGAAGACTATTCCGCTTCTCTATCTTCCGGGCAACCCCTTCGAGATGAACCCGATAGGTAAGGCTGCGGTCCAGCGTCACCCCTAGGTATTTTGGACGCGGCTCATATGGGAGTGGCTGGTCCCCGACTAGGATATTCAGTTTACGGGTGTGCCAACCACTGCATAAGTGAAATGCAGTGGCCACGGTTTTTGAAGTGTTCATCTTCAGGTACCACTTGTCAAAGTAGGATTTGAGTCTGGTGACGTCCTCGCTGAGTACGCTCTCGAGACGGGTCCACACTTTACTCTGAGTAACGAGTGCCCAGTCGTCTGCGTATCCCAGCCTCAGGATGAAGTGTTCGGCATATCGCTAATGTAAACGTTAAACAGCATTGGCGCAAGTACCGACCCCTGAGGGACCCCATTCTTCAATTTCCTAACTTTGCTCGTGACGTCTCCAGCGCGACGTGGAATTGCCTTTCCCCTAAGATCGAAGAGAACAACTTCAAGGTCTTTTTGCACCTTATGATTTTTGCTAGTTTGAGCATTAACCCATCGCACCAGACCGTATCGTACGCCGCTGATAGGTCTATAAACACAGCACCTGTTTGCTGTTTTCTCTCGAACCCGTGCTCAATATGCTCTGTAAGGGCAATGACCTGCTCCGTGGTGCACCTCCCTTCCCTGAAGCCTGCCTGCTCAGGTGGCAGGGCAGCGTCTAGGACCGGCCCCCATCGGTTTAATAGAACACGCTCCAACAATTTGTAAAGACAGCTCAGCAGCGATATGGGTCTGTAACTGTCTGCCTCCTTCGCCGGCTTCCCTGGCTTCAGGATGGCAACTATCTTCGCATGCTTCCACACTTGTGGAAGCTTTCCGTTTGCAAGGATGTCAGACATTGCCTCTGCTAGCCAGGCCCGTGCCCTGGGGCCCAGATGCGTCACCATATCGGGATATACACCATCTATCCCAGCTGCTTTGCCGTTCTTCACTTCGCTAATGGCTGCACCCACTTCTCGGGGACTGAACGGGGCCGTCCAGTCCGACTCCTCCGCAGGTAGCGAGTCCAAAATCGTACGGTACGCCTTGCGGACACCGCGCTCAAAAGCCTGATTAGGGACCCGCTTGCTACGGTTCTTAATATTCTTGGCAATTGTGTCTGCCTCGCATTCCGGTGCAGCCTTCGCGAAATTCCGATCTGGGTCCAATTTCTTTATCAAACGCCAAGCGTGGCGGCTGGAGTGTGTAAAGTCGAGACTTTCCACGGTCTCCTGCCACCGTTGCTTCCTTCCCTCTGCCAGAGACTGGAGTAGTCTATCGGCTGTGTCCTGGGACTGGGTCTGCTGGTACTCTCGGTACAGCTCTTCCGACTCTGCTGTCCAGCAAGGGGTGTAGAATTTCCGTTTGCCCCGTGGAATAGAGCGTTGAGCGCTCTTAAACCAGTAGCCTACTAAATCTGGTTATATTCTTGGACTTGGGAGGAATGGCAGGGCAGACCTGCTCGATATAGGAACTGAATTCCTCCCAGTCAGCCTTCCTGAAATTCCATCTGCAAAGTGGGAGAGACTGCACCCTCGGTATTGTCACCCCAGCTGTGACAAGAACCGGCCTGTGCTGGCTATGCGGAAAGTCCCGAGGACTGTCCGCTTCACCTGCAACGGTTCACCGTTCGCGCCTTTCGTTACGAGGTGAGGTCTGGAGTATACTCCTTCTTATGGCGGTACCCCGGAAGGTACCCTTGGCTGTAGGATCGTACACTAGGTGTAGATCATTACAGTCCATCCATGAGCGGAGTTGTCTTCCTGCCTCGTTGCAGTCTCGGTAGCCCCATTCGTGATGGTGACTATTAAAGTCTCCCATACAGATTGAAGGATGGCTAACCACCGGTACCGGTGGTGTAGTCCAAGTCGCTCTAGGTGGTTTGTAAATATTATGCAAACACAGTCCACCTACTTCCACGGAAATTCGGTTCACCCCATTGCTGTCCGTTACGCTCTCAATGACCCTTACCTTCGATGGCTCTTTAGCGTAAACGCTAACCCCTCCATTGAGCCTCGAAGTGTCCTCGCGTTGGACCACCGTATAGCCTGGGATCTGGAATCGGGAAGATTGCGCGCCTGAATAAAGGTGGGTCTCCTGTAAAAGGAGGATATCAACGCAATGAACGGCCAGTAGCTTTGATAAAAGCTCGTTTTTTTGTCATACTCTGGCTCTCGACGTTCAGGGACAATATACGCGTCAGTTCGCCATCCCGCCGTCGCATTTTCCAATCGGCAGGCCGCGGATCGATTGATGCATGGGACGTTTGCTTTTTTCTCGGACGTGCCGACGACCCGGGCGACACGAACGCGGTATTATTTGGCTAGGCGGCAGACCGCTTCGCCATTGACGGACTGTTTGGGACTCGACATAAGGACAATGGTGTGGCGCCCGGGATAGGGCTGCTATTCGGGCACCGGGTTTGGATCAAATTTAGTCACACACCGGGGCGAGCAGCTCATGTGGCTCGTTGGCTCGATACCCGGGATGGTCTCGTGACGGTCGACCGGGATTTACACCTTTGCCCTCCCGTGTGCCTCAAGCCCCCTCACCAACTGCAAGGTAAAGATCCACGAGGGGGGGCGGAGGGCAAAAGAGGCAGAGGAAGACCACAAAGAAGATGGCAACAGGATATACAGGAATGGCTCAACAACGGCGTGACGGAATGTGGCAGATGGGCATAAGACAGAGACTTCTTCCGAAGGACTGTGTGGGAGGCTACGTCCAAGTGATATGCCACAGAGAGAGAGAGAGGAGAGAGAGAGAGAGAGAGAGAGAGAGAGAGAGAGAGGGGAGAGTAATAACAAACTTGACTTAATGATCCACAGATAATATGAAAGTCAACACTGAATCGCCGATGTGGAAAAGGATTGCTTGGGTCTGGCTCTGAATGTCTTCCATTCCGAATGACGCTTGCTGAGAATAGTGTGATTTAGTTTTTATTTTAGATAGTTTGATATGGTTTCCCCAACATTATCTTATGGATTCGCTTTTAATACTGATTATAAACTTCGTTTTTATCTTGATTAGAGATGTAGTTAATGACTATTAAAAGACAGAAATTCGATCTATTTTGGCCTCTAAATTAGTAGTAGTAATAGTAGTAGTAGTAGTAGTAATAGTAGTAGTAGTAGTAGTAGTAGTAGTAGTAGTAGTAGTAGTAGTAGTAGTAGTAGTAGTAGTAGAAGTAGTAGTAGTAGTTTGTAGTAGTAGAAGAAGAGAAAAAAGAAGAAGAAGAAGAAGAAGAAGTATAGTAGTAGTAGTAGTAGTAGTAGTAGTAGTAGTAGTAGTAGTAGTAGTAGTAGTAGTAGTAGTAGTGTAGTAGTAGTGTAGTAGTAGTAGTAAATAGTAGAATCATTAAAAGCAATCTGACATCCGAACCCACCTATGGCCTCGTTTAACATTGTTGTAATGGACATTAATTTGTGCCATTTTTTTCAGATGCCCATGACAACAATGAGCCCATAAGAAACTGGGTATCAGACCTGCAAATAAGCTCACGTCGGACATTATCGAATCAATTCAAAATAAAAATGCTCACTTACAATGATATAGAAGAAATGAAGATGACGTCAATCAGCTCTTTGTTATTATTTTTAATTAGCCTGTTTAGTGATATGACATATCAAATAAATTACTACAAACTTCAAGGTGACACACAGTTTTGTGTGTTGGTATGGTTAAATTGGCTGGCGGATATTATGAGTATTTTGCCTACAAGCATAACATGAATAGCATTGACTGGAATTTGTTATTATTATTATTACATCATCATCATCATCATCATCATCATCATCGTCATCATCATCATCATCATCATCATCATCATCATCATCATCATCATCATCATCATCATTATCATCATTATCATCATCATCATCATTATTAACATGATGATGATGATGATGACGACGACGACGACGGCGGACGGCGACGACAATCATAGTTTACGTACGTGAGTTACATGCTGGCAGACAAATGAAGACATTCATGAGCCAGGACCCAAGCAATCCTTTTCCACAACAGCGATTCAGTGTTGACTTTCATATTATCTGTGGACCATTAAGGCAGGTTTGTTATTATAACTAAGTTTCCTTGGTCATACAATAATACATCTGATTTGTGCGGCTATGTGGTCTAGTGGTATGACACTCGCTTTGGATCGGAAGGTCCTGGGTTTGAGCCTCGCGCTCGGCGCATAGTTGAGTCCTTGGAAAAAAGCTCTTTAATCACATTCTCTCACCGTACTCAGGTTTTTAAAATGAGAACCTGGCCGCTAACAGCGTATCTTTGTCCGACAAATTGTAATATCGCCTAACTGGCCTCATGTCCCGTCCTACATGTTAAATGTTGCTGTTGACCAGGGCCCTTGTAAAGCGCTTTGAGCACAGTTAGTGGTATTGC
>NC_088362.1:29800876-29810876 GCF_034508935.2 Berghia stephanieae
ATGCAGGAAAGTGCCACTGAACACTTAGGACACAATGAATCCAATACAGAGAATTGGATATCAGCAAGAAGGTCATGGGAACTCATTAAACAAAAAATCAATCAAACTAAATCTCTTGAACGCTAGACAAGACTCACAAACGCTATACAATATCACAAAAACCTCTCGGGAAACAGAAGTTATGGTTAAGAGAAACCATTAAAATCCCAAGATTGTAGTGTCATCACAGACGAAAAGGAGAAAATTGAAAGATGGGGAGAATATTTCGCAAACCTTCTGAACAGACCATACCCATCTTCTTACACAGATATTCCAGAAGCAAAAATGGACGTAGAGGTTAATCTTGGTCCAATCACATGAGCATGAGGTGCACGAGGCAATACAACAACAACAAAAATGGCAAGGCCCCAGGTATTGACAAAATCAGTGCGGAAATGCTTAAAGCAAACTCGAAAGAAATGTCAAAAACTCTCAGTAAACTGTTCACCAACATTTGGGAAAAGGAAGAAATACCAGAGGATTGGCAGACGGGCATCATCCATGAAATAGCCAAGAAAGGAGACCTGGGAAATTATGCTAACTGGCGTGGAATCACACTCCTGTCCGTAACGAGCAAAATTTTAAATAGAATCCTTCTGAAAAGAATCTCACCTCACATTGAAAACATTCTTAGAAAAGAGCAAGCAGGGTTCAGAAAAGGGAAGTCATGTAGTGACCACATGTTTACCCTGAGACAAATCCTGGAGCAAAGCATTGAATGAAACAGTCCCCTCTACACCATTTTTGTCGATTTTGAAAAAAGCCTTTGACAACTTACACAGAGAGTCCCGGTGAAAATGCTCCGCCATTGTGGTATACCGATGAAGATGGTCAACTTAATAAAAGCAATGCACAGCAACTACCAATGCCAAGTGATCTGTGGAAACAATTTAACAGACAGCTTTAGTGTAACAACTGGTGTAAAACAAGGCTGCATACTCTCCCCGCTTCTGTTTATCCTGGCTCTAGACTGGCTCATGAAAAATACAATTGATGATAAGAAGAGAGGCATTCGCTGGACACTGACATCCTTTCTGGAAGATATAGACTACGCAGATGATATCGCGTTAGTTTCCAGTACACACAGAGACGCCTCAGAGAAACTGAACGTAGTACACAAGAACGTCCCGAAAATTAGACTGAAAATAAATTTCGATAAGACTGTGTACATGAGGGTGAATCCAAAACATGACAGTGAAATTAGGATAGATGAACATATAATTGATAGGTAAGAGAGTTCTCCTACCTTGGATCCAAAATAACAGACGACGGAAATGCAAAACACGACATCAAGCACAGAATTCAAAAGGCAAACCAGGCTTTCGGCATGCTGAAAAACTTTTGGAAATCAAAGCAAATTATGAGAAAGACAAAGCTGAAAATATACAAGAGCAATGTTTTAAGTGTACTGCTTTATGGAAGTGAAAGCTGGAAAATGACATCCTCCTTAATACAGAAACTAGAAACCTTTCAAAACAAGTGTCTAAAAGGAATTTTAAATTTATTTTGGCCTACAAAAATAAAAACAGTGGATCTATTAAAGAAAGCTGACTGCACTAGCATTGAAAGCCAAATAAAAAGAAGAGGATGACGTTGGCTGGGTCATGTGGCAAGAATGGAAAAAGGGTCACTTCCCAAGACAGCCCTGTACTGGACAGCAGATGGGAAGAGAAAGCGGAGAAGACCCAAGGAAACCTGGCGAAGGATCATGGAGAAAGAATTAAGAGGAAGCAGGCCTGTCCTGGAAAACAGTCATCGCCAAAGCAGCCAGTCGCAAAAAAAATGGAGATGTCTGGTTGATGCCCTATGTGCCTCAAGGCCCGAAGAGGATTAAGTAAGTATCTCAAATCGGCAATTTGGTGTGTGGGGTGGGGGGGGGGGGGGAAGGGAAGGGCGGGGGGTGAGGAGTGAACCTAATGTGTTTAGATTTGAATTTTAAGCTTATCTCGTAAACTCAGTGTTAACGGAAAGGACCCCATTGGAGAAATCAGGTTTTCTTGCGTCAACTTCCACCACAACAATAACAATTGTGTGGATATGTGGTCTTGTGGTATGACACTCGCTTTCGGATCGGAAGGTCATGGGTTCGAGCCTTTCTCGGCGCATAGTTGAGTCCTTGGAAAATGCTCTTTACTTACATTATCCCATCGTACTCAGGTGTAAAATGAGTACCTGGCCGTTAACAGCGTTATTGTCTCTGTCCGAAAAAATTGTAATATCGCCTAACAGGCGTCATGTTTCGTTCTACATATTACGCGTTGCTGTTGGCCAGGAATCCCTTGTAAAACGCATTGAGCACGTTTAGTGGATATTGCTCTATATAAAAGCTCATTTTAAATTTTAACAACAAAAAAAGGAAATCAACTTTCTAATAATTGTCCTTATTGCCAATTCAAAGCCCAATTCCCTTCATCTTTAGACTCTTTATCAAATTGGTTCAATTATCAGATTATGTGACCCTTCGCCTCAATGCGGTTTTACGTCGGGAGAACCAGCTACTAAATAAATTCAACTATTCCACCCAACTTCCTTATATGTGACCGAAGTGGTCGAGTGGTGGAGGCATTGCACTGTAATCCGGATGGTCCCGGGTTCGAGCACCGCTTCAGGCACTTCCGGTTTTTTTTCCAATGGCAAGATTAATAACCCCCAATTTGCTCACTTGGACAACATGGGTGATTTCTGGTGATATCAGACTTCCTGTTTGGTGGATTATCTATATTCCTTCATGGAATGACTAGGTGACGGGATCTTATGATGTCGTGGCGGAAGGATGTAATTTCTCCCTAAGTAGTAACGGGTAATGATATCAAGTTTACAATAATAATTTGTGACGTCAGATTATAAATCGTTAAATTTCACTAAAATTAAATATTTTTGAAAAAAAGAAGTATCATTTAAGTATTTTTGAAAATGTCTTTTACTCAGAGATGACGAAATTGGAATCGATTGAGAGATAGAATAAAATATTTCTTACGCTCTTGCATTTTGGAATTCGAACTTTGTTCCCAACGCGCACTCGCAAGCTCGTGCAGCGGGTGGGATGTGTCAGGAATTCCAAAAAGCAAGAGTGTAAGAATCGTATATTAGTCCACCACTCCCATTGGAAAACCTTATTATTTCTTAGTAAAAACGTAATCGTTGAATTATGCTTTGAACGTGTTGAATAAGAAAATGATGATGATGAGGATGATGATGATGATGATGATGATGATGATGATGATGAGGAGGAGGAGGAGGAGGAGGAGGAGGAGGAGGAGGAGGAGGAGGAAGGGGAGGATGTGATGATGATGATTATAATGATGATGATGATAATAATGATGACGGCGACGATGAAATTGGTGACAGCGACGATGATGATGACGACGGCGACGATGATGATGAATATGATGGTGACGATGATGATGATGATGATGATGATGATGATGATGATGATGATGATGATGATGATGATGGCGACAATGATTTGATGACATACCCGACTCCACTGCTATTGGTTTCCTTGGGTCACAAGTTGGCAGAAAAAGGAAGACATTAAGAACCAGGATACATATACTCTTATTCCATAATATTTGGATTTCAGTGTTCACGAGCATATAACCTGCGGGGTAAAGACAAACGAAAAGCGATATATAAAAGTAATAATAATAATAATAATAATAATAATATAATAATTAATAATAATAATAATAATAATAATAATAATAATAATAATAATAATAATAATAATAATAATAATAATAATAATAATAATAATAATAATAATAATAATATAATAATAATAATAATAATAATAATAATAATATAATAATAATAATAATAATAATAATAATAATAATAATAATAATAATAATAATAATAACGGAAGCCTTCCGCACCATCCTCGAACTAAGGGAAACATTAAAACTAACCTTATAAGAAAAAAAAATCTAGTACCATAATCTAATCCTATTAGACAAAAAAAAAAACCTAGGATCTTTACTACGTGCTATAACTACTAATTATAAAAGAGAAAAAAATACCCTAGGACCTTTACTACGACCTATAATTACTAATTATAAAAGATAGGACCTTTACTACGACCTATAAATACTAATTAGAAAAGAGAAAAAAAATACCCTAGGACCTTTACCACGACCTATAAATACTAATTATAAAAGAGAAAAAAATACCCTAGGACCTTTACTACGACCTATAAATACTAATTAGAAAAGAGAAAAAAAATACCCTAGGACCTTTACCACGACCTATAACTACTAATTATCAAAGAGAGAAAAAACCCGTCGAACCGCGAGATAAACCTAACAGAAAAAATAAAATAATCAGGACTGCTCTGCATTACCTTTCAATGCGTCAACGACAATGGGTAGTGAAGGGAGACCTTCCGAAAGCTCCTAGCGCTAGCATTTCTTTCAATTTGTATTTTCACCGTGGACCTTTTGTCAGGCGTTTATTTACTCATTTTGTCATCAAATAGAAGCATTTTAAAAACTCCAGAAACCTTGATAGATTTGTGAAAGTTTAAAATTTCCTAATTTGATCATTGTTTTGATTCTCGGCCGCCATTTTGATTTTTGAAGTATTGAAAGGTAGTGCGAAGCAGTCCATGGTTTTATTTTTCTATTTGGGTTAGCTCGAGGTCGGAGGATTTTTTTTCTATTATGGTCAGTTATAAGTCTTACTAAAGGTGATAGGTTGTTTGTTTTTACTATTAGTCTAGTCTACAGCTTTTAAAATGCTACAAAATTTGACAAATTGAATAAATAAACAGATCCACGGTTAAAATAACAATATAAAGTGAAGCTACCTCGAGGAATGCGAGGAAGATCTCCCAAAAGTTTTGTTGTTTTTTTTGGTTTTTTTTGGGTTTTTTTGTTGTTTTTTTTTTTTTTGCTTTGCTTTGTATTTTCTTTTTTCGTTTCCTTTCGGTTTGGTTTTATAATTTTTCACCTTTTTTTGAGGCAAAACCCTCTTCTAATCCAGACTATGAGGATAAAATAGCAACTGAATCAGGACCTACCTTTATCCATTACAACAATGGACAGACCATAAAAATATCATTTTTAAGCAATCAATTATAAAGACTGATTGCGATAGCTTGGGAAATAATCATACACATAAAATGATTACTTCTTATGGGTTATGCCAATGGTAACCGTTTGCATTTCTTAACACTAAAGGAAATGAACAGTTGTTTTTATTCAAATACATCAGCATAATTGACAAAAACGAATGACGTCAATAATCGAAGGTCTCCATAATTTGTAACAAAAATAGGAATAAACATGTTAGTAGAGTCGCCGCCTAGTGAAAAAAAACTCGTCGCGTTTCACTTTCATGTAAAAGCTTAGTTTTCTTCACAGCACGAAAGCTTAATATCTTAGAAAATTTTTTGATCCTTTGGAATGTTGATTCGACCGCTTGAAGGTCATTCAGAGGTCAGTAAAATTTTAAGTGAAGTCAGGTTCTTTAACATTTAATTACTTGTAAACTATTGCTATTTTAAAACATCTCGAAAAACAAAAAGATTTTCATTTGTAATGAATAATCTTCATACACAGTTTTGGAGAAATACCTCTCAACATGTATGAGTTATTGCCCTTGATTTGAATTCTTGATGAAATAAAGAGATTCATCGTTTTAAAGTAACTTGTAAAACACGCTTTATTGTATACAACTCAAAGAATAAAATTTGCTTATTATGATGTTAGTGATGTCAAGTTACAAGTAAATTGAACAAGGTTTGATTGAGTTATTGCCCTTTGCTTTAAAAGGGGTTCATGTTCTTGTGGGGGAATATAGAAATGGAGTTGTTTCACATCAATGCAAAGGTTTATTTTTTGGCATGATTGCTAAGTTTAATATATTTGAAAAATAATTCGTCGATTGGAATTTCATTTCTGTCATTTGAAGGTCATCCATAGGTCACTTAAGTTCAATTTGCTGTGAACTACATTAAACAAAAATTACTTGTAAACTATTGATATTTCATAATATCTTAAAGAACAGAAAAACGTTCATTTCTGTTCAACAATTTTAATACAAAGTTTTGTGAAGATTCCTCTCAATTTTTACGAATTACGGCTCTTTATTTGAGTGTAGATGCCAAAATATATTCTTTATAAAATAACTCGTGAATCACGCTTTATTTTATACTACTTGAAGTTAGAGTTTGCTTTTAGGATATACGTGCCATACGTGTAAAGATTTAAGCATTTAAAACAATGTTTGATTGTTATCTCCCCTTTATAATGGAGTCATGTTCTAGTAAAAATATCCCTGCAGTTGGTAAACATTCGTGCAAAAGTTTATTTTTCTGCATAATTTCTAGCGTTAATGTCTTTGAGAACATTTTGGTGAAATAGAATTGTTATTACACAAAATGAAGGTCATCCCGAGGTCAGGAATGTTCAAATCGAGGTCTTCTACATTTAACGAACAGAAGAAAAACACTTTTATTTGTGTATAAGAATTGCTATACACCGTTTTGGGAACATTTCTCACAATGTGTACGATTGCCAGGCTACTAGTGACAACTCTTTGGCAGCAGCAACGTCATTTCTCAAAGCGGCAAATATGATGAGAACAAGATATGCACACCAAGTCACTAATGCCGTCTTGGACATATTAAGGAAACAAGCATATGCTGAAAATAGAACATCAGTGGAAAAGAGAGAATGGATTTGAACAATGTCAAAGAAATATGTATCCCACCTTCAAATTCTGGTCACTGATTCTGAAGTACCAGAGATACATATTTCTGTTCATTCGGGCTAACAGTGAACGAAAGTTCAACATAATGATTAGTGCATCTGTTTTTTTTGTATCAGAACTACGCAAAATGGATTCCAGTATTCATTCGAGATTTGGAAAACCTACCACATGGAGTAATGGCAGAATTCCAATTGGGGCGATGTGTTATTAACAGAAGCAGTCACCATCATCTTCAATACCTATAGATCACGCACATGAGCAGATGAACAAAAAATCAAAGGTGTTGGTAGAGTCATTGACCTGACGGAAAATCCTCAAATGTTGGAAAGGTGGATGGTGGCTGGCCCAGAAATTTGTAAAGCTGTTGAAGAATCTGAGGGAATTCATTATGATCTCGAAGAACTGCCACATCGTGAAGAGGGTGGTGCGTCTCGGAGAAGATTCCTTCGTCATGTAAGGGATTTGATCGATGCTGTCTTTATGAATGGCAATCCATTTGAAGAGCAGCTGAACTCAGTCAGCAAAATCAGTATATCTCATTGAATCGCTGGGGCAGATACAATTCACTGCTAACCAAAAATGTGTCCTAGACTCGAGGGACACAACATTATCAGCACCAATCAAGAAAAGCAATATACAATTTTACAAGGAAACAAAGGTCAAGAAAAAAAAACCCAGTGAAACTGAAATTAGAACATTTCAAGCAACACGCAGAGCTTTTTGGGAAAACATTTCTAATTTTGGACAGCCAGGGTGGAGATCTAAAAGAATTTTTAAAATATGAATTATCAAGCTTTCCGCCCGCTTTATCATCCGGAGGAATACTACAAGCATGTCCCAAATTGGATCTCTTGAGATGTTTGATGGATTCTACGACAACGTTTGATGATGAGCCAATATAATATCCAAGAATTTACGACTTTATCGTATTGGACGGCGGATTTCTAATTCATACGTGTCAGGAAAAACAACCAAAGGAGAATAGAAACATTTGAAAAATATTTTGAAAAAGTCTTTTTACCACAAATGTTGCATGAAGTGGATTGGGCATCAAGAGTAGATGTTGTTTGGGATCGTTATTTCCGATGTCCATAATAGAAATAACTTGAGAAAAACGCGGTTATTTCAGTCGGCAACGTGTGACAAGGTTAGTCAAAGTTCTGGGAGACTGGCATCAGTTTTTGATGAATGCGGACAATAAAAAGAGCTCTTCAAGTATCTGTCCAGCAGGCTTGCGATGGAGAATTTCATAGAAGGGAAAGGACTGTACATCACAGAGGATGATTTTGTAAAGCATTTAGGAAATGAGATTCCGATATGGCAATGCAATCACGAAGAAGCAGATACCCACATATTGGTCTATATTTTACACGCCCTTCAAACAAAATCACTCGGCCTTATACAGACCGGAGACACCGATGTCTTAGTCATCCTCTTGGCCAATCATCATCATATAATCGCAGCAAATCCAGCAGCTGATATTTGGATTTATTTTTATTCAGGAAAATCAAGGAAAGCAATAAATTTGAACAGCATTGCCGCAAATCTTGGCCAAGAGACTTGCAAATCCCTTGCATTCGTCCATGCATTGACAGGTTGTGACAATACATCTGCTTTCAAATGTAGAGGGAAGCGTTCATGTTGGAATATTCTTACTAAAGCCCCAATGGCTCCTGTTACTCATGAATTTTCAAAGATTGTGGATGCTCATTTTCACATACCCCAAAATCCCCGTTGTAAATTTTGAATGCCGACTTTACAAAGGTGATGCCAATGATCACGACATTGATATCCTCAGGATAAATATTTTTAGCCACAAAACGAAAAACGTTGACAGAATCCTTTGAACAAGTGATGCTCTACATCAACATCTATTTTTCAGGCAAGCATTTGGGCCACAGCCAATAGGGCGTTGATGCCTAATGAAAATACAAACAATTACAGATGGACGGAAAGTTGTGATAGTCCTGTTTGGACCACATTGCCTGAGGTCAAAGATGTATTCCGTATGGACATAAAATGTTCATGTAAACAAAAATGTTCCCATTTACGATGCAAATACATGAAGGAAACTTTGAATTGCAGCCTGCTTTGTAAATGTCATTGTACTAATTGAGATCTAATTGACCGTATCCGTCGTTAACATAATATAGCCTGACACTAGAACCTCTAAGACTTACAGTTTGACGGCATTGTTAAGGTTTGTGGAGCGTCTAGTCAGTTGTCGTTAGTAGAACTCAATGAAACAAGTGATTCCATTGGTTGGCCGCTTGCGGTCCTAATTGCCGTCCGGAGCCGTCCGGCGGCCCAGGAAAGTCGTCCGAAGGTCATCTAAAGCATTCTCAAGCCATCCGGAGGCCCTCAGACCTGTACGAAGCTTTCCAGAAGTCGTCCGAAAGGAAGTCCTTCCGAAAGCTCCTCGTTCTGCTCCGGACGGCAATTAGTAATAATGCTCTCTCTCTCTCTCTCCCTTTCTTTCTTTCTCTCTTCATCATAACATATTTATGGTGCTCTTACAAAATGTCCCACATCACGTATTTTATGGTAATTATTTTTTATTATGTAAAATATTAGAAAACTTTCAACAACGCATTGCATATTATAGGAAAAAATGTATGTAATGCTCATTTAAACCAGATTATAGTATGTAGAAAAGTGATTTTGAGCAAATCGGCACGTAATTATATTTATTCTCTTTCACCATTTAAAAATAGTAGTCCTTCAGAGCCATTCGGTAAATGGACCCGGAGTTCATCCCGTTTTCTATAGCGTAAAACGGGCAATAGCAATTGCTTGCTATCCTTTGGATAGGACGCTATCTATCGCAAAGTACTTTCATCTACCCATTCACTGCTGGGTAGACAGGGGTGGGGGTCAGAAAAAAATCTCGACTGCACCAGGGATCGATCTGGGTCCCTATGCGCGTGAAGCGAGTGCTCTACCAACTGAGCTATCGGAACCCCCACACTATTTGAGTTTCCTCAAAAATAATAATAAATTAGAATGTATGAATAGTAAATTTTGTTTAGGTATGCAGAAATTAATAATATTATTTCGAAATCACATTTTATTTTGATTTGAAAGCGCCATCACAACTTTTATTCGTTATAAATCGAAAGTGTTTCAAGGCAACATGAGGTTCCTTTTGCTAAAGAGCCTCACATATTATTTTAATATAGATTATCGAAAAAAAAATTATTTATTAGACTGAGCTAGGTCCAAAGGACACTTGCCAAAAACATACATT
>NC_088362.1:29813376-29820876 GCF_034508935.2 Berghia stephanieae
ATTGATGATGGTAATGAGGGGGCGAGGAAGTTGGTTTTGTATATTATTTTTTCTTCTATTGTAGTTAAACTTACATTATGTAGAAACTATTGATGAAGTGAACAGAAGGGAGATACTAATGAAAACCAGAGGAATCCATGTTGACACAGCTTGGATATTGCCCGAGTCTTTGGCTTGGTCAGCTGAATATAGAAATACTAATATAATTAAACACACAGACACATACACACACACACACACACACATATATATATATATATATATATATATATATATATATATATATATATATATATATATATATATATATATCCTTTCTTTAAAAAATATAGCATTGTGGAGAACATTGTGCTTATTTGAGTCAAAAAATTGATACGGCGCACAACTCTACTGAAAGATTTGAAAATTAGAAATGTACTTTTTACAGATATATAAACAGATAACTTGATTTCCTTTTATAATTTAAAGTCAGTTTGAAAGTTCGTTGAGTCAAACAGATATCATAAAATATGTACCGACGACACTAATAGACCCTCATAATCAACTAATTTTGACACTGTAAAACGTTGTCAATTTGCGTCATCTATTTATGACATCAAGTATTATTATTACTTCCGTTGTTGATTTAGCGGTGATCAGTGTTGTTATGTATAGTGCTTAGGCCACTGGGACCCCCCCTCCCCCCCCCCTTTGGGAGTTTATGCCACTATGTTTTTCAAATAATAGAACTTATTGGCCATACAAATTCCACTGTTACCGTAAAAATAAGTGTCATTTAAGAGAGTTATGGCTCTTTGAAAAAAGTGAGTTGTGTCCCCTTGCAAAAAAAGAGACAACATTTCTTTCAAAGGCTCTGGAGACTACAATATTAATTCAAATATATGCAAATTGGGTATCAAACTGAAGGAAATTGAATATACTATCAAACTATGTGCACAAGCTTTCAATTTGTAAATATTATATAGATTCACAGAAAGTTGAAACAATTTGTCAGTAATCTCATGAAGTGTCATATCTAAACTTATGGGCTATTTCATTGTTTTACACAAAAATTATTTTAAATATGGCCAAAAACAGCATGTTCATTAAAAATGTAGCACTGAAGAAAGCTATGGCCCAAGCCTCAACAACAACCTTCATATTTCTACGTCACAGGAAAAACTAAAAGTGTACGCAACCCTTAAATTTTTCTCCACTTTGTGGGATGCCAAATTCATCATAATTTTCATTCTTTTTAAACATGGTATTGATGTCCAGTTGTCACATTTAAAAGTAAGTTGAAGATGTGGTAAAAACAATAGATATATCATGAAAAAAGACTAATTTGTTCACAACCCAAGTGAAGCATCATTACCGAAGACTTTTGAACGAAATCGCATTGTTATATTATGAAGAATAATTGATACTCAAAAGGGATTCTTGATTCAAGATGCAGTAAGTACATAAAAACAATATCCTTATGTGTTTTGCAAACATGCTTTACTCCTTAACAGTTTGCACTGCTCACCAATTTATTACATATCCTCATCATCAGTAGCAAAATCCTCTTCGTCCTCTGAAGTGTCGTCAAGGAAATCACTGTCAAAGCTATCACTACCATCCTCGGCATATGTATCTTCGTCAGTACTGGTGCAGCTTTCTTCATACACAATTTCCTGCAACTCATCTGGAATGAAAGCATCTTTGAACCACTGTACTTCCAATTCATTTGCAGAATTTCTCTGCCAACCGTTATCCTCTGGTTTTGGAATGCTAGGATTCTGGCACACTGCATTCCTCCAAATGAGAGTTTGAAAGTTGGCTCTTGATATGTGCAGTGACAATACTTGACTACAAGGAGGCATCTGACACAGATCAATTCCACCACTGCATGAGATGGTACCTTTCTTTCCTTTGAAACGCTGGCGAACTATGTCATACCTCACTTTGTTGACACTTGTGCATGAGGTTTTGCCATACAGCTTGCACACAAATGACTCTAACACGAGACAGTCATTACTCGAAACAGCTGCTGATGTTCCAAATCTGGAGAACAGAATTCTAGGATCTTCCTCCTTTTGAAGAAATTTTAGAGCTTTCAGTTTTCCTTGCCCACCAAAGCAACTTGTTGTGTCACAGCCTGTGAATGCATGGACACCAAGTAATGCATCACACATCTGTTTAGACAAAGTCTTTGCTATCTGAGAGACATTGATTTGTCGCCTGTTGTTGCCACAGCCAGTATAAAAAATCAGGGTCTTTCCAATTGTCTCTGAGAATGAAAGGAGAAGTAAGAAGACTTCCGTGTCTGGTGATCTGACAACAATTGTTTCACAGTTTGGTTGGCGGGAAGCATATTGACAGTGCAGTATAATTCGTGTGTCTGCCTCTTCCTGTGATGAGTAGAGATCTAGACAAGGTACAGCTGTGGTAAATTCATCCGTGTCACTGTAAAGTAAGGTGCATCTCTCTTCACAGACAAAGAAGATTTCCCTGTTTCTCAGTTTCTTTGCATATTCGTTACTTTCCCATTCCTTGAGGAGAAACCTGATAAGGGATCTTTTGTTATCAACGCAGCTGAGAAATTATTTCCAACGTCTGGGCACTGTTGTTTCAGATCCTCTTAACAAGTATGCATTATCTTCAGAAGATCCTCTCCTCAATCTCTCACAACCTTTGATTGAATCTTCTATGTAAGTATCAGTCACAAAGTGTACACAAGCTGCTTGTGGTAAGGAGGAAAATGTAAGTTTGGCTACTTCACCAAATGTATTTGGGATTGCTGACAGAGTTTGTAACAGTGCATTGCCATCAACAATGTAAACGGTATTTGTTTTTGTTTTTGCATAATCCTCAAACATTAATGAATTGTCAGGCGTGAGCTTGTGCAACAGAGTTGCTTTGTTGGTCTTCAGAGGTAAACCATCTGATGAAGCCAGCGACCATGGAGTAGGTGTTAGAGGATATTGAAGAACTTTTTGAAGATCAACACTGTGCTCTTGGGACAAAACAAGAAGCTGGCCAAATAAATTTCTTTGTGCCTTGATTTTGACCACGTTCATGTCTTTTTTCACTGTTACCACTTTCCTCAATGATGCAAATGTCTTGGTCTTGTTCCTTTCTAATGGCTTGTGAAATTCTACAGTCTTTTCCTTCAGTCTGTCTTCAACAAAACTTTCAAACAATCTTTTTCCTGTTTTTTCCACGGCCAGCAGGTCATCAGCAACATCCTCTTGCACTTTTATTCCAGAAGCTAGACTGACCAGACCATCTTCAACTTCAAAGGGATTGATAAATGCTGAAAATGCCTGGAGGATCTTTTGCACTCGCTTTTCACTTTGTCTTTTTTCTGCAAGGCTCAATTCTTTGTGGGTGTCTATATCTATACAGTTGTTGTTGCTGATCATTCTTTGGGTTGCTGATACATATTCTGCTCGATTGTGTCTTGTTACACTCCAACGGTAATAGCTTGGAAGACTCTTGCTGAACCCAACAATACCTCCTTTTGTCTTTGCATGTTTGTTTATAGTTTGTCCAATGGTCACATCAACTGCTATTCTTCCAGCAGGCGTCCTTGATCTGGAGACACTAAATCCATTATCTTGTAACATTTCTTCTGCCCCTGGGTGGGAATGAATCAGGTTGGCTAGTGACACAAAATATACACTGAGATACTTGGCATAATTGTGGTGATTCATGGTAAAAAGCAGTGGGCACAGTTCTTTTAAAAAAGATATATGAAGAAGAAAGTTGTTTGTCTTTGTAGCTCGCAGAAACTGGAGGAGAAGCCAAACTCTGTCCATGTATTGGATCCAGTATTGTGCAGTTTTTCCGTACTTTCCTGAGCGGACACTCTCTTTGAAGGCTTCATACTGGGAAAATAACTCAGCATACACAGTTGACTGGAGAATTTTATTAGCTCTATGGCTTGAAATTCCTTCGGTGAATTCCTTTATGTAAGACATGAGGTCTTTAATGAGTTTTGAATCCGTGTCCTGCTCAAATTTTGCAAGCAGAAGCCTCTCTAGAGCCTCCAAAACAGACACATGCACTCGTATAGCCCTGTTGTAGTTCTTTCCACTCATAACCCTATCCATAGAACCATGTGCACATAGCCCTGCTTCAGTCACAATTTCTTCAAAACCAGATCCACTTTGGAGCTTTCCCAGGGCACCAAGATATGAAATTATGGTGTGAAAGACACCCAGGTGAATAAATGACTGTTTTGTAAAGCTGTGGGTTTTGCCAGACAATATCGTAAGCTTTCTTTGCTACAGCAAGGTCAAATGTTACAAATGTATATGTGTTATATGCCCATTAATCATGCCTGAATTGTGCTAGTACAAAATTCCTCTTGTTTATTTATCACTGAAAGGAAGCAAATACACTGTAATATATATTTTTTAAATATTATAGAGAAAATGGCTATCAAAGATTTAAAAACCCTATATAGCTTTGTAAAATATTTTATGATATGAGGCAAAAAATGAGAAATGACAATAAAATTCCACTATTTATTGCATTTGAAGCAATTTTAGGGTGATAAACAATCATTTTATGCACAAAAATGAGTTCACCAAAAATTGCACCCGATGACCTTTCAAGGGCCATAACTCCTGTAAATGATACTTGAAAAAACTGTAACACCCGGATTAATTTGTGTTATATGTCCCTGAAGCATGCCTGAATTGTGCTAGTGCAAAATCCCTCTTGTTTATTCATCCTGAAGGGAAACAAGTACACTGTAATAGATTTTTTTTTCAAATTATAGAGAAAATGGCTATCAAAGATTTAAAAACGCTATATGGCTTTGTAAAATATTTTATGATATGAGGCAAAAAATGAGAAATGACAATAAAATTCCACTATTTATTGCATTTGAAGCAATTTTAGGGTGATAAACAATCATTTTATGCACAAAAATGAGTTCACCAAAAATTGCACCCGATGACCTTTCAAGGGCCATAACTCCTGTAAATGATACTTGAAAAAACTGTAACACCCGGATTAATTTGTGTTATATGTCCCTGAAGCATGCCTGAATTGTGCTAGTGCAAAATCCCTCTTGTTTATTCATCCTGAAGGGAAACAAGTACACTGTAATAGATTTTTTTTCAAATTATAGAGAAAATGGCTATCAAAGATTTAAAAACGCTATATGGCTTTGTAAAATATTTTATGATATGAGGCAAAAAATGAGAAATTACAATAAAATTCCATTATTGATTGTATGTGAAACAATTTTAAGGTGATAAACAACCATTTTATGCACAAAAACGATTTCACAAAAAATTGCACCTAATGACCTTTCAAGGGCCGTAACTCTCGTAAATGACACTTGAAAAAACGGTAACACCCGGATTAATACTCAAGATATATTGCTGTTTCAGAAAAACCATGTGGCGGAAACTCCCCCAGGGGGGGGAGGGTTTCGCCCACTGGCCCATGCACTAGTAGTAGTAGTAGTAGTAGTAGTAGTAGTAGTAGTAGTAGTAGTAGTAGTAGTAGTAGTAGTAGTAGTATGTCCTAATTGCGTGTATGTTTGTGTGTGAATGCGCGCGTGTGTGTGTGTGTGTGTGTTTGTGTGCGTGTGTTGTGTATGGTGTATACATGTGTGTGTGGGTGTTGGCATTTTTCAGCAAATCGTGGCATTCATAGTGATATTATTCACTTGATCACATGAAGGTATTTCAGTCGCCATTTTGATTCTTTTTTTACTATTAGGGTTAGTAAAGGGGAGACATTCCGAAAGCTCCTACATCTCCAGTATTCTTTAAATTTGTATTTTTACCGTTGATATTTTGTCAGGCATTTATTTATTCAATTTGTCATTATATAGAAGTATTTTAAAAACTCTAGAACAAACATTGATAGATTTGTGAAAGTTTAAAATTTCCTAATCTGACCATTGTTTTGATTTTCGGCCGCTATTTTGATTTGTTATGTATTGAAAGGTAGTGCAAAGCAGTCTGAGAGTTGTTTTATTCAATTTGTCATCATTTTTTCTATTAGGGTTAGCTTGAGATCGGAGGATATTTTTTTTTCTATTAGGGTTAGTCATAAGTCTTAGTAAAGATGCTAGGATGTTTGTTTTTCCATAAGTTAAGTAAAGGGGAGACATTCCGAAAGCTCCTACATCCCGAGTATTCTTTAAATTTGTATTTTCACCGTTGATATTTTGTCAGGCGTTTATTTATTCAATTTGTCATCATTTTTTTCTATTAGGGTTAGCTCGAGATAGGAGGATATTTCTTTTTCTATTAAGGTTAGTCATAAGTCTTAGTAAAGGTGCTAGGATGTTTGTTTTTTCCAAAAGTTAAGTAAAGGGGAGACATTCCGAAAGCTCCTACATCACCAGTATTCTTTAAATTTGTATTTTCACCGTTGATATTTTGTCAGGCATTTATTTATTCAATTTGTCATTATATAGAAGTATTTTAAAAACTCTAGAACGAACCTTGATAGATTTGTGACAGTTTAAAATTTCCTAATTTGACCATTGTTTTGATTTTCGGCCGCCATTTTGATTTGTTAAGTAATGAAAGTTGAAATGTAGTGCAAAGCAGTCCGAGAGTTGTTTTTTTCTATTAGGGTTAGCTCGAGAGGTTAGTCATAAGTCTTTTTAAAGGTGCTAGGGTGTTTGCTTTTCCATAAGTTAAATAAAGGGGAGACATTCCGAAAGCTCCTACATCCCCAGTATTCTTTAAATTTGTATTTTCACCTTTGATCTTTTGTCAGGCGTTTATTTATTCAATTTGTCATGATTTTTTCTATTAGGGTTAGCTCGAGATCGGATAATTTTTTTTCCTATTAGGGTTAGTCATAAGTCTTATTAAATTGCTAGGGTGTTTGTTTTTCCTATTAGGGTTAATTAAAGGTACTAGGTTTAATTTTTTCTTGGGGTTAGTTGAGGGAATATATTATTAAATATATTATTGGGCCACACAGAAAAATCAACCGAAGATATACCAAATTACACAGACAACGTTGTTTACCAATCTGCCCTCATTAAATGATGGTGAGTACAGTATCGAATGAAAATAGTACTTTCCCCGCGAAATTGCGGGCTTTTTACTAGTATATATATATATATATATATATATATATATATATATATATATATATATATATATATATATATATATATATATATTATTTTAATATTTACCACACCGTTGGAGTCAGTCTACATCGATGTTTCAGGCCTTTTTAGCCATCGTCAGGACTGTGTGGTGAATATTAAAATAATAATTCGCTCCATTGCTACATGTCGAGCACTATTCGTACCATATTTGTATCCAACACGATTATATATATATATATATATATATATATATATATATATATATATATATATAATATATATTGAACGTGTTGGATACCAATATGGTACGAATAGAATATATATATATATATGGGGAGGGATCTGTGTTGTGATATGTCTATGTAGGGTTGGGCCGGATTGACTGCATGGTGAGGGGGGGGGGGGGTTAGATAAAAAAAATAAAGAAAGAGAATTAG
>NC_088362.1:29828376-29830876 GCF_034508935.2 Berghia stephanieae
ATTAAATCTCTGCTCTCATTGTTATCTATTTCCCCCCCCACTAAATTACCTGTTTTCCCTTTTAAGAAAAATAAGAATAAGGGGACTAACTTGATAAATTTAGTAAATGGTGATGTCAAGGGTTTGTTAATTGAATCCCCGCATCACTCCCTCAAAAGGGGAATATAACAATTTTGCACTGGGTAAAAAAAATTGCCCTGTTTTTTAACGATCGGGTGACGATTTTTAAAAACGTCATTTTACACTTGATCCAGAGCTTTTGCTATCAAGTGCCCCCAACTGGGAAAACCAAAGAATAACTAAAAGCTTCTCCATAAAAACCAGGTAGAAGAACCCTTTAAATGCCGCCACCGTCCACCCAAAAACGATAAGTAACTAAAAATTAGCAAGGGAAAAAATAAGGGAGGAAAATAAACCACCCATGGCCTAATTTTAAATTAAAAAATCTAACTTTTTATTTTTGGGCTATTATGTGTTAAACGTGTTAAAGGGTGAAGAAATTTTTTCTGTTGATTATTTTAGGTATTTCTGCTTAAAGGGGGTTTAAATACTTACCTTTGAACCAAACTTCCCTTTATACGTGGCAGTAATCTACCACTATTCTACTCCTATTTTTTTAAAACTAAAATTGTTCTTACCACACTCGAGTTGTCAAGAACTTTAACCCTACTTTGGGAAAAATATTGACTCCTTTTGTCTATCTAAATTTTCCCCATTCTCCTACATTGACGCGAAAAAAGGGCGTTACAAAAAATACACAAAATTACATAAAAAAAAAAGTAGGGCCACAATTATATCAATCGTAGCAGTGTATGAAATGAATCATTCATAAAAATGAACGTAAAAAGGCAGTGTTTCAAAATGATTTAAACCTATCATGCAAGTTTTTGCTTCTTATCTTTCGGGGTAGGTCATACATACCACACAAGGGACCCATGTAGGTTAAAGGAACGACGTCATAAAATTTAAAATTTAATCATTTCTAAGAATAAAAATCATTTGTCAGTGGGACATCTTTAATTCCAAATTGGTACATATATTCCCAAAAACATGATTTTAATGTAGTAGACGCTTAAATCCTTAGGTTGTTTTTAAAAACACAAAAGAATTTTTAAAATGATTCTTTCCTTGACGGGCCCGCAAGCATTCATACAGAAAAAGCAGGGAGTGTGCCATTTTTCTTTTGTTTGTCACTAATTTATCGGATTTAGCCCTGTAGACTGCAGGGCCAGAACTCAGAAAAAAACTCACCTTCATAAAAGGAATGACAAAGTGCCCCCGTTTCCCCTTAAATAATTTTGACAGCATGTACGTTTTTTGTGACTCTACAGGGATCCTTCGATGGAAAAATTCACCCAGTAAAAGTATGCCCGTTTTGTTTAAGTTTTGGGTTGTCCTTGGTAGTCACCTATCTCTAGCACTGCGTCGATCGACAGGACATGTCTTTGGGAATTGGATGGCAAAAAATATAAATTTTTTATTGTCGTAAAATTCCTTTTCGAACCAAAACCCCTGGTTGTTGCTTTTGCTGAGTTTTTGGGGGACTGAAAAAATAATAAAAAATAATAATAAAAATAATAATAATAATAAAAAAATAATAATAATATAATAATATAATAATAATAATAATAATAAAAATATATTAATACGTAATAATTTAAAAAAAAAAATTTTAATAATCTAAAAAAATATATAATAATAATAATAATAATAATAATAATAATAAATATAATAATAATAAAAATAATAATAATAAAAATTATATAAATTATAATAAAAATTATTATTATTATTATATTTTATTATTAATATTATTATTATTTTATTATATTATTTTTTATTATTTTTATTATGATAATAATATTTGAAAAAATAATAAAATAATAAATAATAATAATAATAAAATAAAATAATAATAATAATAATAATAATATTAAAAATGTAATAATAATAATAATAAAATATTTAAAAATAAAAATATAATAATAAAAAATAATATTAATTTAAAAATAATAATATAATTTAAAAATATAATAATAATAAAATATAATAATAATATAATAATTTAAAAATATTTAAAAAAATTTTTTGGGTTTGCTTGTTTTTAAGGGTTTTTTAAAGGCCTTGCGAACATTAAGGTCATATCAGGCCGTTTAAAAAGGGGAAAATGGGATAGTAAAAAGTTTAAAAATTATAATTTAAAGCATAAAAAGAAAAAGGAGACAAAGGGGAAAATTGGGAAATAGAGACAAATGTTGATTCCAAGAGCCACCCATAGTTTTACTAAATTTTTAGTCACTTTTCTCATCGAGGGAAAGCAAGGTTTCCCCACTAGAGGAAAACACTCAAATGTTTACAAATATACATTAATCATTTAAAAAAATAATACAGTGCATAACAGAAATGATTTACAAGGGGGAAAAAAATCTTTTCCCCAAATTTAACTTACATTTGTGTTTCTCAGCCAGGGTATTGGCCAGGGCCAGGACAAACCAAGTAA
>NC_088362.1:29840876-29858376 GCF_034508935.2 Berghia stephanieae
ATCCCAAATCAGCCTGCGTCGACTGTAGAACAATCCCGAGTCCTGATTGCGCTTATCGTACTACTGGCATTTGCATGTGAATAATATTTGTTCAAAACTTAGTTCTAGATTATTCTTCCATAAAATGGAGAGAAAGATAAAGGGAGTAAACATGACTCATACAAACATGAGTTACATTAACTCCCTTTATCTTTCTCTCCATTTCATTGACTCATTTAGGCACCTCTAGTTTTTGGTTATTCTTCATTACCTTACCTTACCGGAGTTCCGTCTCCCTACAGAGGTCGAATATCATGGAACCCCATTCTTCACGCTCAATGGCCATTACGCGCAGTCGATTATCTTTTTGCCAGTTGTTGCCTCCACATTTCCTGTCCAGGACTTCCTTGCTTTGTCTCGTACCTTTCTGCCAGCTACTTTTCCCTCTAGCACTGATTTTTGGATGGTGTTGTGTCTCCGAACGTGTCCATAATAGTTCAGTTTTTTATTTTAACTTCTGCCAACAATTTTCTGGACCTTTAGCCTGCATCAATAAGAACCAGAATGTTTGATTTCCTTCTGGTCCATGGTACTCTCAGAATTCTGCGGAACACCAATATCTCAAAGGCATCAATTTGTCTTTCTATCTCCTTTGTTTTGGTCCATGTTCCACAGGCATACAGGAATGTGGACCATTTGTAACATTTAGCCATACACACTTTTGTTTTTGTTGATCGTTTCAAGTTAGCGAGGATTTTTCTCATTTTCATGAAGCTTGTTTTGGCAATGCTGATCCTTCTTTTGACCTCTGCAATAGACCTGTCATCTTCTGTGATGTACTGGCCGAGGTATGTATAAGCCTGTACTTGTTCTATTGCTTTTCATTCTTCTGTTACAACAACTACTCTTACTATTACTTCTACTACTACTAGCACAACTACTACTCTACGACTATAACTACAACAACAACAACAACAACAACAACAATTTCTACTACAACTACTACTACTACTACTACTACTACTACTACTACTACTACTACTACTACTACTACTACTACTACCACTACTACTACTAATACTAATACTACTACTTCTACTACCACTATTACGACTACTACCACGACTACTACTATTACTACAACAACAACAACAACAACTACTACTACAACTACCAGATGTAACCAATAGTGACGGAGAGAAGATCAAAACACGGTCTATACAAACAACCCATGATCATTCACTCACAGAAATGTCTTAAAATGGCAGTTTTGTATGCTTGATCAGTCTGAAACAAAACGGATGTGATACAAGAACACATAATTAATAACCACGCTCTATTTATTTCAGAGAGCTGGTTGAATACAAAGAATTCACTCGTTATGCTAATTGAACTTGTCCCAACCGTATTTACTTCACTTTGTGGTGTGACAGAAAAAAAAGCAGGGAAAGGGGGGGGGGGGGGCGGTGGCATTTTAGTTCTTCGCAAGAGTGTTTTGAATTTTATTAATGTGGGAAATTAATATTTTTTTTTAACTTTTGAGTCTCTTCTCATTAAATTAATTTATGAAAACATCCATTTTAATATAATCAGTGTGTACAAACCACCAACATCCAAACATTGTGATTTTTTACGTGACTTTGAAACACCCATCAGCAAGTAGTAGTAGTAGTAGTAGTAGTAGTAGTAGTAGTAGTAGTAGTAGTAGTAGTAGTAGTAGTAGTATAGTGAGTAGTAGTAGTAGTATAGTATAATAGTATAGTAGTAGTAGAGTAGTATAGTGTAGTAGTAGCAGTAGTAGTAGTAGAAGTAGTAGTAGTAGAAGTAGTAGTAGTAGTAGTAGTAGTAGTAGTAGTAGTAGTGTAGTAGTAGTAGTATAGTAGTAGTAGTAGTAGTAATAGTAGTAGATAGTAGTAGTAGTAGTAGTAGTAGTAGTAGTAGTATAGTAGTAGTAGTCGAAATAGTAGTAGTAGTAGTAGTAGTATAGTAGTAGTAGTAGTAGATAGTAGTAGTGTAGTTAAAGTAGTAGTTTAGTAGTAGTAGTAGTAGTAGTAGTAGTAGTAGTAGTAGTAGTAGTAGTAGTAGTAGTAGTAGTAGTAGTAGTAGTAGTAGTAGTAGTAGTAGTTGTAGTAGTAGTAGTAGTAGTAGTATTAATAGTAATAGTAGTAGTAGACGTAGTAATAGTCGTAGTAGTAGAAGTAGTAGTAGTAGTAGTAGTAGTAGTAGTAGTAGTAGTAGTAGTAGTAGTAGTCGTCGTAATAGTAGTAGTAGTAGTAGTAGTAGTAGTAGTAGTAGTAGTAGTAGTAGTAGTAGTAGTATTAGTAGTAGTAAAGCTATAACTACTAATGTTAATGTAGAGATATCAAGACATCAGGTTGGTAAATGTTAACACTGTGTGATATTAATTTACCAATAATCGTTAGGTTGACCTTTATTTATTCTACAGTAGCATCACCTATAATCATAACCTTTGAAATGATGAAATCGTTTTAAAATTATACTTGTGCTTATGATTGCAACTCTGATCGCCTAAATTATTGTTGACGGTGCTTTGACAGATAGTCTGGTGCAGTTGCAATGTGTGCGATTCACTAAGAAAATGTCAAATTTAAATGAGAGATTATACGCTTCTTTCATTCTTTGTATTTATTTATTAAATGAGTAATTTTTATCGTGCCGAATAACACTACGAGCTTGTGAGTAGTAGTAGTAGTAGTAGTAGTAGTAGTAGTAGTAGTAGTAGTAGTAGTAGTAGTAGTAGTAGTAGTAGTAGTAGTAGTAGTAATAGTAGTAGTAGTAGTAGTAGTAGTAGTAGTAGTAGTAGTAGTAGTAGTAGTTCTATTACCATAATTTGTATTTTTCTCCATCTGCTTGAATGACAATTTGACCCAAAAATAAAAACGTTGGATTTGTATTCATGCGCACCAAAAGTTTATTTATAATTAGATACCAACAGCTGTCTTTTACACATTATTTCACACCGATAAAATGTACGAAAATATTCTGCAATCGTTGAGTAAATAAGTCTAGGTTTGAGAGTTTTTGTCACGATGAGGGTCATTTAAATCGATCGATATTTGAAGGACGAGTTTTCAGGCCAAAATTTTTAATATGGGTCTTCCCATACTGCTGCAGTTTTGTCGGTATAGCCGCTAGACCTACCTATACCAAGCACCCGACGTCCTCGGCCGTTTTTTTTTTTTCGAGATTGGTTTGGGTAGGTCTAGCGGCTCTTCTCTTTATTCTTAGTATTTTATCTGTGCCCGACGTCTTTATCCGGAAGAATGGCAGAGGACGGCAGTGCCGGGTCGTCGGAGTCAGTCTCCGGTGTGGAATAGCCCTCACTTTTCCTGTTGCATTTCCTGTTGTCTCTGAGTTTATTACCATATATTTTTTTAATGTTTATAGCTTATTCATTTATTTATTTTTTTTTTTGCCCTTATTTTTGCCCATGTCCGGCGTAATGACAATAATGGGATCCAGCTTGTGTCAGCTTGATAACCAGTTAGTTACCTGCCGTACTCGTAGAAAAAAAATTATTTTAAAATTTGGCCAGAAACCCCGTCCTTCAAATATCGATCGATTTTAATGACCATCATCTTGGCAAAAATATCAAACCAAGACTAAAGGAAAACCTCTCGAGATCTCAGGTTTGAGAGTTGTTTTTTTTAAATATTTTCCAAGATGAGGATCATTTAAATCGATTGATATTTAAAGGACGAGTTTTCTGGCCAAATTTTTTAATACGTGTTTGTTTGTTTTTTCAGAATGCGGTAGTTAAGTTGTTAAAGAGACGGGAAATACAAAGGTCATGCCATATCGTTGTTATTAATGCCGATGAAACTTTGTGTTTAAATTTGAAGCTTCTTCCTACAAGATTAAGACCGTCTATATCTATATAAAGCCATTTTACGTAGCAAGAAAGAAACACTTTTGACTTGCTTATTGTAGTACGGTTTTGGGGGGAAGAGAAGAGTGATGAAGATGGAAGTGAAATTAGCGTGTGGTCTTGCTTTGGTCCTTGCAGTTTTTACATGCTTAGGTGAGAGAAATTATTTTATATTCACTTTTGAAAAAATATGATTTGCACTTCGTTTTTTCATTTGTCACTCATCGTTTCAAGACGGTGTTTTTCTGTTAGGATGAATCAGAGGCCAAAAGAATGTTTTTATGATATCTTGAATGGCTGATTTATACGTTAAAAATTACATATTTTAATAATCAATAATATGATCAATGTCAATGTTGCCAGGTTGGAGGATTTTCCGCCTAATTGGAAGATTTTTATCATCGCATGGCGGGGAAGAATTGACAGGCGGATGGCGGATTTTTAAAAAATTGTATACCCTTTTTAAAAAAAGTAAAAGTATAGCAATCAAGTCTAATTATTTCTTCCCCCCCCCCCTAAAGTAACTTTTAGGAGTACCTATTGTGAGTGTACTGTTGGCCTAGATCTATATTACACAACCTAATTCCGATTAACCGAAGGTGGAAACAATATCAGTCTGACTCCCGTTCAAACAAAACCGAAACTCCGAATCTTCATTCCTTTAAAAAGTAAACAGTTGTAAATAGGTGAGTAGCATTTAGTAATATAATTTTAGTCTGAGACAATGCACTTTTTTTACTCTAAGTTTTTAAAATCAAATGGCAGATTTTTTTTTTTTTGGGGGGCAACCGTCGCAGGTGAATTTAGGATAAAGTTGGCGGGATTTTTGCAAAGGCACCTGGCAACACTATCAATGATCGCTGACACTGGCTTTGGCGACCACGGGCGTATTTTTATTTGATTCTACATTCATTCATCCGATGCCGAAACTAAGATTTTACTATTATATGTGACAGTGAATGGCATAATCAGTCGGGTGGTGAAAAGGTTTGAACTGAGATATTGCCAAGTTTAGTTAGAAGGTCATTTTAAATAAATAAAAAATGAGTTCTTGTCATAATGATTAAATCAATCCGCTTTGTACATTTTCGGGAAATATCAAAGCTTAATTTCACTTCTAAATAATTTTTACAGCTATCAAGTTAAAAAAGTATGAAATCTGAGAAAAGTTCTAGACACCTTTCCCATACATCTGACCATAACGTCATGATAAATCGCCCGATTTCCTTCAAATAAAGATTAATATGCTCTGGTGAGCATATTCTTTCAGAAAATACCACCAAAAAGATGCAAATCCAAAATGTTCACCTTCCGACTGTTTAGGTCATGTACTGACACATATTTCTAAACGGATGTGCAATATATTTCACTGGCTATTTTTATTTAAATAAACTACGTATGTGTGGCAATGTGTTCTTGTGGTATGACACTCGCTTTCTGATCGGAAGGTCCTGGGTTCGAGCCTTGTTCCGCGCCTAGTTGAGTCCCTGAAAAGGGTTCTTTACTCACATTCTCTCATCGTACTCAGGTGTAAAATTAGTACCTGACCGTTAACAGCTTTGTCTCGGGCAGAAGAAAAAAATTGCAATATCGCCTAACAGACGTCATGTGTTGTACTACTTGTTAGGTGCTGCTGTTGGTCAGGGACCCTTTGTAAAGCGCTTTGAGTACATTTAGTAGATATTGCACTGTATAAAAGCTCAAGTGTTTTTTTTTAAATATTTGTGTGGCTGTGATTTATATTTTATGTTTTACTCTGTGATTCTCCACGTCGCCATCGTAAACTTATAGATAGTATGCGCTTAGCTAAGAAGCTCAAAACATTGCCATCCGGAAGTATAAAGGACCAACACACAAAACTATGTGTAACCATGAACTTTTATAGTCTGGTTCATACAGTTTAGTGAGAATTACTCATAAACGTGGATGGCAAAAAACAATAACAAAAACCAGAGTGACGTCATTCTGGTATTTGTTATTTTTATTTGCCATCCGCGTTTGTGAGTAATTCTTGCTAAACGGTATTAACTAGACTATAAAAGTTCATGGTTATCCAGTGTCAGGCTACGATGACCACACGAGAACCCTCTAGGACTTATAATTTAACGTCATTTTTTTAGTTTTGTGCAACGTCTAGTGAGTTGCTAACGGCAACAATACTCAAGTGATTCCATTGGTTAACCTATTGAATACAACTCACGATTTGTTTTCTTTTGCGTGGGTTTTTGTTTTATTTCTGTTGTCATTCTAACTTTGAAATTCCTTCCTCGTATTCAGTTTACTAAGACACAACACCTTTTTGAGGCAATGGGTCGCATTTTAAGGTAGTAAACGGCTTTGTGGTCTTGTGGAATGACACTCGCTTTCGGATCGGAAGGTCCTGGGTTCGAGCCTCGCTCGGTGCATGGTCGAGTACTTGGAAAAGGCTCTATACTCACATCCTCTAAAAAATGAGTAAAAATGAGTACCTGGTCGTAAACAGCGTTGTCTCTGTTGGAAAAAAAATTATAATATCGTCTAACAGACGTCGTGTCTCTCGATCTAAATGTTTCGTGTTGCTGTTGGTTGGTCAGGGACCCTTTTTAAAGCGCTTTGAGCACGTTTAGTGGATATTGCGATGTTTAAAAAAGCCCAAGTTTTAATAAAAAGCTCAAGTTTAAACAAAAATGAATATAACAGCTTCAGAAAATAACAAAATAAAAAACACGGAACATTTCGGACTCAAAACCCTTCTTCAGCCAACAACAACAAACAAAAAACAATGAAAACATAAATACATTACTAAAAAATCAGATCAAAGCTAGAGAAATATTCGGCACGTCCTTCGTGTATTCAGATCTTGAACATCTCTGCCGTTGATTTGATTTTAAACTAAGTAATGTATTAGCCAAGAGATACGTGTTCATTGTTTTTCGTTGATTGTTTGATTGATTGTTTTGGGGTTGTTTTATTTTGTTTTCTTTTCTTTTGTTTTTTGTTTTGTTTTTTTGTTTTTTGTTTTTTTGTTTTTTGTTTTTTGTTTGTTTTTTTTTTTTGGGGGGGGGGGGTTGTTTTGGGAGGGGGGGGGGTATTTTTTTGTAATTTGAACCCAAAGCGTTCCGTGTTTGTTTTTGGGTTTTCTTTAAACTTCCATATAAAGTTGCATTCTATTTCCTGTGCTACCATTGTTTTTGTTTATTCGCCTTAACTACGCCATTCACAGATATCTCATTTGTCCGTTGTGTTTCATTCATCGTGTTTTGTTGGTAAAGGGGAAACCATCAACGTACGCACTATCTGTCTTCGACTAATAAATTGAAGCTTACCTTAAATACCTATCTTTATTGTTAAAGCTGTTACATCAAATTTTGTTAATTACATTTTACAATCCACAATTTCCAGCAGTTTCGTATCACTTTGACGCACATTTAAGATGCATTCATGAATTATTTATTGCAGCCAATGCCTCCACCAAGAATGTTTGCCCATATGTGGACAACCTTGTCAGCTCGGAGCACTTGCGGTTTTTCCAAGACAAGTGCTATTCATTTCATGTCTGGGCCACAGACTACAGGAGAGCTAACAATCACTGCATCAACTTGGGAGGGTTTCTCGTAACGGTCAAGGACAGCGCTGTAAACGATTTTCTTGTGGATGTCATGGAGAGGATCTATGAGGTTGATACAGCTCCTCATGGTACCTGGATTGGATTAAACGACATGATAGACGAAGGCGAATTCGTGTGGTCGGACGGCACCCCGATGAACTATTCGAACTTCAAACTGGGTCAGGGGAACAACAGAGGATTCTTCTCGAACTTGGCACCGTCCAAACGAGTTGAAGATTGCGTGGCTATCAAGGCAACCGACGGGAAGTGGTATGACTACAAGTGTGAGAAAAGTTACGGGATTTTCAATGTAGAAAAACCGTACATCTGCGAACATCGTTTGTAAGGAGAGTGGCATACTGGCTGGCGTACTCGAACAACAACTTCATACCTGGGGGGTTGGGGGTTCGTTTGTTTGTTTCATTGGGGGGGGGGGGGGGTTGGTTTGACTTGTATTTTTTTCTTATTGAAGTTTTTTTTCTATTTCTTGGTTTGTTTTGTGGGGTCGGGGTGGGGGGGGGGGCGGAGGGGTTAGAGGGGGTATGGGGGGGGGGGGTGATGTTGTCTTTTGTTGTTTTGTTGTTTTTTTTTTTGTTTTTGTTTGTTTTGTTTGTTTTTTTTTGGAGGAGTAATCCTTTTGATTGTGATCAATTTTGTTTGTTTTTTTTTGTTTTTGTTTTTTTGAATTTTCTGTTGTTTTTTTGGCTTTTTATTTTGTTTTTGATTTTTTGTTTTGTTTTGTTTTATTTTGGGGGGGGGGGGGATTTTGTTTTTGGTTTCTTTTGTTTTTATTCTATTTTAGCCCCCAAAAAAGTGTAAGCAATGATCTTATGACGGTATTATCTCAAAGTGACATCCAAGCTTAACGAGTTTACTGCCGTACTCTGGAAAAACTGGTATTTTAAGATTTGGCCAGACAACTCATTCTTTAAATTTCGATCGATTTAAATGACCCTCATTTTTGGCAAAAACTCTGAAACCTGGGACTTCACGTCATCCCAAGTTTAGTGTTTTTTTGATAAGATGAGGGTCATTTAAAGCGATCGATATTGGAAGGAAGAGCTCTTTGGCCAACATTTTTTTAATACAAGTTTTTTTTTCCAGAGTACGGCAATTAACTTGTTAAAATTGAATTTTGAACCTTACTATAGAATTGGAATATAAAATAAATAACTTTTATGAGCAGAATGAGTTTTGTTTCTTAAACTTCAGAAAAAAAATAATAAGATTTCTATATTCTGATCATATTTTACATTAAACAAGTTTGTTTTGTGCGGCTATGTGGTCAAGTGGTATTTCTAGCACTCTCCTTTGGATAAAGGGTCCATGGAGCCGGAGTTTATCCCGGTTTCTATAGCGTGAAGCGGACAATAGCAATTGCCTGCTATCCTTTGGATAGGACATTAGTCTATCGCAAAGTGTTTTCCGCCAAATCTAACAGACTCAGCTACCCATTCACTGCTGGGTGGACAGGAGGATCAGAAATAATCTCGACTGCACCCGGGATCGATCTTGGTCCCTTTGCGTGTGAAGCGAGTGCTCTAGCGACTGAGCTATCGGGACCCCCTGTCGTGATATAGATGGCGAAGAATTACTGTTTAAACGGGGGGGGGGGGGGGGGGGGGGGGGGGAATTGGTTGCTGAAGAAAAGTTTTTTTTCCCCGAACCGTTATATCTTGAGTGTTTTTTTTTTATCTTTTTGAAGCTGTGCGGCTATGTGGTCTAGTGGTATGACGCTTGCTTTTGGATCGGAAGGTCCTGAGTTCGAGCCTCGCTCGGCGCATAGTTGAGTCCTAGTAAAAGGCTCTTTTCTCTCTCACCGTATTCAGGTGTAAAATGAGTCCCTGGCTGTTAACGTTGTCTCTGTCGGGAAAAAAATTGTAATATCGCCTATGAAGCGTCGTGTCTCGTTCTACATATTACGTGTTGCTGTTGGTCAGGAACCCGTTGTAAAGCGCTTTGAGCACGTTTAGTGGTTATTGCGCTAAATATTTAAAAAAACTCAATTTATATTCATTGAAATCTAACAACATCCTTATATTCATTGTTGTTTATTACCTTTTCTACAAGTTACGTGTTGCTGTTGGTCAGGAACCCGTTGTAAAGCGCTTTGAGCACGTTTAGTGGATATTACGCTATAATATTTTTTTAAAGCTCAATTTATATTCATTAAGGTCAATAACTTGACACACCTTGAAATCCAACATCTTTATACTCATTTGTTGTTTATGACTTTTGTAAAGAAATTCAGTCCTTTCAGGGATTGTTGAAGAGGAGTTTGTAACCCAAACTGTTACATCTTGAGTAGTTTTTTTCATCTTTGTGAAGCTGTTATATTCGTTTAGGTCAACGTATACATATGTACAGGTCTGACATCCGAATCCGCTTATGTACCTAGTTTAACATTGGTGTAACAGACATTTTGCGTCATTTTGTAAATTTTTTTTTGGAGAATTCCACTACAACCATAAGCCCATAAGGAATTGGGTTCTCAGACCTACAAATAAGTGTACATCAATTTAGGTCAATAACTTCACAACTTGAAATCAAACAACATTCTTATATTTATTCGTTGTTTTATTAATTTTTTTAGAAATACATAACAATGTGAAAATGGATGTAAGCTTCAATTTAATAGACGAAAATAGATAATATGGATGCTTCGGGTTTCCCCTTAAAAAAAAAAAAAAGCAGGATGAATGAAACACTACATACTAAAGAGATAATGTGGAGTGGTGTCGCTAAGGTGAAAGTCTCAACGCCACTATCACATTATCTCATTCGTCTGAGTTGTTATTTATTATTTCATCGAAGCTTCAAGCAGCAACATTTACATTACATTAACTTTACTTTTTTACAGAAATTTAGATAGGGAGATCTTTCATGGACGCTACGTGTTGTTTTATTCCATCCTCAGCTGCTATGCGTTTCCTGTGGGCCAAGAGTTCTGGGAATTTCTGGACAACGTCGGGACAGTTCAACAAAGGAGTGGTCATCATGCCGTACAATACCAGGTCGCCGAGGGAGAGCTGATGATTCATAAAGGATAATATTGTGTTGGGCCGTGGGGGGAAGGTCGGTAGGGCGGGGGGGGGGGGGGGGGGGGTAGGGGGAGAGGAGGGAGTTGGTGGGTGGGGAGGGGGGGGGGGAATAAGAAATGTGACAGCTATGGTATCGGTAGGTAATGATGCCTATTATGTTGATAAAGGTGATGATGGTGATGATGGTGATGATGATGATGATGATGATGATGATGATGATGATGATGATGATGATGGTGATGATGGTGATGATGATGATGATGGTGATGATGGTGATGATGGTGATGATGATGATGATATGATGATGATGATGATGATTGATGATGATGATGATGTTGATGATGATGATGATGATGATGATGATGATGATGATGATGATGATGATGATGATGATGATGATGATGATGATGAGGATGATGATGATGATGAGGATGATTTGATGATGATGATGATGATGATGATGATGATGATGATGATGATGATGATGAGGAGGAGGAGGAGGAGGAGGAGGAGAAAGAAGAAAAGGAGGAGATCAAGGATAAAGATAACAATAACTGTAATAATGATAGCAATATTAATAATCATAACAATGATCATTATGATGATAATAATAATTAAAATGATGATGATGATGATGATGATGATGATGATGAGGATGATGTTGATGATTATGATGATGATGATGATGATGATGATGATGATAATAGTAATAATAATAATAATAATAATAATAATAATAATAATAATAATAATAATAATAATAATAATAATAATAATAATAATAATAATATCACCAATCATTTTCTATGGTGCAAAAGGGAGGAAATGAATTCTCCGTTGAATTCACCGTCCACTAAATACAAAACAAATGGAGAACTTTCGCCATGACTCACCTTAGATCCAACAACATATTTATCGCCCTTGCCATTTTTCAGCAAAGCATCACGGAAGAGTGCAAAGAATCGTGGGTAAACCTCTTCCTTGAGGTTCTTTGCTAACTCAGCCTTTACATAGGAAAAAAATATATAGAAGGAATGAAAATGACGTCACTCAGCTCTGTGTTATTGATTTTAGTCATCCATTTAGATGAGTAGTTCTCACTAAGTTGTATAAATTATAACATTATAACAAGTGTAACTAAATGACAAATTGCCATATTTATGGACAATAAAGATCTATTATCATTATTATTTATTATTATTAAATCAGATTATAAACGTTTAAAGCTTTGTGTGTTTGTACGTTATATCCGACTTGGTGGATGCTGTGAGTATTTTTACCGATACGCATATCATCAATATAATGCAAGCATCATGATAAACATCTGAAAAAATGTGTTTTGTTTGATAAAAAAAAATAATTTAAAGATATATATATAGAGAGAGAGCATTGCCACGGATTTACCATGCTCAGTGCGCTTTACAATGTTATATTTATTTCCCCAGCAGTCCACATGGAAGCATATTTCGATTCCATACAGAACTAATCACTGATTAGGCGAACTTTTTTTTTTTTACTATCACTCTTACAACATCTGTAACAGCCTATGTCGAGGTACTCATTCTCACTTGAGTCTTGATGGTGTGCTTTCTAGATAAAATATTGGAAAAAAAAATACGAGAAAAAATGAGTACTTGGCCGTTACAACGTTGGTCTATTGGAAAAAAATGTAATATCGCCAAACAGCCGTCATGTCTCATCCTACATGTTAAGTGTTGCTGTTGGCTAGGGTTCCTTTGTAAAGCGCTTTGAGCACGTTTAGTGGATAGATAGATAGAGAGATAGGTAGATAGATAGATTGATTGATTGATAGATAGAAAGATAGATTAACAGATAGATTGATTAATTATAGATAGATAGGTAAATAGATAGATAGTTGGATAGATAGATAGATAGATTTTTTGATTGATTGATTGATTGATTGATTGATTGATTGACTAAGAGATAGATAGATAAGTAGATTGATTAATTATAGACAGATAGATAAATAGATAGTTAGATAGATAGATAGATAGATTGCTTGCTTGATTGAGAGATAGATAGATAGATAGATAGATAGATAGATAGATAGATAGATGGATAGATAGATAGATAGATAGATAGATAGATAGATAGATAGATAGATAGATAGATAGATAGATAGATAGATAGATAGATAGATAGATAGATAGATAGATAGATAGATAGATAGGTGGATAGAATGATAGATAGATGGATAGATAGATAGATAGATAGATAGATAGATAGATAGATAGATAGATAGATAGATAGATAGATAGATAGATAGATAGATAGATAGATAGATAGATAGATAGATAGATAGATAGATAGATAGATAGATAGATAGATAGATAGATAGATAGATAGATAAATAGATAGATAGATAGATAGAGAGATAGAAACCGCCCTACCTTTTTCGCAGGATCTTTCTCCAAGAAGTGTTTGGCCTCACTCATGAGAAGATCCTCTCTGAGGTGAAGCAGCTCCTCTATGCGGAAGGCTTCCATGTTTGTTTTACCCATCAGTCCTAATAAATGAATAATTATTTACCTTATCATCATCATCATTATCATCATCATCATCATCATCATCATCATCATCATTATCATCATCCCCATCTTCACTGTCATCATCACCATCACCACCACCACCACCATCATCATCATCATCATCATCATCATCATCATCATCATCATCATCATCATCATCATCCCCATTTTCACTGTCATCACCATCACCATTGTCATCATCATCCTCGCCATTGTCATCATCATCACATTTCTTACAAGCATTTATAACATCACATCGATCAATATAAATATCAAACTAAACTATACTATTTCTGGATATGAAGAAGATAAAAATAGTCATTAATTGCCTGAGGAAAACGTCTGAAAATCAATATTCATATATGTGACATATCGATCAAAGAGACGATATATCGGGATGGATGAGAAACTAAAAATTCGATCTATTGTCAGAAATGATGAAACAGGTGAAGTTTGTGGTTGGTGTTTTGTTTGTTTTTTTTTTTTGTTTGTTTTTTTTTTTTCATTTGTTTTTCCGGGGGTGGGGGTTGTGTTTTTGGGGATCTTTTTTTTGAGGGGGGGGGGGGAGTTGTTTGTTTGTTTTGTTTTGTTTTCGTTTTTGCTTTTTTACGAAATACAACTTATGATTCGCCTTCCTTTGGCAGTCGTTTTGCCTTGTACTATGACTTAATTTGTTGGTCAGTATCAGGCCGTAGCCATTCTTAACTTATAGTCACAAGTATTCCAAGCTTACACAGTCAGACTATGAGTTTATGAAAGCTACTTTAGACAGAGCTGCCAACTTGAAATTTCAAAAATTCGTAGTGTCCGAGGGGGAAAAAAAGTAAAATTGACTTTAAATGGCTATAGAAATAAACAATTTGCTCTCAGCATGGTCCAAAAATGCTCCAATGTCCTGAATATGTGTTCTAAGAAGCTAAACTTTCCTTTTCAACAAGACTTATTGAGTCAAAGAGACTTATGTAGCTCTGTAGCTGGAGCCAAAAATTCGTATTTTTACGAATTATTCATAGTACTAGGCATGTCTGCTTTAGGCAAGGACTTAAAAGGTTACAGTCAGTCTTACCAAACTCTCTAGCCAGAAACGTGGAGATGGCCATTCCCTGTCCGTGTTTCTCTCCATCAACCTCCAGCATTGGAAGACCTCCAAAGGGTGTCTCTGGCAAATTGAGGGCAAAATAAAGAAATAGGTGTGAGTATGAGAACTAATCTACAATGATGTTTTGTGGGGTTTTTTAAAAGCCTATAATACGATTCACTAATAGTCTGAATTCACGTCCGCCCAGCAACCAGCAGCTTGGTTCTAAACAAAGAAAATCTGTACTTTTTATTCTTCATGCTGGCTAGTACTTTTTCACATGTCGTGTGATCAGAATGTATAAAAGTCAAAACATGATCAAATTTATAATGTGTTCCTCCTCTTTTATGCTTGGAGAAGTATTTCATAAGGGCGGTGATGGAGATAATGGCGTCCGCCATTGTTCCGATAGTTTAGAACCAGTTACTATGGGTCATTACGAGGGAAGTGACGCCACGACTGTTGAACACTATTGCATTTCGTTATCAGACCAGTAAATGTGCTGCCCCTCATCTCAAGACTGCGTTATGTCGGTGTGAATCTTATTAAGAAAATAGGAATGAAAAGTTGTGATGTCACACCTTCTCTATTTATTTGGTTCCAAACTCCTTAGAAGTGTATATGTAACTAGTCTTTTGGAGGAATTATGATGAATAGAATATATATTGAATCATAAGGTGGCATAACTATTTTAGTATCAGGATGTACCGGCAGGTTCTAGGGATTGTCTCTGTAGGAAAAAAATGTAAGATCGCCTAACATGCGTCATGTCTCGTCCTACACGTTACGTGCTGCTGTTGGTCAGGGACCCCTTGTAAAGCGCTTTGATCGGGTTTATTGGATTGACTTATTTCCGATCGCCTCCTAATCTTTGAACCAGGACGCTTTGGTAGCTAACTTCTCTGATTTGTTGAGCGGGTTCTTCCCACTGATGACGATCTGCTGCGATGGATCTCGGGTGCTCTAAATCCTTTTCGCATCGCAGATCTTGTGTGAATCTAGGCGCTTGAGGTCTTTTTCTATCGTATTGTATATGCTTGTTATGGGTCTACCTTTGTGTTTGTTATGCCTGCTTGGTGTAAAGAATAACGCCATTGCCTTAATAGCTGGAATATTATTTCTGTTTCTCCTTAAGATATGTCCAAATAGTCTCCAGCTAGTTTCCAAAATTTGAATATCCACTAATTTGAAAATTATTGGATATTGCTCTCTAGACAAGCTGACGTTGTTGTTTTGAAAATACCTGCTTTAAAAGCTGGCCATTGGTCGAAGGCAATTTCTCTGTACTCGTACTCTTTCTTGGCAGCGGCGAAAACCAATCTGGGAATTTCTCCACGGGACCGTAATCCAAAATAGGTCAGGACGTACTTGGGTGCCATTTTCAAAGGGATTCTGAAAGAAAAAGAAAAACATTTTTCAAAATGCGATGAATCGTCTCAAAACAGTATCATGTCAGGGGAACCCGATCCTTAAAACTCAATTTCAATTTTGATTATTATAAGGAGACGTGGGGGGGGGGGGGGGGGGGGAGCGAAGTGGCCGTTGTTAAGGCATTCCATTGTGACCCGGAAGGTCCCGCGTTTGAGCCTCGCTCAAAACACTTTCGTTTTTATTTTTCACTGGGCAAGATTATTAACCCCCAATTTGCTCACTTGGACAACATGGGTGATTCCTGTTGACATCAACATCTTGTTTGATGGATTATCTATATTCCTTCGTGGAATGCCTAGGCTACATCTTATGATGTCGTGGCGGAATTTTTTTATAAAGATTTGAATTGAGTCGAATGTCGTCATTAGAGAGAGAGAATGGGTTGTTTATTCCTCAAACTTCAATACGCTTAAATTTCCTAAAACCAGTCATCTTTAATTTTTTACTTTTTAAAGATGTTTTAAACATTTAGTTAATTCCAACATAATACAGATTGGCGCAGAATATCCCATAATATAGATGGAACGAAAATGACGTCACGAAGCTCTTTGTTTTTGTTTTTATCCAGCCTTTTTTATGAGTAGTATTTACTAAATTGTATCAATCAGATTAAAAACGGTGAAGGAGAGTTGCTGACGGGTATTTTTTGTTATAGCGCACAATGGGTCTGGCTGTCTTATTTTGAGCAACCTGAAGTTTGCTCATTTTGTTTTTAGCTAAATTCGCCCAAAGGGAGTTACAATAGTCCAATTTAGATAAAACAAGGGAATTAATTAAAAGTTCTGCTATATGCTTCAGTATTAAATTACGAACTTAGCTTTTTTTTTAGTTCTATGTACATAGATTGTATGGTGTTATTCACGTGGCATGTCGTGGAAAAATCTTATTCAATGATGACTCTAAGGGTTTTTGCTTTATTTGAAAATTCCATTGTGCTATTTCCGAGAGTAATATATGATTTATTTGCCTGCCTAAGGATACTCGGCCTTCCACACATTAAAATCTCAGTTTTACTATAATTTAATTTTAACTTATTATGGTACATCCAAGATTTAATCTCATTAAAACAGCTCGTAATTCGTTGTATTAAGAACTGTAAATTACTAAGGGGTGCTGAATCATATATTTGCATATCATCTGCATACAATGATAACTCAGATGGAATCTGGATATCACACTAGAAAGGGACTGCATATATACAGTAAAAAGACAGGGCCAAGAACAGAGCCTTGTAACACTCAAAAGCTTAGTAAAACTTGTTCTGACTGAACACCATTTACTACGAGAGTCTGTCATTGATCCTGTAAATATGATGTAACCCATTTAAGGGCAATTCCTTTTATGCCGAACGTATTTTCTAGTCTTCTTAACAAAATGGCATGGCCAATGGTGTCAAAGGCAGCTGAAAGATCTAAAAGGCATAATACATTTATATTGTTAGCATCAGCATTGCATAACAAGTCGTTAAAGATTTTAAGAAGCGCCGTTTTAGTACTGTGTTGATGTTTGTAGGCTGACTGAGAGGGTTGTTCCAAACTGTTGTTCATAAGATGAGATGTTAATTGTGTCAGTACTACCTTCTCCAAAAGTTTTGACAAAAAAATGTAAATTTGATACAGGACGATAATTGTTTAATATATTGTGGTCCAGTGATGGTTTCTTCAGAAGTGGTTTGACGAGGGCATTTTAAAGCACGATGGAACTTCGCCAGTCAGTATGGATGTATTTATGATTGATGTAATGGATGGTAATAATGTATCGATGGAGCTGGCCAAAAGCTGTGCTGGTAGGGGATCAAGGTCGCGGGATTTAATGGGGGCTTTTTTTTCTTTAATAATAATATTATTTATTCATTATTTTACCTTATTCGTCATTTTCCCTCTTTAGACACTTAGATAACCACGCCTCCCGGACAGTCGTCATAATGTAAACAATGGCAGTGATTGG
>NC_088362.1:29863376-29885876 GCF_034508935.2 Berghia stephanieae
ACGTTACAGCCTGGCTTGACAGCGAAAAAGCCATATAAACATTAGGCCAATATGAGCATAAAACATCGATAATAATAGGCAAGTTTGGTATCGATAGTTTCGTCTATTTTTGGTCTATATGAAATGCCCACTGTCAAGGTCTTCGGTCTATCTATATTTAGTCAAGAGCCTTTCCAAAAACCCCTTCTCTGACCCAATTGTGAGGGGTTGACTGATTGTAGTAAAATCGTGAGTAATTGTTGTGACCTTTGCCTTGCTAGCGCTGTTCTCATTGGCTGTTCAAAATAGTCGATGATAACATGACCTGATACTGCTTTCTGAGTGGTTAGCGGGCGAGTCAAAGTTCATACTTTGACCTCACCTTCGCATGCGTCGCATGTAAACATTGTTATTCTGTGTGTGATTTTTCTTCTTCCCGGGACATAAAAGTTTTGTTTTGTGAAAAGTACCGACACGTACGCAACAAGTATGCCTAGAAAGACTCGAATTGTACGACTTGCAAAATCAGCAGCTCGAACAAGATGGGAACAGTAATATTATTGTGAATTTTTATAGATAGAATTTGTCACTCCTTCGTAACACGATGCAAAATGAAAAAGCGCTGAGGTCTCTAAATGAATGTGTTTTGTTAGGGTCTTTTTTGTTTTTGTTTTTTTTTTTGTGTTTGTTTGTTTGTTATTGTTGATTTTGCTTGGGTTCTTAAATATTTTTCTTGTTTTGATTTGTTTTGTTTTGTTTTGGTTTGGTTTTGTTTTTTTTTTTTGGGGGGGGGGGGGGTTTGTTTTTGGTCGGTTTTTTTTTTGGTATTTTGTTTGTTTTGCTTTGTTTTGTTTTTTTCGTTTTTTTTTCTTGTTGTTGTTAAAATGTTGACATAGTGTTCTGATTGTGAAATGTTCTGAAGACATGATAAAAGATACTAGGTGTGACCCACAGCTCACAATGTTATCATACGGGGATGAACCAGACCCCTTTAAGTTTAAGTCATGTAAAAATAATCAGAAATTTGAGATGTCAATTTTCGTCAAATTCAGAAATATCCAATTTCCCTCAATTAAAATTATTTAAAATCTTTAACCAAATTAACTAATTATGATAATTAAACTTATTATTACGTATGATAACCTTCATAGGCCATTTTGTATGGAAATCTAATAAAATTACGCAAAATATTGTCCATTAAACAATTTAATAGCTTATTTCGAGGTTCGAATAGTGACCTGCTATTATTAGTACACGCCCGATATGTTAACAGATTGAACGTCTTTGAGTATGAAAATTAAAAAAAGTCTTAGCTTTTTTCGAGCAGTATGAGTTTCACTAAATGTGACCAAGCTATATAACAGCGAGTGACATGTTGAACGAGGCATGACAGCGAATCTATAGAGAATGAAGTTAGGGCATGAGCATTTAGGAGAGATTACCACGTTAGAGAATGATTATGTTTGTGAAAGAGAGAGAGGAGAGAGAGAAGAGAGAGAGAGAGAGAGAGAGAGAGAGGGGAGGGAGAGAGAAAGAGAGAGAGAGAAAGAGAGAGAGAGAGAAAGAGAGAGAGAGAGAGAGAGAGAGAAAGAGAGAGAGAAAGAGAGAGAGAGGGAGAGAGAGAGAACGAGAGAAGAGAGAGAGAGGGAGTGAGAGAGAGAAAAGAGAGAGAGAGAAAGAGAGAGAGAGAGAGAGAGAGAGAAAAGGAGAGAGAGAGAGAGAGAGAAAGAGAGAGAGAGAAGAGAGAAGAGAAGGGAGAGAGAGGAAGAGAGAGAGAGAAGAGAGGAGGAGAGAGAAGGAGAGAGAGAAAGAGAGAGAGAGAGAAAAGAGAGAGAGAAGAGAGAAGAGAGAGAGAAAGAGAGAGAGAGAGAGAAAGATAGAAAGAGAGGAGAGAAAGAGAGAGAGAGAGAGAGAGAGAGAGGAGAGAGAGAGAAGAGAAAGAGGAGAGAGAAGAAGAGAGAGAGAGGAGAGGGAGAGAGAGAGGGAGAGAGAGGGAAGAGAGAGAAAGAGAGAGAGAGAGAAGAGAGAAAGAGAGAGTGAGAGAGAGAGGGGAGAGAGAGGGAGAGGGAAAGAGAGAGAGAAAAAGAGAGAGAGAAAGAGAGAGAGAGAGAAAGAGAGAAAGAGAGTGTGTGTGTGTGTGTGTGAGAGAGAGAGAGAGAGAGAGAGAGAGAGAGAGAGAGAGAGAGAGAGAGAGCGACAGACCAGTATATTGACAGTATATCCACAAAAGCTGCTTTAAATATTTTGCAAGTTTCATATTCGAATCTGGTTTACACTTTTTCGTAGCTTTCTTTTTAGGATAAGGATCACAACAATAGCTGCAATGATATCTGCTCTTCTTAACAATGTGACCTATATCAAGATCCCCGTGCCCCTTTTCCGTGTCTACCCAGCAACAATTGGGTAGTCATGTTTATTCAATATGGCGGAAAGCACAATTTCGTAGACTAGACTACTATCTAAAAGGTAGCAAGCAACATTTAGATCTAGGAATAAATTTCAGCTCCATTAGAGTTATCGTTTGAAGGGGATAGCGTGGCTCAGTGGAACGGTCTTTGCTTCTTACCCGAAAAGTACCGAGTTCCAATACCCGCTACGCTGTGTGGCCTTGAGAAAGTCATCTCGCCCTATCATCTCAATTTTCGGCGCTGCACAGTGGCTAACGCCTGGGTTATTCCAGTCTTGCCTTGGAATAGATACGCCCAAGAGACAAATTTCCCCTATGGGATGAATAAAGGGAATTGTATTTTTATTGTTATTTATTATATTTTATATTTTTCTTCTAATAAACATAAGATTTAAAACCAAGTCCTTAACAAGACATTATCCTAAACTATTGTATCGGAACGGATTTTGGATAGATAACTATGTCAGCAATTATGCTACCAGCCTCAACCCCCCCCCCCCCCCCCCCCCCTCTTTCCCACTCTACCCACCTCCTCCTATCTATAATATAAATCAAAATAGAATTTCGCCCCCCCCCCCCCCAATCTTTCCCTCCAACAAAAGGCAAAATTTATTATCTTTTTCTAAAAATTAATTGAGCTTTATATATAGAGCAATATCCACTAAACGTGCTCAAAGCGCTTTACAAGGGGTCCCTGTCCAAGAGTAACATTTATCATTGAGGACAAGGCATGACGCCTGTAAGGCGATATCATAATTTTTTCGGACAGAGACAACGCTGTTAACGGCCAGGTACTCATTTTACATCTGAGTACGGTGAGAGAATGTGAGTAAAGAGCCGTTTCAAAGGACTCAACTATGCGCCGAGCGAGACTCGAACCCAGGACCTTCCGTTCCAAAAGCGAGTGTCATACCACTAGACCACATAGCCGCACAGAAATCAGGAGCTCGTCTCTACCCAAAACAACCTCTCTAATTGTAGGCTATTCATCAACTATAATTTATCTCATCATAGCAACGCCGTTTAAACGGGACAAGTTTGTTGTCAGTAGCCGACCGATACCCCATAAGAAAGTTGTTATAAGTAAGGTATGTTGTGTTATGTGCATTAGCAAACTGCTTCGTCATTCCGGATTGTTGCAGTGGGGCCTCGGATATTCTTGTATAATCACTAGCCGGAACGTACAGACAGCTATTTATAGACAATAAGACAAGGTGTACGATAACAAAACATTTTAAAAAAATAGCAGTTGGTCTTGCTCCATACATGACATTTATATACATATATATATATATATCTATATATATATATATATATATATATATATATATATATATTAGTAAAAAGCCCGCAATTTCGCGGGGAAATAACTATTTTCATTCGATACTGTACTCACCATCATTTAATGAGGGCAGATTGGTAAACAACGTTGTCTGTGTAATTTGGTATATCTTCGGTTGATTTTTCTGTGTGGCCCAATAATATATTTAATAATATATTCCCTCAACTAACCCCAAGAAAAAATAAAACCTAGTACCTTTAATTAATCCGAATAGGAAAAACAAACACCCTAGCACTTTAATAATACTTATGACTAAGCCTAATAGGAAAAAAAATCATCCGATCTCGAGCTAATTCTAATAGAAAAAAATCATGACAAATTGAATAAATAAACGCCTGACAAAAGATCAAAGGTGAAAATACAAATTTAAAGAATACTGGGGATGTAGGAGCTTTCGGAATGTCTCCCCTTTACTTAACTTATGGAAAAACAAACTTCCTAGCACCTTTAATAAGACTTATGACTAACCTCTAGAGCTAACCCTAATAGAAAAAAAAAAACAACTCTCGGACTGCTTTGCACTACCTTTCAATATTTAACAAATCAAAATGGCGGCTGAAAATGAAAACAATGGTCAAATTAAGAAATTTTAAACTTTCACAAATCTATCAAGGTTTGTTCTAGAGTTTTTAAAATACTTCTAGATATAATGACAAATTGAATAAATAAATGCCTGACAAAATATCAACGGTGAAAATACAACTTTAAAGAATATTGGGGATGTAGGAGCGTTCGGAATGTCTCCCCTTTACTTAACTTATGGAAAAACAAACATCCTAGCACCTTTACTAAGACTTATGACTAACCTTAATAGAAAAAGAAATATCCTCGATCTCGAGCTAACCCTAAAGTAAAAAAAGAATCAAAATGGCGACTGAAATACCTTCATGTGATCAAGAGAATAATATCACTATGAATGCCACGATTTGCTGAAAAATGCCAACACCCACAGACACATGTATACACCACACACAACACACACACACACAAACACAAACACACACACGCACACACACACACACACACACACAAACATACACGCAATTAGAACAAACACTGATCACCGCTAAATCAACAACACAACGGAAGTAATAATAATACTTGATGTCATAAATAGATGACGCAAATTGACAACTTTTTACAGTGTCAAAATTAGTTGATTTTGGGAGTCAAGTGTCGTCGTTGGTACATATTTTATGATATCTGTTTGACTCAACGAACTTTCAAACTGACTTTAAATTATAAAAGGAAATCAAGTTATCTGTTTATCTATCTGTAAAAAATACATTTCTAATTTTCAAATCTTTCAGTAGAGTTGTGCTCCGTATCAATTTTTTTATTGACTCAAATAAGCACAATGTTCTCACACATGCTATATTTTTTAAAGAAAGGATATATATATATATATATATATATATATATATATATATATATATATATATATATATATATATATATATATATATATATATATTATACGCACATGTGCTGCTATGTGGTCTTGTGGTATGACATTCGCTTTCGGATCGGAAGGTTCTGGGTTCGAGCCTCGCTTGGCGCATAGCGTTGTCTCTGACGAAAAAAAAATATTGTCATCGCCTAACAGGCGTCACGTCTCCTTCTACATGCCGCTTGTTGCTGGTCGTCAGGGACCCTTTGTAAAGCGCTTTGAGCACGTTTAGTGGATATTGCGCTTTATAAGAAGGTTGCTATAGGATGTGTAATGTAATGTGCATTATATAGCACAAACTGCTTTGTCATTCCGGATTGTTTCAATGGGGTCTCGGATATTCTTGCATAGTCATTTGACGTAACGTGCAGTCAAGCTTTTTATAGACAATTCAATATACAACTACCAGGTATTGAGCGAAGACCGATTGGCTTTTATGTTTATGTTTTATTATCGTACACCTTGCCTTATTGTCTAGAAATAGCTGTCTGTACGTTACGTCAAATGACTATGCAAGAATGTGTTGGAGGCCCTATTGCAACAATCCGGAATGATAAAGCAGTTTGCCAAAGCCCATTACATTTTTTTAAAAGTTGAGCTTTTATATAGCGCAATATTCACCATACTTGCTCAAAGAGCTTTACAAAGGGTCCCTGACCAACAACAACACGTACCATAAAGAACGAGACATGACGGAAATAATACAATTTTTTTTCCGACAGAGACAACACTGTTAATAGTGGCCAGGTACTCATTTTACACCTGAGTACGGTGAGAGAATGTGAGTAAAGAGTCGTATCCATCATACCACAAGCCCACATAGCCACACACATACCCTATAGAAACCTTCGGAAGGTCCGAGATTCAAGCCTCTCTCAGTTCAGCGCATAGTTGAGCCGAAAGCGAGTGTCAACCACAAGACCACAAAGCCGCACATGTTACGTATACTGGATCGGAAGGTCCTGGGTTCGAGCCTCTCTCGGCGCATAGTTATGTAGTTGGAAAAGGCTCTTTACTCACGTTCTCTCACCGTACTCAGGTGAAAAATGAGTGCCTTGCCGTCAACGACGTTGTTCTGTCGAAAAAAATATTTTTATCGCCTAACAGGCATTATGTCTCGTTCTACATGGTACGTGTTGCTGTTGGTCAGGGATCCTTTGTAAACAGCTGTGAGCACGTTTAGTGGATACTGCGCCATATATAAGCTCATTTTTTTTCTTTTACATGTCTTTATAAACTTTTACATCTTGCACATATCTTGGGTGAATGATGAAAAGTGCTCGACATGTAGTAATGGAGCGAATTATTATTTTAATATTTACCACAATGTTTGAGACAGTCTACATTAATGTTTCAGGCCTAATTAGCCATCGTCAGGACTGAGTTGGTTTGTTGACTGTTGTTGTTTGTTGGAGTGGTTCCGGTTTGTAGTTGATTAACAGGAACTTCCGGCGATGTGGACACGTATTGTACATCTCATTTTTCGTGTTGAGTGTGGCTTCATGAGGGTGTTTGATTATAGTATATTTCTCTTCCAGGCATAAGCTACATTGTTTTGATGCTGGTGTGTATCCTGTTGCTTTAGATAAAATTTTCCATGAAACGGTGTGGTCTAGTTTGTTGTCTTTTAATTTCCAAATATATTCGCTGAGTTTTGTGGATGTTTTTTTGTTAGTGTTTCTAAATGTTGAGGTGTGGAGGTTGTATCTTGTTTTGAAATTATTTTCCGTTAGTCCTACATATTTTTCTTGCTTGTTTGTTTTAGTTTCGGTGACTGTAGCTTGGTAAATTAAATTGTTTGTTTTTTTATTGTTGTTTTTTTTATGGGTTTTGCAGCGCTTGCAACACATTTAGGCCATATCAGCGCCAGTAAAAAGGAAGAAAATTGGACAGTAAAAACATTCTAGATATACAATTGAAATGACTCGAGGAAGAAGTAAGACAAAGGGGAATGGTATAAATAGGGAATAGATGTAGATTCCAAGAGCACACTATCAGCGTACTTAGTTTGAGATCACCTAAGTCTCACCCAGACACCAGCACAAGATCCCACTAAGAGGAACACACTCAAATGTTAACAAATCATATGTTAACAATTTTAAAAATAAGTGTATTACAGAGAGATGATTACAATGAAAAAAATATCATCTTTCAAAACTATAACTATACATTCGACTGTTTCCCTCCCAACCAAGAACTCAGGCCAGGGTCGGGACAAAACCAAGTAATCCCATTCCAAGGCATGGACGAAAAGCAAATTGGAAAACAGATATAAGGGGATAGAAGACTCAGTAAGCGGCACCCTGCCCACTATGGGAGACCAGGAACCCCACCCAGGTTGGGTCACTGGCGCCTAAGACCAATAAATAAGACTAGAATTAAAATGACAAGGACCCATACTGTTACAGGATTGGTATCTTAGAATTATTATTGTGGTGTATCTATAAAAAAAAATAAAAAAATTATGCGCTTCCGGCAAGACATCATAAGATGATGTCGCTTAGGCATTCCACGAAGGAATATAGATAATTCATCAAACAAGACGTCTGATGTCAACACGAATCCCCCATGTTGTCCAAGTGAGCAAATAGCTGTCCCCGCAGTTTTTCGCGGCCGCAAATTTCACCCTTGACCGCAAAAAGCCGCAAATTTTTATTTGGCCGCAGAAAGCCGCAATTTTCGCCGTTTTTAGGCTAAATTGACGATTTTTTGTTTTAAAAAAAAAACAAACAAAAGCCATGAAAATTTGTGAAAAGACGGCGACTTTCAATGCTAGCATCCAAAATTGGCACTTAGTTTTCATGATATGATTATGACTTTTCATGATTTTTTTCCAGTTTTTTTTTCATTCAAAAACCCATTAGGCCTATATTGAAATATAAAGCAATAATAATAATGCTCAAAATTGGATAGTAAGTAGAGAATACAAATTTAATGTGCCCCCATTGGAAAATGGATTTTGTTTCTCTTTCCTTGTGAATAGTTATCTTTTTTCTCTACTTAATTAGTTTTTCAAATTTTGAACTTTTATACGATTGTTCACTTTGATTTCCCAAATTTTAATAAACTAAATAGTTAAAATATTTTGATTACTTCTTTTTTTTTTACGTACTTATTATTATTATTATTATTATTATTATTTTTTTTTTTTTATTTTTTTTCAAACCATTCAAAATGTAAATAAATTCATGTTGACATGTTGTGACATCAATATTCTACAAAATGTCCTATTTGTGTCAATTTTTTACCGTACATGTTTTAATTGTTTGATTTTTGTAAAACTAGCGACAAATTTTTGGCAAATTTTGCTGTTTTGATGGCAAATTTTACCATTTTTTATGGCAAATTTTGGCGTTTGAAATGGCAAAAAACCGCCGGGACAGAAATAGGGGGTTAATAATCTTGATCAAGAAAAAAAAAAATTCAAAGTGCCTGAAGCGGGGCTCGAACCCGGGACCTTCTGGGTCACAGAGCAATGCCTTCACCACTCGGCTACTTCACCCCCCATATTATCTATAAACTTTGCGATATGCGAGTTTTTCTTACTCCCAGAAATCACGAGAGTATTTAGAAATGTTTACACGTGAACTGGCTTTGTTTTTTGTTTTTAAGGGTTTTACGGCGCTTGCAACACATTTAGGTTATATCAGCACCAGTTAAAAAGGAAGAAAATGGGATAGTAAAAAGTTCTAGAATTACAATTAAAGCACCCAAGAGAAAGTAAGGGGAACTGGGACAAATAGGGATCAGATGTAGATTCCAAGAGCATATACTATAAGTCTCATCCGGACACAAGCACAAAATCCAACAAAGAGGAATACACTAAAATGCTTACATTATACATTCAAAATAACATTTAATAATACATAACAGAGAGACGGTTTACAAGGGAAAAATATCATCTCCCAAAACAATAACTATGCATTTGACTGTTTCCCTCCCAGCCAGGACTCCGACCAGGGCCAGGAAAAAAAAAACAAGTAATCTCATTCCAAGACAAAGATAGAAAGCATGTTGGAAAATCGATATAGGGGGATAGAGGACAAAGTATGTACCTCCCTGCCTACTATGGGAGGTCAGGAACCCCACCCGGTGAACCGGCTTTATCAAAATGGTGTAATGGTAGCACGTCTGAAGGGTAATCAGAAGGTCTGAGGTTCAATCCCCAGTCGAGGTAGACCGATTTTTTGGGATGGTTTTTTTTTTTCTTCTATTTTTCTTTCTTGCTTTGTCTGGCACCTTTCATACACACCTGTTCAGATCTTTATCTTCATCAAAATTACAGCTTTTACCATTCTGGTTACCACTAAACGCAATCAACAATAAACACACATTCCCTTTATAGAAAGTCAAATTCCACAACATTTGACGACAAATCCAGACAACTCAAAATTCGGGGATCAATCACATTTTATTTTCAAATTTGCATCAATCAATCAATTAAACAATCCCCCCGCCCATCATCTCCACCCCCCCTCTCTCTCTCTCTCTCTCTCTCTCCCTCCCTCTCTCTCTCTCTCTCTCTCTCTCTCTCTCCTCCCTCTCCTCTCTCCCTCTCTCTCTCTCTCACAATATATATATATATATATATATATATATAATTGTATTATATTAAAAATCACATTATATTATATGCATGAATTCATTTTAAAAATTAACAGTGAGTATCAATTTGTTCCACAAGTGACCTGTGTTGAAAATGTAAAAATATGCCTAACTTTTGACAGAGGTAAAGAAAAACAACAAAGAGGAATTATCTAAACACTTTTGATCGCAGAAGGAGGAAAGAGAGACAAGAAAAAGATGAGAAGAAGGTACCCTGCCAGGATCACCCACAAACAGACCTGCCTGTGACTTCGAAAATTTCGTTGAGGTTGGTGTGCGAATGCTCATACTTTTAGCTTAATGTCTTGACATGGTATTTTTATATTTTTTTGATAAAAGAAATCATAAAGTTTAAATATTAAAGCACACCAAAGCATGATGTTTACCTTGGCGAGGATTTAGGATTTGTATTTTTATTTTGTGTATGTTGATAAGTGGCATTTGCTTTTTTATAGGAAAAAAAAAGCAACATTTCGCAACAGAATCTTAAATTTCACATTTCAGATCATCTTCCAACTGATCAACGTGGAAAATATACAAGCAGGCCTCACAAATTAAGGGATGAAGACAAAGAATGTGTTATGAAGCACATGTCGTTTCGTAGACGTATGTCCCATTACTCAAGAAGCAAAACAAGGAAATTGTATTTGTTCATACAAACAGGCCTCACAAATTAAGGGATGAAGACAAAGAATGTGTTATGAATCACATATTTATCGTCGTTTCATGGACGCATGTCCCATTACTCAAGAGGCAAAACAAGGAAATTGTAATTGGATGCCGACTTGAACGTTTCTAAAATGTTTCACCTCTCCATAAAACTACATCCGAATATCTCCATTGATTCCGATACCCATTGTGACATATTCAACAAGAATTTCAATATATCGTTTGGTTATCCACAATCTGATACGAATTCAGTTCTGGTCTAAGACCTGTGGATAAGGCCTTAGAAAATCTACCGCAAGATCCTGATTTACTTAAAGAAAAAGCGGACATTCATAATCAGCTTGAACTACACCAGAGGATGGCTGAATCTTCTACAAACGCAAACGTGAAGCCAAAGTTTTGGCACAGTCTAATAAATCTGTTGAAGCAATCATTTTTGATTTTCAGAAAGACTTGCCGTGTCCCAATAAAACCCCAAACGATGCTTATTATAGACGACAATTGACTGTCCATTCTTTCAACAGTCATAATCTGGCAAAATGAAGATGAGTTTATTTACATGTATGATGAAAGAGTGGCCAAAAAAAGGTGCAAATGAGGTTGTGTCTATGTTGAAACACTTTTTTATTGAGAAAATTCCTGATAATGTGAAAAGAGTTGAAATATTCTGTGATTCATGTGGTGGCCAGAACAAGCTCGGTGACTTTAAAGCAATATGCAGATTGGAGTGAATCAGTTCTGTACCTTCTAAAAAGGGCATCTATGTTGAAACACTTTTTTACTGAGAAAATGTCAGATAACGTTACAAGAGTTGAATTATTTTGTGATCCATGTGGTGGCTAGAACAAGAACTATACCATTATAAGATTTCTGTACTATCTTTTTCACTTCAAAAATAGATTCAGAACTGTAAAAATCCATGGACATTCATATAAGGAGTGTGATCGTGACTTGGCAATTGTGACTTGAACGGGAAATGAAGAGATAACATCCGATTGGAACAATTAGTTTCGACGCAGATTGGAGTGAATCAGTTCTGTACCTTCTAAAAAGGGCATCTATGTTGAAACACTTTTTTACTGAGAAAATGTCAGATAACGTTACAAGAGTTGAATTATTTTGTGATCCATGTGGTGGCTAGAACAAGAACTATACCATTATAAGATTTCTGTACTATCTTTTTCACTTCAAAAATAGATTCAGAACTGTAAAAATCCATGGACATTCATATAAGGAGTGTGATCGTGACTTGGCAATTGTGACTTGAACGGGAAATGAAGAGATAACATCCGATTGGAACAATTAGTTTCGACGCAGATTGGAGTGAATCAGTTCTGTACCTTCTAAAAAGGGCATCTATGTTGAAACACTTTTTTACTGAGAAAATGTCAGATAACGTTACAAGAGTTGAATTATTTTGTGATCCATGTGGTGGCTAGAACAAGAACTATACCATTATAAGATTTCTGTACTATCTTTTTCATTTCAAAAATAGATTCAGAACTGTAAAAATCCATGGACATTCATATAAGGAGTGTGATCGTGACTTGGCAATTGTGACTTGAACGGGAAATGAAGAGATAACATCCGATTGGAACAATTAGTTTCGACAGGCTTGACATAGTCCTTTCCCATTTAATGTCATCGAAATGGACCAAGCAGGATTTTTTTAATTTCGAAGAATTTTTAAAGCCAAAGGATAGATGATCTGAAGCACAGCATTTTCACCTCAAGGAAATGCATCCAAACATCTTCATTGGTTTCGATACCCATCCTGACATATTCAACAAGAATTTCAATATGTCGTTCGGTTATCCACAATCTGATACATGTTCAAAATGTGACGAATTCAGTTCTGGTCTAAAGCCTGTGGATAAGGCCTTGGAAAATTTACCACAAGCTCTGTGACCTTAAAGCAATATGCAGATTGGAGTGAATCAGTTCTGTAAAAAGGGCATCTATGTTGAAACACTTTTTTACTGAGAAAATGTCAGATAACGTGACAAAAGTTGAATTATTTTGTGATCCATGTGGTGGCTAGAACAAGAATCATACCATTATAAGATTTCTGTATTATCTTGTTCACTTTAAAAATAGATTTGAAACGGTAAAAATCCGTGGACATTCATATAAGGAGTGCGATCGTGACTTGGCAATTGTGAATAAAATGGCAGACATTAAATTGCCATTCGATTGAAATGATCAGTTTCGACAAGTTCAATGTAGTCCTTTCCCATTTACTGTGATCGAAATGGACCAAGCATGAATTTTTAATGGGCTCGGCGTAGTCCTTTCCCATTTAACGTGGCAATTGTGCAGAAAACGATAGACGATGAGATTAAATCCGATTAGAACAATCAGTTTTGACAGGCTCGGCATAGTCCTTTCCCATTTAATGTCATCGAAATTGACAGAGCAGGATGATTTAATTCCTCAGAATTTTTAAAGTCAGTTGCCCATTTCAGACCCGTCCTACTCAAGAGTTACTAATTAGGAAGGAATTCCCTAATGTGTTGCACTTCAGAGACAACTGGAATTCTATTATGGATTCTGCCGTCATTGTCAGAGGGACGAAACAGTCCAGGACTGCAGCAACAACACGATGTTCGTTAAATTATCCATTAACCATGTATAATGACATGATTCCAATCAGTTCAGCAAAGTATCAAAGCCTTCAAGTTTTGAAATGGTTCTGTACGCCTGAAAACAGACCATTCTTTGATAGTGATTTCTGATGGACATATTCCAACCATATTACAATGACGAAGACTTTGGGTCTGCAAGTGATACTGATTAAGCCATTAATTTTCACTGATTTCTACTCCAGTCAGTTTTTATTGTTTTTGTTTTAAATTCAAATTAATAAAAAAATTTATAATTCTACGGTATTCTGTAATTTTCTGTAATCTGTAATTTGAGCGCTATATAAATAACTTATTATTATTGTTATCATTATTAGTTTTCTCTCACAGTCAATATGCTATGGTAAGATACAATGATACGATTTTGTGGTGGCCAGAACAAGAACTATACCATTATAAGATTTCTGTACTATCTTTTTCACTTTAAAAATAGATTCAGAACTGTAAAAATCCGTGGACATTCATATAAGGAGTGTGATCGTGACTTGGCAATTGTGACTTGAACGGGAAATGAAGAGATAACATCCGATTGGAACAATCAGTTTCGACAGGCTTGACATAGTCCTTTCCCATTTAATGTCATCGAAATGGACAGAGCAGGATGTTTTAATTTCTCAGAATTTTTAAAGCCAGTTGTCCATTTCAGACCCGTCACGAGCCGCTGGCGAAATCGGCAATGCAGCCACCTATCAAGAAATTCTGGTGGAGGAGGAACTGCCTGTTGTCATGAAGGATATGGTGTCGTCAGCCCCAACCCATAATATGGCTTCAGAACAGTCGCTTGGATGTCTGCACAAAATGTTCAGAAGAGCACCGGTGGCAACACAGTGGCTTGATTCTTTACCACCAGATGAACAACTTAATTATTCATTATTATTATGTAAATATTATGTGAGACTTTGTTCTGTTGTAAATAGAAAGGATGTCACTGTCAGTTACTGGGGTATGGAGGAATCAGAGTCAAGTTCTGCAGATTATTCTATATCAGTCTTTGCTTTTTTTGCTAACGCAATTCTGGGGGTGGTTACATTTTTGTGAACATATAACTCTTACATTTACAACAAAAAAAAAACAAAAAAAATCCCACAATTTAAATATTAATCCAAAGTAATTCTCAGTTTTAAATTATCTTGTTTTGAGTTGTGTGTTAGTTTTATTATGTCATTTTATAATTTGAGTTTCTTGGGAGTAATTTTTTTGTCGTAAAAGTTTTCCTTTATCAAAATCGTGCTTTATGTTTACATGTTACAATGTCTTGTTTGATACAGAAGATGGTGGATAGCTTAATTTGCTCATCAATTATAGAGTTTGCGGGGTTTGATAACCGGCCAGACTGCTAACATGACACCACAGAGGCTCCCCAGCCTCTGTGGTGTAATAATAATAATAATAATACTTTATTGCATCCCAAAAAGGAAATTTTTTGTACAGACGTGTTATAATTTACTCAATAAGATAAAAATACAATGGAAATATGATGTATAATATATAAAAAAGGAGCAGCTCTATAACCAGAGCCGCGCTTTATAATATGAATAATTTCAACACTGTAAATAGTTAAAACTGTCACTATAAATTGAAAATTGAAAAGATTGCAAAACAAATAAATTAATAAATTAATATTTACATTTTTTTAAAGTAAAAAATTTGAAATAATTATTGCTTGTTGTTATAAAGCCTAATACTGGACGGCAGAAAAGATATTCTGTGTCTCTCTGTTTTCGTTGAAATAGAGAAAGGGCGACCAATCCTTCCTGACATAATAACTGATGGTCTTAGTGGATCATTCTGGTCATTTAATATTTTAGTTATTTTACTAATACAAAATTTCTCGTCTAAAAGATCTACATCGTCAACATCATTTATATAGCGTTTAATGGATTTTTTAATATTTGAATTTATTTTGTTCCTTTCCACTGCTAAGCAAAAAAAAAAACCAAAAAAAAATGGTGGCAGTCCGACCGGTTATCAAAAAGTCTGAGGTTTGATCCCCAGTTGAGTCCACTCATGCCAGAAATGGTGACGGTCCTGGATATTACCGTCCTCAGACTTAAAAAGTTAGGCGCTAAGAGCAGTCATGTAGCCATAAACATGTAAGACTTTTTCCCCCAATAATTTTGCATTGTTATTCTTTTGTTTTTGTAATAATATTCACTTTTCAAATGCCTGGTCTGTAACCAAGCATAGAATATATATTGTCATTTCTGGTTTGGGACATGGTAATTATGTAGACATAAATTAAAATTTTACTGTGTTTTCCCCTTTTTTCCTTATACTTTTAATCAGTTAAGAAAACATGAATGTCATGGATCAAAAGATTAATATTGTCATTTTTTAAAATCCTTAATTTGGTATTGTGTAACTTGATAATGAACTTCACTCACAATTGCCAAATGACTTGAATTAAATGCCGAATAGATTTGTTTGATGTTATTAAAGGAGCATCTTACAGCTGCCTTGTACTGAAGGAAATGGAAAAACAAATAAATTACAAAATTCCTCACAAAAAAATACATTGCATTCAGTATTGACAGTTTTAGTGTAATTATCACCCAACATTATGGTGTTAGCACATTACTCTAGAAAGACATCCTTAAATGTAATTGTTGTTTGTTGCCCATGTCATCTAATTAATCTGAATGCCAAGAAAGCTGCAAGAACACTTCCTGAAATTGCTAAGGATGAAAACTGTTAGATTGAATTTAAAGAATGTGAAGCTGTGCATCATCAGCAAGTGAAGAAAGTACTCCAATACAACCCTATTTGACCAAAGACGATGACACCTTGTTTAAGGTTTCTAGACTTAGTTTAAAACAGCCTTCTAGAATCATGGAATTTTCTTCACAATTATTTAAGTAAAGTTCATTGTAAGGAGGATTAGAAATGTAAAAAGATGAAACACAGCACATCATTCCCATATATCATGGCGGCGATGCTCTGTGACAACACCCGGTTACGATTCTCTGTGTAATGTCTGCTTATCATGTGCACACTGGACGCTTTGTGAATTTATTTTCAGTTTGATAAGATATACCATGTGAAGAACCTGTAATATTTAAAGTCATGAACTGGTTTTATGTGTTGATTATCCTTTTATTTGTACATTTCAATCGGCTTCTTGTCAACAACATAGTGACACGGAACGAATTCAATATATGGCGAAAGGGATGTTTAATCTCAAGATTGTCTCATTGAACTTAGAAACCAGTTTTACTCACTGTATCACCAACTAAATTGGCCTACAATTATATTATCAAATCACTCAAAAAGAAAAGGAAACAAGGAAAGCGAGGAGATATATATACTACAATACAACCCTACATAGATGACAACAAGGTTTCTAGAATCAGTTTAAAAGAGGCTTCTAGAATCATGGAATTTTCTCTACAATTATTGAAGTAAAGTTCATTGTAAGGAGGATTAGAAATGCAAAAGATGAAACACAGCACATCATTCCCATATGGTTCAATAATGCAGAGAAATAAAAAGATACAAATGAATCACCATGTTCAATTACTACAACAAGAACCAAGCATATTTATGAATTCCTCACTTCTAAAAGAAATCAAATCAATGTCGTCTTTCTATTGACAGGATGTAATTCCTGCATTTGAAAATACAAATACATTCTTACCTGCAGTAGAACCAATGATAATGAAAATTGGCAACATTTTCACAGCTCTATACAAGGCTTTGCTCTCACAAATATTGAGGTCAGCCAACAGTTTGAAAGCAGACAGTGATATTCTGGAAATAAATCTCAAATCATCTAAAGTACATAGACATGGAACTATGTGTTTGATGTTTTTAAGGGCTTTACAGATCTTGCGACACATTTAGGTCATTTCAGCATGAGCCTGTCAAACTCTTATGAAAAAAAAAAAGGATCAGTAATTCTAAATCAGAAGAGGAATTGTAGGGAGATTTTGATAGGAGCTCGTATGTCATGAAGAAAAGCTTTCCTTTGAAATTTGAAGATTTAGGAGCTGCTTCAGGGGCATCAAGTGTGACTCAGATCTAAGAGATGAATATAGAGAATTTCAGTCATACTCCTTACCTCCTTGCATTCATCATAACAGTGACGAGATAAAAACAAGTGCTTGCTTGCGATAGGGAAGTTACTACTACTACTACTATTATCACTACTACTCTACTATAATCACTACTACTACTACTACTACTACTATCACTACTACTACTATCACTACTACTCTACTATTATCACTACTACTACTACTATTATCACTACTACTACTACTATTATCACTCCTATACTACCACCACTAATACTACTACTATTATCACCACTACTACTATTATTATCACTACTACTACTACCACCACTACTACTACTACCACCACTACTACAACTACCACCACCACTACTACTACTACCACATATACTACTACTACTACTACTACTACTACCACCACCACCACCACTAGTACTACTACCACTACTACGATGACTACTACGTCCAGCTGACAAAATTTCAATTGCTAATCTGAGTAAATGTTTGTTGTCAGTGTTGCTATGCAACTATACAGTAATGGTGACTCAGAGAGAATAGAACATCTATGTTTGTCAGAACATCAGACTCATTGCTAGTAAATAAGATAAACAATAGTTGAGAATTTTGTCCAAATGAGGAACCACTGAGGAAATGCATGAAATGTACTTGGGATTTTCTTGCTTTTTCTTCTCAACACTGCTGAAATCATCTTGACCCTGTAACTTCAGTAAGCCTGAACCCGCATTTTTTGCAAAAAAAATATTTCAAAATTTTGCAGAAGAAAATAAGTAAATTTTGCAGGTTTCTAAATATGTTGTATCACACCTAACAACTAACTACATGCAACCCATGTAATAAAATATCCCCGCGTAATTAAGCAATTTCAAACTCAAAATTATGTATAATTATGGGACAAAAAATGGCAATTTTTGCCATAAATTATGCTGATTTGGAAATAGGCACAAAGTTGGGAAAATAAAATTACAATAAATATCTTCATCACCGCGGGGAACGCAAATTTTGCACAAAAAAATTTTTTAAAAGAATCAAGGAATTTGTCAAAATTTGCAAAACATGCAGAATTTGCGTTGCAATGCAAGTCAGAAAATTTTCCCTAATTTTGCGGCCGCAAGCTGTGAAAAAAAACGCGGGCCCAGGTAAGCATAATTTTTTATGCTGGTGAAGATGAAGATAAAGTGTCCAAATATTAACCCAAAAAAATTGAGTAAAAAATGCACATAATTAGCGATGTTGCAATCAGTCTTTTCACAGTGAACCATCGTTTGACAACGTGAAACAGTTTTTAAAATTGATGATCTTAGTGGGTGTCCTTGATTTTACTTTCAAAGGGATAGCAGTTCTGTTTGGGGCTGGGATTTCTTTTTCTAAAATCAATAATCCTTTTCATTAAAAATTCCAATAATGTATTGTGTACTTTTAATTTTTAACACCTTATCAAGCTACATTAACATTGCTCAATTCTGGCATATTATCACATCGGTCAATAGGTTATGATAAAAATTATTGCATCAATCCCTGATGTGTCATTCCAGCACCTGAATAATAAAAAAAAATAAAAATAAAAAATTGAGCTTTTATATAGCGCAAAATCCACTAAACGTGCTCAAAGCGCTTTACAAGGGGTCCCTGTCCAACAGCAACGTTTAACATTTAGGACAAGAAATGACGCTTGTAAGGCGATATTATAATTTTTTTCGGACAGAGGCAACCCTGTTAACGGCCAGGTACTCATTTTACACCTGAGTACGGTGAGAGAATGTGAGTAAAGAGCCTTTTCCAAGGACTAAACTATGCACCGAGCGAGGCTCGAACCCAGGACATTCCAATCCGAAAGTGAGTGTCATACCACAAGACCACATAGCCACACAATAATAAATATAGCACCTTAAAATACCAGAATGATACATCACGTTACAGCAGCAGCACATGAAAAATAAGTGAAGACAAATGTTAGCTATTAGGATTGCCTTCCAGTTGTTTGCCGTGCAGTCGTTTGATGAATTCCAAGAGGTACATTTGTAGTCGGACATCCTGCTTGTTGTTGGTAAGGTAAAATCCAGGAACCCCTGCCTTTTCAAGCATGTTCTGTTGATCCATAACTTTTTGGTCCAAGGCAAGGATGATTTTCTGGTCTCGTCTTTTTAATTCGTCTTCAAATCGCTTCTCCATTGTCTAACAGAAAGAAAAATATGTTGCACCAATTAAATCAAACAATTTGAGTTCAAGTTAAGTAAATGGATGTGACGACAAATTTTCAAAAGAGGTGAATTATTACAACTCTCTACGACACATAATTTGAAAAACATGTAGGAGAAGGCAAAAATCTAAATTTCTATTCTACACAAGAGCACCATAGCTGCCAACCCACCAAGCTTATTGAGAGGGAGTTTTGGTCAGAAAATCAGGGAGATTCAGAAAAAATCTGGGAGATATATAAATGTATAAATCTACTGACTTGTTTACTTCTTTTGAATGCTTATGAGTACGGTACTCTCAATCTGAATAATTTAATTACAATCGATATCAGCCATGTAGAGCTATTTAACTTCACTAGAAAAAACGGACTCGGTATCGGCCTTTCCGATTATAAATCTACCATAATACCAAACGACTTAAACTCACTTCTCGTTTACAAAATGGAGGACCAGAATTTCATGTACATTACCGAAAGAACCGAAAAGACCCGCATGGTAGGCTAACATGGGTTCTAGGCCTGGACCTGGGCCTACAGTCAGGCTACTGCACGATAATGCAGGAGATCGGTGTGAAGGGTGGGAGCACGGGAGACGAACTAAAAATGCGAGAGTCTCCCGCAATTTCAGGTAGGATTGGCAGCTATGGAGCACCATGAGAGAATGGGAGTAAGGTTTGCTTATAAGGGTTTTTTTGTTTGTTTGTTGCTTTAGGTCTCTTCCAACACAATTGAGGTTATATGAGAGACCGCTGAAACAAAAAAACAAGCAATCTAACAAAAATAGTACAAATGTAAATCAAAATCATAACCTAAAGACATCATAAGCTAAATTATAAATAACCATGAACAAACAGGCAGAAGATTTACAGAAAAAAAATATCCCCTGCCAAAAATACAATCACAAACCAAAGAAGCAGGATAGACTAGTAAAGAGAAGAAGAAACGACATCACTATCGGATCGTACACCCATGCGAACATCATAGGTATATGATTCAAGGGTGATGCTCCCATCCAACCACCCGCTTATAAGGGTTTTACGGCGCTTGCAACACATTTAGGTCATATCAGCGCCAGTAAAAAGGAAGAAAATTGAATAGTAAAGACAGTCTTGATGTATAATTAAAAGGGCTTTGAAGAAAAAGTAAGACAAAGAAAGGGGAATCGGTTCAAATAGGGAACAGATTTAGATTCCAAGAGCAAGAGCACACTCTCAGTGTGCTTAGTTTGAGATTACCTTAAAGAGCCAACCAGACACCAGCACAGGTCCCCACTAAGAGGAATACATTCAAATTTTTAAAAATCATATGTTAAAAATAAAAAAAAAATAACAGTACATAACAAAGAGATGATTTACAAGGAAAAAAATATCATCTCCCAAAACTATAACTATACATTTGACAGTTTCGCTCCCAGCCAAGGACTCTGGCCAGGGTCCGGACAAAACCAAGTAATCTCATTCCACAACAAAGATAGAAAGCAATTGGAAAACAGACAGGGTGATAGAAGACAGCAAGTACATCCCATCCCTGCCCACTATGGGAGGTCAGGTTCCCCACCCAGATTGGGAGTAAAGAGTCTTTCACAAGGACTCAACTATGCAATGCCCGAAAACGGAACATGAACCAAGGCAAAACCCACACCACATGTCCACAAAGCCGCATATAGCAAACCGAAGGAAAAAATACTCAATTTGCACAATATCAACTCACAGCCATTTCTCTCTCTACTTTCTCCGTTACCAAAGGCAGGTTGTGTGGTTTATTTTGGTTCTCCATCAGCATCTCCTTGTGTTTCTTCTTCATTTCATGGCGCTGGGCTATGGAAATAAAAGGAGGAAAAAATAAATATATTTTGTCTTAGAAGAACAAGATAGGAGAGGGATATGTTTGTCAATGGATCCCCTAAGTAATGTATAACACAATGGACACTACAAAGAAGACAACTCATATTAAAACATATTACATAGTCTGATGTTTTCTACAGGGGGTCCCAATAGCACTCGCTTCACACGCAAAGGGACTGAGATCTGGGGGGTTTGGTTTCTTTTTTCTTTTGTTGAGCTTTGTTGAAAACTGCTTACAGAAAGTTGCGTTTTTACCATGGCTTAGTACATTTATCAAAAAAAATAGGGATGCAGATTGAGAATGAGATAATAGTTTAAATAAAGAAAATTAGCTGACTACAATCATGACATTGTTAGGAAGGAAAATTTGACTGACTTTAACAGCGTGATCATCCAGAAAAAAAAAAATGTTTTAAAAAGGTGTTTTTATTTGATCCTGAGTGAGAAATTTCATAAAGCAAAGATATAAAAAAATTAGTCATTAGACCCATAGAGCCAGAATTTATCTCACTGTCTAAAGCATGAAACGGACAATATCAATATCTTCCTCCCCTTTCCACCAGATCTATTAGACCCAGCTACTCAATCACTGCTGGCAGGACAGGAAGGTCTGTAGAAAAATCTCAATTTCACCTGTGATTGATCTCGGTCCCTTTGCGTGTAAAGCGAGTGCTCTACCAACCAAGTTATTAGGACCCTTGAGGATATAAAAACCTCTCAAATATTTGCCACTTATAAAAGACAAAAATATTTTTATTTGATGGATGCTATAAATTATAAAGAACTAGTGGGCTAGCCCATGATTTTTAAAAGAGCTCATATGTACCGTTTCCCTCATCTTTTTTTTTTTAGATGTCGACACCAAATTTTGATTAGCACACAATGTCAGAGTTCTAGACTAACCCTTTTAAAATTAAATAATGAATGATATTTAAATAAAAGGAGTCGAATAGTGCTTGGCTCGGAAATTCTGTATGGCCTTTGCTTTGTACCCGAAAAGTACCCAGTTCCAACTATCCTCCACGCTGTGTGACCTGGAGCAAGTTACTTTGCCCAATAGAGCTGCACTGCGGCTGATACCTGGGTTATTCCAACCTTCCCATGAAGTAGACCCTAAGACCACTTTCCCCTTGGGGGAAATGAAGGGAATTTTATATATTACTCATTTTAAGAAATGTCATTCAAGTAACGTTTTGAAAACCGGGTTACAATTTTGGGATAGCCCTACTTGTCCTTAAAACCGACCAATTAATCTTGATTCCTGAAAAATGAATCATAGCCTATAACATAAGATATGTAATATTTGCCTACAACTGTGGTCATTGATGCATTTC
>NC_088362.1:29890876-29901558 GCF_034508935.2 Berghia stephanieae
CAAGTTGTTTCATTGGTTGAACTATTGAATACAACTCACGATTTGTTTTCTTTTGTGGCAAAAGACTGGCATTTTACGTCATTTTTTGGTCAGTGTCAAGCTATAACTTTACGATGGCAACGGTCAGGCTATATGTTAACGATGGCTACGAATCATGACGTAACTCGGCCATGCTACGAATGCACCCTGCCTGTCAGTTTTTTATAGTGTGCGCTTGGCAAAGAGACTCACAACATTGCCATGGGGAAGTATAGATAGTATGCGCTTGGCTAAGAAGCTCACAACATTGCCATCCGGAAGTATAATGGACCAAGACACAAAACTGTGTGTAGTCTGGTGAATACAGTTTAGTGAGATTTACTCATAAACGCGGATGGCAAAAAAAAAAAAAAAAAAAAAAACAATAACAAAGACCCGAGTGACGTCAATTTCGTTCTATCTATAACTGACCAACACAAAAAATTGTGTGTGAACGTTTATAGTCTGGTTTATAGATAGTATGCAGATGACGTCACTCAGGCCTTTATTATTGTTTTTGCCATCCGCGTTTGTGAGTTGTTCTCACTAAACTGTATTAACCAGACTATAGATAGTATGCAGATGACGTCACTCAGGCCTTTGTTATTGTTTTTGCCATCCGCGTTTGTGAGTTGTTCTCACTAAACTGTATTAACCAGACTATAAAAGTTCATGGTTACACAGAGTTTGTGTGTTGGTCCATTATACTTCCGGATGGCAATGTTGTGAACTCCTTGGCCAAGCGCATTCTGTCTATAGTTTAGTGAGAATTACTCATTAACGTGGGTGGCAAAAAAAAAGTAAACAAAAAAAAAAACAAACAAAAAAAACAAACAAAGACCTGAGTGACGTCAATTTCATTCTATCTATACCACTCATGTCATTTTGGTTGAAAAAAAATTATTGAAACCATACTACTTACTACGATATTTTGAAGGATGTTTCTTTGTCATTTTTGACAATTTCTTTTCCACTTTGTTTCTATAAATAGAGTATATCCTTATCAGTAGATATTTTTGCAAATGGTTATCTTGCTTCCAAAATTATATATGAATAAATAGATAAATAAACCAATGAATAAATATAATAAATAAATGCATAAATAAATAGATTAATAAGTAAATAAACGATATTTTTTTAGTTTAAAAAGACGAGGTCGTAAGTTTTCTGTGGAACTGTGTAAGCAATTAATTGCGAAAATTGTGAAAACTGATAAATTTATAGCGTCATCGATCCGGACAGTTTGTGATGAGCACCTTGGAATAGCAAGAATTATTGTATCTAATACCAAACATGACACTTTAAAACAAATAACTCAAAGCATAAACAGAACAATACTTTCGGCAGATTATTACCCGATATTGTCATTCAAGCAAAATGTAAAACCTTTCGAGAATGCAATGAAATTGCAAGATAACTTATGAATAACCAAACAAACAAAAAAAAATTTTTAAAACACGCATAGCCTAGTAGGTTAAAAAAATACCTAAAAGCTCATACTTACCAGACCAAAGAGAGGGGTTTGGCGAGTTATTTTGCAATTTGCCTTTCGGCTTTTCCATTCATGTCATTTTGTTAAAAAGGAAACCACTCAGATTGTCACTTCCCCCTCCAACTCCCCGCTTATGGAAGAGTGGAACGATCATCAACGATCTTTGACGTCATCACGAGAGCTGTGATGTCATCAAGATCAACTTCACGCTCAGAGGAAGTGACCAAGTCTCGTCATCGTGGTTTGGATTCCGGTCAACTTAGCACGATGTTTCCGCAAAGCATACTCTAGAAATGATCCCTAAGAGTATGGTCTTAATACACAAGTGTTGATTGAATGTATTTATTAAACCAACGTAAATATAGAAAGGCAAGTTTTATGATTATCATTTGTAGTGCATAATAAGTGTTTTAATATTGTTAAAAATATTTTCTACTTTAAAACATTATATTTCTATTTTACTATACTTTTATATACATATATTTAATCTTATAAAGCATTAGTAAAATTGTTTGGCTTAATAAATTGATTGATTAATAAGTAAAATTATATTAAAAGGGAGACAACAAAAATCAACACATGTTGATTTCTTCAAAATTTTTATATGATGAAGGGATATAACTTGTATTAATGGTGGCACGAGGAGTAACAACTCAGTTGTCTCCCCTTAACCGTATGATATTTAACCCAAACTTTAAATAAGATCGGGAAAGAGAACGAAAATCATGGAAATGGAATGTGATAAGAATAAAAAAAAAAAGGGGGGGGGGGGGGGGGGAATAAGAAAGAATGCTGCAAGAGCATACTTTGTGTAAACGTGCTAAGTTGATCGGAATCTAAACCGCTTGGTCACTTCCTCTGAGCGTGAAGTTGTTCTTAACATCTCAGCTCTCTTGATGACGTCAGAGATCGTTGATGATCGTTCCATTCTTCCATAAGCGGGGAGTTAGTTGAAAAATTGTTTGTTTATTGTTTATTTTAGTTGAAGGGGAAAAATAATCTTAGTAGTGATTTTTATCCACAATGACACATAAACAACCAGTTCAGGGAAGGACGTGGGTGTTCCGAGTGTAAAACTGAATTAAACCACATTTTCCACATTAAAGACATCCCTTTCTTTCATTTATCGTATTTTGTTGATTAACGGGAAACTCGAAACGTCCACAGTATTTATCTTCGTTAAAAAAATTTGAGCGTACATTTCAATACTTAAACTTATCGTTATTTTTTACATCATTTTAAAACAAATTAGTAGCGGGATTACCCGAATCGTTTCACTCCATTTCTCTAGAAAGTTAAAGATCTGAACAAATGTGCACGAAAGGTGCCAGACAAAGCAAGAACGAAAAATAGAAGGGAAAAAAAAAACATCCCAAAAAATCAGTCTATCTCGACTGGCACCTTTCATACACACTTGCTCAGATTTTTATCTTACACTGGTGCCTGCTCCTTAATTTCTTAATTTGTCTAGGAAGTTACCCAAGAATTTCAAATAATCAGAGATGATTTTATTTTCATTTTCCTATTTGATTTATCTTGTATTATTTCATAGGCACCTTTTCTGATTAAAAGAAAATAATCTTACATCAGTGCCTGTTTCCATATTGTTCCATTTCTTGTTTGTCATGATTACTTAGTTTTTCTAACTTAATTCACGAATGCCTTCTTATATTATATCATATTTATCGAGGTAGAATGTCTCATTTCCTTAATTTGTAAATATATATATATTTTTTTTTACTTTCTATGCCCCCTTCCCCCCCCCCCCCCCCCCCCCTTATGCTTTCTTTCTATTTTTCTTTCTTTTAATTTCCCTTCTACTCCCAGCCCCCTTCTTATTTTTTTCCATATTTTTTTTTCACATAGCTTGATCATGGTTAATGTAAAATAACTCGGTAGTTAAGTCCCACACAATTAACCAATAGGTTTTATGTTCCTTAATTCATGTTTTTCAGAGGAAGCTCAAAATGGATTTTTTTGTTACCTCCCCTTATTATTCACCTTTTCTTTTAATTCTATAAATTCTCACGGATTAAAATAAAATTATTGAAATTATTTCTACAATTCGGAAAATATATTATTTTATAATACATGCTTAACACGTTTACATAATTTTATATTTATATAGCTATTTATTTTTTTGATATACTAATAATATGATGATCATAAAACCGCCTTCAATTTGTTTGTGCCGAATTGATCAGTTTATCGATAGAGATCGTTTAGATTAAGACCATACTCTTAGGGATCATTTCTAGAGTATGCTTTGCGGAAACATCGTGCTAAGTTGACCGGAATCCAAACCACGATGACGAGACTTGGTCACTTCCTCTGAGCGTGAAGTTGATCTTAATGACATCACAGCTCTCGTGATGACGTCAAAGATCGTTGATGATCGTTCCACTCTTCCATAAGCGGGGAGTTGGAGGGTGAAGTGACAATCTGAGTGGTTTCTTTTTCTGACACAATGATGCGAATGCTCTAGGCTAACTACCTAGCCCAACAATGTTATGTTAACTAGCCTTAGCCCTAAAGCTGCAGGATTGCTAATCCAAACTTTGTGTGTGTGTGTGTGTGTATGTTAGAGATAAGTGTGTTATTATCCTATATGCTTTGATGCTTTCACAGTCACTGAAAATGTGTTACTTTTATAAATCTGACATATGTTGTAAAAGTGAGCACGGGAATTGGAGGGAAGAGCTTTCTTTTTAATAATAAAAAATGCTAATCAATACTTATTAATAATTAATTGTAATAACTTACATCAGAAAACCCATGAAAATGAAAACTAGGTCGCTTTATGCTCAAAATAGCTCATGATCTCGTCTTTTTATTCTATTATTATTTCATTTATTCATTATTTCTGTTTTGATGAACGTTAGAAATATAGCTTACCCATATGCAGCAGTCCCAATTATTATCGATAATCTTCATTTTCAACGAGTTAAAATGAAATTTTCCAAAGCCGATCGTATCCATTTTAGAATAACTGATAATGAACTGACAATTTAATGGGACATCATCACTCAACTAACTGAAGTTAGAAGCTGCGAAGACCGCTGCCGAATATTGGTAATAATGCAAATAAACGGCGAGATGATATTTACCGACCTGACACTGCCTGCATCAAGATACGCAACGTCTGCAATTAAAACCCCGATGCCACTCATTAACTTTTCGGCCTCTGTATTTCAGTCACGGGTTTGATTGGGCGAATATAATGAGAGCTACTTTCACAAATTGCATACGAAAAACAAAACGAAAGAGGAGAGTTAAATCAACTATTGTTTGTTAAAAACTAGCAATATTTGTCCGAGTGGTGTCACAAATTCCGCTTCATGATTGGTCAAAAATCTACCACCACAATTCACGATTCGCTTCAAGTGGTCATCGTTCTTAGGATCTTTAGCTTTTGGCGAACACCAGCCTACCGTATCAAGCTCTGGTTAGCTAGGCTACCACAGACCAGATGTGCTTGGCTACTGACTGTTTTGTTTTCCCCATTCGTGTCATTTGGTTAAAAAGGAAACCACTCAGATTGTCACTTCCCCCTCCAACTCCCCGCTTATGGAAGAGTGGAACGATCATCAACGATCTTTGACGTCATCACGAGAGCTGTGATGTCATCAAGATCAACTTCACGCTCAGAGGAAGTGACCAAGTCTCGTCATCGTGGTTTGGATTCCGGTCAACTTAGCACGATGTTTCCGCAAAGCATACTCTAGAAATGATCCCTAAGAGTATGGTCTTAACTTGAATAGTGATGTAAAAAGAATAAGTTAGGCAAACCATATACTTAGCACTGTAAGTTTCATAATTACCATCGCATGTGTATATAAACAAATTAAATATTTATTTGTGACCAAATCCGTTCTACTTTCAAATATATGATTACATAGAATATATTTTAAATTGCTTTTAGAACCAATAATGATTAATCTTTATCAATTAAGAGATTAAAAGGGATTAAAACAATAATGTTTTAATAAGGGGAGACAACAAAAATCAGCGCAAGTTTATTTTTTTAAAATACAACTTTTATAAGTAAGGGATATAACTCATAGTAATTGATTGTAAGAGCCATAATTGCTTAGTAGTTTTCCCTAAATTGTGAAAAATAGTGAAAAGAACGAAAATCGTGGAATGGGGCTCGAGAAAAGAAAAAAAAAAGAAAGAAAAGGAAAAAGAAGAATGATAATGTTACTGAAGAGAGAGAGAGAGAGAGAGAGAGAGAGAGAGAGAGAGAGAGAGAGAGAGAGAGAGAGAGAGAGAGGGAGGGAGAAAGAGAAAGAGAGAGAGTGAGAGAGAGAGAGTGAGAGAGAGAGAGAGAGAGAGAGAGAGAGAGAGAGAGAGAGAGAGAGAGAGAGAGAGAAGGGGGCGGGGGGAATCGGAGGAACATTTTGGTTAAGAGAGACAAACAGAAAACAAAGCAATCAATATTCATTAGGTTTTGAACAGTTTATTTGATTTATATAAAATATGGGTGATAGATGCTAAGGTTTTTCGCTTGTTTGTTTGGGTTTTTGTAATGGTTCTTTTTTTCTTTTTTTTTTTATTTAGTTTGTTTTTTGTTATTTTTTGGGGGTTTTTTTCGGGGTTTTTTCTTCTATTATTGGTTCTCTTTCGATATCGATCATTAGGTACATAATGTTTCTTTACATAAAACACGGCATTTAATTCCAATTTGATTTTGTTTTGTTTTTTGTTTTTATTTTAACCATCGGGGTGTTATTTGTTTGTTTTCATAAAACACAATGGAGGAGTTGTTCTTTATTATTCAAATATTAGCCATTGGGTACCGTAACGGTTCTTTACATAAAATACATTAAGGGAGTTGTATATCCTATAATATTAGCTATTGGGGACTGTAATGTTTCATTACAATGGAGTTGGGTTTTTTAAATTATTATTTGATATTAGCAATTGGATACCGTGATTTTTCTTTTCATAAAATACGATAATTGGTTTGTGTTTTGATCATTTACTAATACCAAATGGGCAATGAAATGTTTCTTTACATAAAACACAATAATGGATTTCAATTGTTGTTTGTTTCTTTGGTTTTTATGAGTTTTTTTTTTTTTTTTTTTTTTTTTTTGTTGTTTTGTTTGTTTGTTTTTTGGTTTTTTATTTCAATATTAACTCATTCATCGATACCAAGGGTATCGTAATGGTATGTTGTTTGTTGTATTTTTTTATATACATAAAACACAGGAAGGAAGTTTTTTTTTTTTTAATTCTTAAATATTAACCATTAAATACTGTAATGTTTCTTTTCATAATTCACGATAATGGATTTCAAGTTGCCTTTTCCTATCCTATTAATCTTAGACATTATGTACTGTAAGTTTTTTTTCTTTTATAAATAGCATGTGTAATTAATTAGACATTTTAAATACAATTTCATTCTATCTTCGTAAAACATGCGATATAGATTTCAAGATATAATTATTATTTATATTGACATTACGTATTGAAATGCTTATCAATAACATACACACACACACATACACACATACATACACAGACACACACACGCATACATATATACATATACACGTCGTTTTAATTCCTTCGTTGGTCTATAATTGTTTGCGTACTACATGAACAATATATAAAGATATCACGTTATACAACAACAAAAACCAAAAGAAAAATTAAAAAATTAAGAAAAGCATAGGAGGGAGTGTTATAATTCTCACATTTAAATTTCACATGTCTGACAAGAAAAACAAAACAAAAACAAAAACATAATTTAAGAAGGTGTTTGGGCAGTGTGCTTTTCAGACATTCTACTGTTCGAGTCCTATGCGGTTACTGCATATGGAAGGGAATGACATCCATCTGGATCTTAGAATCCGTTTGACTGGTCAACCAGTGCTTGGACCCAGTTTTTGAGGGACTGTGGAAAATGTGCACATTTTTATAACAATTATTTTCATTATAACAAACTAATGTATTTATTTATTTATTTATCTATTTTTTTTTATTTATTCATTTATTTATCTATCTATATTTTAGCTATTTTTTTTTTATCATTTTGGTTGATACGGCGAAGATAATTTCTTCTTACTTTTATCTTTAGTTCAAGTTCTAGTTCACATTCAAGATTGTTTATGGAAATATAAATCACAAAAAACATTTCAAAACAACAATAAATAGATGAAAACAAATATAATCTCCCCCCTCCCTCTCTCTCTATATCTCTCTTTCACATACACACACACACACCACACTGTCTCTCCCCCCCCCCTCTCTCTCTCTCTCTCTCTCTCTCTCTCTCTCACGCACTCTCTCTCTCTCGCTCTCTCTCTCTCTCTCTCTCTCTCTCTCTCTCTCTCTCTCTATATATATATATATATATATATATATATATATATATATATATATATCTTTAACAAACACACACACACACTCTATATATCTCTCTTTCACACACACAAACACACACACACAATCTCTCTCTCTCTCTCTCTCTCTCTCTCTCTCTCTCTCTCTCTCTCTCTCTCTCTCGATTTATAAATTTAAAAAGCCTATGATATATTTCTGGGTATTTATAACTCACCAAAATTCCGTCATAGACAGGCCTACATAACTCGTATACAAAGTTCTCCGGCAATGCCTGATCGCGACCCAGTTTCCGACTCTGTTGCAGCGCTTTTTACCATCAAAACAGATGTAACACAATCTGACGGTCAGTTCTTCTAAAGGACGGAGGTGGAGGGACCGCCTGACATTACCTATTGGAAAAACATACAAAAATACTGCATTACCATTTTGAAAAAAGAAAAACAAAAGAAAGAAAAAAAAATTAAAAAATAAAAGATCTCTTTGCAACAATAGTGGTCGATGAACAGCCGATCAAATTGTCAGAAGAAAAATAAAAACAAAAAACAAAACAAAAACAAAAATAAAACAACTACATAAAAAAAAAAGAAAAGCAATGAGGTGTCAATTTTATTTCGATAAGGATATAGATAATGGGAACGACGTGTACTTATTTGCAGGTCAGATCACCCAAATTGTTATGGGCTCATTGTTGTAATGGAACTACTCTAAATCCAACGCATACCATCGTCCATTACAACAATGTTAATGCAGGCCCTTAATCGCGTTCGATTATCTTACCAGCCAATATGTTCACCTAGAACCGGAATAAAGGAAGAAATATTTTTTTAAAGTAGGAGAAAAAGAAAACACAACAATAAGCTACACAAGTCAAAATCAATAAAAGTATAATGCTATAAATAATAATAATAATAATAATAATAATAATAATAATAATAATAATAATAATAATAATAATAATAATAATAATAATAATATGCTATTAATAATAATAATAATAATGATAATAATAATAATAATAATAATAATAATAATAATAATAATAATAATAATAATAATAATAATAATAATAATAATAATAATAATAATAATAATAGTTATGATAAATAATAGTAATAATAATAATAAAAATAATAATAATAATAATAATAATAATAATAATAATAATAATAATAATAATAATAATAATAATAATAATAATAATAATAGTTATAATAATAATAATAATAATAATAATAATAATAATAATAATAATAATAATAATAATAATAATAATAAATAATAATAATAATAATAATAATAATAATAATAATAATAATAATAATAATAATAATAATAATAATAATAATAATAATAATAAAACAAGTTATATTATATAAGACCAAGGGCAAATATCATTTTAAAAAATTAAAATACTGTAAGCTCCGTCTACATACAGCAACATTGAATTCCGAGAATATAGCATCGCACATTTGCTGGCCTGTAGTTATTCCTTTGGCTGCCAAAGCTGGACGTATGACCTCAAAGTTTGGGAAGATGTAATAGCCGGCTGTTGGATCTATCACTTTCACTCCCACCGAACGCAACGTCCTGGTAATGACAAATCAAATTCAATTCCTTACACAATTATCCAATGCATGATGGAGTATATTTTTACCATAACGATGAAGAGAGAAACGAGGAGAAATCAGGTAGATTGAGAAATTATGCAGAGATAAAAAAAACATATATGGATAAATAAGTAAAGGTGGAGGGGTGGGGAATGTATTATTGGTTGTGTTGAAGATAATGACTAAGAGGACAATGATGACAAGGAAATCACGATGATGACGACGACGACGATGATGATGAAGATGATGATGATGATGATGATGATATGATGATGATGATGATGATGATGATGAATGATGATGATGATGATGATGATGATGACGATGACAACGATCATAAACTCACATCCCTCAACATAAGCACATCTAATCCTGAAGGGGGGGGGGGGGGATCCGTGGACAGGTTTTTAGAGCTCTATCACTCTTTCTGAACGCTGGTATATTTATAAATATTGTTTACAGATTGTTTACTCCTTAAGTTATCCAATCGAATCCCTTCTTATCTGGCACTGATTTGACATAAGACTGGTTGTCAGGAACTTGAATGTAAAACATTTTTAAAAATGAATATATATATAAATGAATAAAATAAAAACCAAAAACATCCCTTCCCACCCACCCCTCCATTGCGTCTCATCCTCAAACTACTCACTCCTCCAAAAAAAAAAAAGAAAAAAAAAAGGTGACACAAAAGAAACCTAATGACAAAATTAAACAAACAATATAAACCAAAACAAATGAATAAATGTAATAGGAAATAAAATCAAGCTGAGATACCACAATAGTGTGGTGGTACCTTGCTGAAAAAGCCCCGACCAGGCTCAAAATTCGTGTGGTGTGGAAAATGTAATCATCACATGCAGTGGCTCTTGGAGAGCCCTGAAAAGAGAGAGGGTTACTTCAACATCCCTACACAACTCACTACATCATCACACGTTTTAGTAAATTATATAATTATATATATAAATTTATTGTTGTTTTGGAATTGTTGCGGCTATGTGGTCTTGGGGTATGACACTCGCTTTCGAGTCGGAAGGTCCTGGGTTCGAGCCTCGCTCGGCGCATAGTTGAGTCCTTGGAAAATGCTCTTTAATTTCACATTCTCTCCCGTACTCAGGTGTAACATGAGTACCTGCCGTTAACAGCGTTGTTCTGTCCTAAAAATAATTATAATATCGCCTTACAGGCGTCATGTCTTGTCCTAAATGTTATAT
>NC_088362.1:29901658-29914158 GCF_034508935.2 Berghia stephanieae
TTAGTGAGATTACTCATAAACGCGGATGGCAAAAAAAAAAAAAAAAAAAAAAACAATAACAAAGACCCGAGTGACGTCAATTTCGTTCTATCTATAACTGACCAACACAAAAAATTGTGTGTGAACGTTATAGTCGGGTTTATAGATAGTATGCAGATGACGTCACTCAGGCCTTTATTATTGTTTTTGCCATCCGCGTTTGTGAGTTGTTCTCACTAAACTGTATTAACCAGACTATAGATAGTATGCAGATGACGTCACTCAGGCCTTTGTTATTGTTTTTGCCATCCGCGTTTGTGAGTTGTTCTCACTAAACTGTATTAACCAGACTATAAAAGTTCATGGTTACACAGAGTTTGTGTGTTGGTCCATTATACTTCCGGATGGCAATGTTGTGAACTCCTTGGCCAAGCGCATTCTGTCTATAGTTTAGTGAGAATTACTCATTAACGTGGGTGGCAAAAAAAAAGTAAACAAAAAAAAAACAAACAAAAAAAACAAACAAAGACCTGAGTGACGTCAATTTCATTCTATCTATACCACTCATGTCATTTTGGTTGAAAAAAAATTATTGAAACCATACTACTTACTACGATATTTTGAAGGATGTTTCTTTGTCATTTTTGACAATTTCTTTTCCACTTTGTTTCTATAAATAGAGTATATCCTTATCAGTAGATATTTTTGCAAATGGTTATCTTGCTTCCAAAATTATATATGAATAAATAGATAAATAAACCAATGAATAAATATAATAAATAAATGCATAAATAAATAGATTAATAAGTAAATAAACGATATTTTTTTAGTTTAAAAAGACGAGGTCGTAAGTTTTCTGTGGAACTGTGTAAGCAATTAATTGCGAAAATTGTGAAAACATTGATAAATTTATGGCGTCATCGATCCGGACAGTTTGTGATGAGCACCTTGGAATAGCAAGAATTATTGTATCTAATTACCAAACATGACACTTTAAAACAAATAACTCAAAGCATAAACAGAACAATACTTTCGGCAGATTATTACCCGATATTGTCATTCAAGCAAAATGTAAAACCTTTCGAGAATGCAATGAAATTGCAAGATAACTTATGAATAACCAAACAAACCAAAAAAAATTTTTAAAACACGCATAGCCTAGTAGGTTAAAAAAATACCTAAAAGCTCATACTTACCAGACCAAAGAGAGGGGTTTTGGCGAGTTATTTTGCAATTTGCCTTTCGGCTTTTCCATTCATGTCATTTTGTTAAAAGGAAACCACTCAGATTGTCACTTCCCCCTCCAACTCCCCGCTTATGGAAGAGTGGAACGATCATCAACGATCTTTGACGTCATCACGAGAGCTGTGATGTCATTAAGATCAACTTCACGCTCAGAGGAAGTGACCAAGTCTCGTCATCGTGGTTTGGATTCCGGTCAACTTAGCACGATGTTTCCGCAAAGCATACTCTAGAAATGATCCCTAAGAGTATGGTCTTAATACACAAGTGTTGATTGAATGTATTTATTAAACCAACGTAAATATAGAAAGGCAAGTTTTATGATTATCATTTGTAGTGCATAATAAGTGTTTTAATATTGTTAAAAATATTTTCTACTTTAAAACATTATATTTCTATTTTACTATACTTTTATATACATATATTTAATCTTATAAAGCATTAGTAAAATTGTTTGGCTTAATAAATTGATTGATTAATAAGTAAATTATATTAAAAGGGAGACAACAAAAATCAACACATGTTGATTTCTTCAAAATTTTTATATGATGAAGGGATATAACTTGTATTAATGGTGGCACGAGGAGTAACAACTCAGTTGTCTCCCCTTAACCGTATGATATTTAACCCAAACTTTAAATAAGATCGGGAAAGAGAACGAAAATCATGGAAATGGAATGTGATAAGAATAAAAAAAAAAAAGGGGGGGGGGGGGGGGGGGGGGGAGGGGGAATAAGAAAGAATGCTGCAAGAGCATACTTTGTGTAAACGTGCTAAGTTGATCGGAATCTAAACCGCTTGGTCACTTCCTCTGAGCGTGAAGTTGTTCTTAACATCTCAGCTCTCTTGATGACGTCAGAGATCGTTGATGATCGTTCCATTCTTCCATAAGCGGGGAGTTAGTTGAAAAATTGTTTGTTTATTGTTTATTTTAGTTGGAGGGGAAAAATAATCTTAGTAGTGATTTTTATCCACAATGACACATAAACAACCAGTTCAGGGAAGGACGTGGGTGTTCCGAGTGTAAAACTGAATTAAACCACATTTTCCACATTAAAGACATCCCTTTCTTTCATTTATCGTATTTTGTTGATTAACGGGAAACTCGAAACGTCCACGGTATCTATCTTCGTTAAAAAATTTGAGCGTACATTTCAATACTTAAACTTATCGTTATTTTTTACATCATTTTAAAACAAATTAGTAGCGGGATTACCCGAATCGTTTCACTCCATTTCTCTAGAAAGTTAAAGATCTGAACAAATGTGCACGAAAGGTGCCAGACAAAGCAAGAACGAAAAATAGAAGGGAAAAAAAAACATCCCAAAAAATCAGTCTATCTCGACTGGCACCTTTCATACACACTTGCTCAGATTTTTATCTTACACTGGTGCCTGCTCCTTAATTTCTTAATTTGTCTAGAAAGTTACCCAAGAATTTCAAATAATCAGAGATGATTTTATTTTCATTTTCCTATTTGATTTATCTTGTATTATTGCATAGGCACCTTTTCTGATTAAAAGAAAATAATCTTACATCAGTGCCTGTTTCCATATTGTTCCATTTCTTGTTTGTCATGATTACTTAGTTTTTCTAACTTAATTCACGAATGCCTTCTTATATTATATCATATTTATCGAGGTAGAATGTCTCATTTCCTTAATTTGTAAATATATATTTATTTTTTTTACTTTCTATGCCCCCCCCCCCCCCCCCCCCCCCCCCCCCTTATGCTTTCTTTCTATTTTTCTTTCTTTTAATTTCCCTTCTACTCCCAGCCCCCTTCTTATTTTTTTCCATATTTTTTTTTTCACATAGCTTGATCATGGTTAATGTAAAATAACTCGGTAGTTAAGTCCCACACAATTAACCAATAGGTTTTATGTTCCTTAATTCATGTTTTTCAGAGGAAGCTCAAAATGGATTTTTTTGTTACCTCCCCTTATTATTCACCTTTTCTTTTAATTCTATAAATTCTCACGGATTAAAATAAAATTATTGAAATTATTTCTACAATTCGGAAAATATATTATTTTATAATACATGCTTAACAGGTTTACATAATTTTATATTTATATAGCTATTTATTTTTTTGATATACTAATAATATGATGATCATAAAACCGCCTTCAATTTGTTTGTGCCGAATTGATCAGTTTATCGATAGAGATCGTTTAGATTAAGACCATACTCTTAGGGATCATTTCTAGAGTATGCTTTGCGGAAACATCGTGCTAAGTTGACCGGAATCCAAACCACGATGACGAGACTTGGTCACTTCCTCTGAGCGTGAAGTTGATCTTAATGACATCACAGCTCTCGTGATGACGTCAAAGATCGTTGATGATCGTTCCACTCTTCCATAAGCGGGGAGTTGGAGGGTGAAGTGACAATCTGAGTGGTTTCTTTTTCTGACACAATTTTATTCTCTATTGTCTTCTGGCACTTTTCTACTCACTTCATATCTTGTTGTTACCAACATAAGTGCCTGCTCCACTCACTTTTCTGAATTAAAAATTCACCTCATACACCGGAGCATACTCAATGTCTCAATCGTTTCTATGTTATATGTTTGTGATGAGAATATTGGCTATTAAGCTTAACTGCTGGTCAAAATTACTTCGCGATGGTGGCGAACGAATCGGCGATCTCAAGAAGTGGGTGAGAGAGGGATCTAGAAATGACTTTGGGTTTGAAACGAATATTTTTGTGTTCGTGGATAGCTCACACGGTAGAGCCACGCTCTCACCTGCCAGGCGGAGTTGTCGTACCAATAAGGTCGCAGGTTCAAACCCCACCACCGCCGCGAAAAATTTTTTTATTCTCTATTGTCTTCTGGCACTTTTCTACTCACTTCATATCTTGTTGTTACCAACATAAGTGCCTGCTCCACTCACTTTTCTGAATTAAAAATTCACCCCATACACCGGAGCATACTCAATGTCTCAATCGTTTCTATGTTATATGTTTGTGATGAGAATATTGGCTATTAAGCTTAACTGCTGGTCAAAATTACTTCGCGATGGTGGCGAACGAATCGGCGATCTCAAGAAGTGGGTGAGAGAGGGATCTAGAAATGACTTTGGGTTTGAAACGAATATTTTTGTGTTCGTGGATAGCTCACACGGTAGAGCCACGCTCTCACCTGCCAGGCGGAGTTGTCGTACCAATAAGGTCGCAGGTTCAAACCCCACCACCGCCGCGAAAAAATTTTTTATTCTCTATTGTCTTCTGGCACTTTTCTACTCACTTCATATCTTGTTGTTACCAACATAAGTGCCTGCTCCACTCACTTTTCTGAATTAAAAATTCACCCCATACACCGGAGCATACTCAATGTCTCAATCGTTTCTATGTTATATGTTTGTGATGAGAATATTGGCTATTAAGCTTAACTGCTGGTCAAAATTACTTCGCGATGGTGGCGAACGAATCGGCGATCTCAAGAAGTGGGTGAGAGAGGGATCTAGAAATGACTTTGGGTTTGAAACGAATATTTTTGTGTTTGTGGATAGCTCACACGGTAGAGCCACGCTCTCACCTGCCAGGCGGAGTTGTCGTACCAATAAGGTCGCAGGTTCAAACCCCACCACCGCCGCGAAAAAATTTTTTATTCTCTATTGTCTTCTGGCACTTTTCTACTCACTTCATATCTTGTTGTTACCAACATAAGTGCCTGCTCCACTCACTTTTCTGAATTAAAAATTCACCCCATTCACCGGAGCATACTCAATGTCTCAATCGTTTCTATGTTATATGTTTGTGATGAGAATATTGGCTATTAAGCTTAACTGCTGGTCAAAATTACTTCGCGATGGTGGCGAACGAATCGGCGATCTCAAGAAGTGGGTGAGAGAGGGATCTAGAAATGACTTTGGGTTTGAAACGAATATTTTTGTGTTCGTGGATAGCTCACACGGTAGAGCCACGCTCTCACCTGCCAGGCGGAGTTGTCGTACCAATAAGGTCGCAGGTTCAAACCCCACCACCGCCGCGAAAAATTTTTTTATTCTCTATTGTCTTCTGGCACTTTTCTACTCACTTCATATCTTGTTGTTACCAACATAAGTGCCTGCTCCACTCACTTTTCTGAATTAAAAATTCACCCCATACACCGGAGCATACTCAATGTCTCAATCGTTTCTATGTTATATGTTTGTGATGAGAATATTGGCTATTAAGCTTAACTGCTGGTCAAAATTACTTCGCGATGGTGGCGAACGAATCGGCGATCTCAAGAAGTGGGTGAGAGAGGGATCTAGAAATGACTTTGGGTTTGAAACGAATATTTTTGTGTTCGTGGATAGCTCACACGGTAGAGCCACGCTCTCACCTGCCAGGCGGAGTTGTCGTACCAATAAGGTCGCAGGTTCAAACCCCACCACCGCCGCGAAAAAATTTTTTATTCTCTATTGTCTTCTGGCACTTTTCTACTCACTTCATAGGATTGCTAATCCAAACTTTGTGTGTGTGTGTGTGTGTGTGTGTGTGTGTGTGTGTGTGTGTATGTTAGAGATAAGTGTGTTATTATCCTATATGCTTTGATGCTTTCACAGTCACTGAAAATGTGTTACTTTTATAAATCTGACATATGTTGTAAAAGTGAGCACGGGAATTGGAGGGAAGAGCTTTCTTTTTAATAATAAAAAATGCTAATCAATACTTATTAATAATTATTTGTAATAACTTACATCAGAAAACCCATGAAAATGAAAACTAGGTCGCTTTATGCTCAAAATAGCTCATGATCTCGTCTTTTTATTCTATTATTATTTCATTTATTCATTATTTCTGTTTTGATGAACGTTAGAAATATAGCTTACCCATATGCAGCAGTCCCAATTATTATCGATAATCTTCATTTTCAACGAGTTAAAATGAAATTTTCCAAAGCCGATCGTATCCATTTTAGAATAACTGATAATGAACTGACAATTTAATGGGACATCATCACTCAACTAACTGAAGTTAGAAGCTGCGAAGACCGCTGCCGAATATTGGTAATAATGCAAATAAACGGCGAGATGATATTTACCGACCTGACACTGCCTGCATCAAGATACGCAACGTCTGCAATTAAAACCCCGATGCCACTCATTAACTTTTCGGCCTCTGTATTTCAGTCACGGGTTTGATTGGGCGAATATAATGAGAGCTACTTTCACAAATTGCATACGAAAAACAAAAAGAAAGAGGAGAGTTAAATCAACTCTTATTTTAGGCCTATTGTTTGTTAAAAACTAGCAATATTTGTCCGAGTGGTGTCACAAATTCCGCTTCATGATTGGTCAAAAATCTACCACCACAATTCACGATTCGCTTCAAGTGGTCATCGTTCTTAGGATCTTTAGCTTTTGGCGAACACCAGCCTACCGTATCAAGCTCTGGCTAGCTAGGCTACCACAGACCAGATGTGCTTGGCTACTGACTGTTTTGTTTTCCCCATTCGTGTCATTTGGTTAAAAAGGAAACCACTCAGATTGTCACTTCCCCCTCCAACTCCCCGCTTATGGAAGAGTGGAACGATCATCAACGATCTTTGAAGTCATCACGAGAGCTGTGATGTCATCAAGATCAACTTCACGCTCAGAGGAAGTGACTAAGTCTCGTCATCGTGGTTTGGATTCCGGTCAATTTAGCACGATGTTTCCGCAAAGCATACTCTAGAAATGATCCCTAAGAGTATGGTCTTAACTTGAATAGTGATGTAAAAAGAATAAGTTAGGCAAACCATATACTTATCACTGTAAGTTTCATAATTACCATCGCATGTGTATATAAACAAATTAAATATTTATTTGTGACCAAATCCGTTCTACTTTCAAATATATGATTACATAGAATATATTTTAAATTGCTTTTAGAACCAATAATGATTAATCTATATCAATTAAGAGATTAAAAGGGATTAAAACAATAATGTTTTAATAAGGGGAGACAATAAAAATCAGCGCAAGTTTATTTTTTTAAAATACAACTTTTATAAGTAAGGGATATAACTCATAGTAATTGATTGTAAGAGCCATAATTGCTTAGTAGTTTTCCCTAAATTGTGAAAAATAGTGAAAAGAACGAAAATCGTGGAATGGGGCTCGGAGAAAGAAAAAAAAAAGAAAGAAAAGGAAAAAAGAAGAATGATAATGTTACTGAAGAGAGAGAGAGAGAGAGAGAGAGAGAGAGAGAGAGAGGGAGGGAGAAAGAGAAAGAGAGAGAGTGAGAGAGAGAGAGAGTGAGAGAGAGAGAGAGAGAGAGAGAGAGAGAGAGAGAGAGAGAGAGAGAGAGAGAGAGAGAGAGAAGAGGGGGCGGGGGGAATCGGAGGAACATTTTGGTTAAGAGAGACAAACAGAAAACAAAGCAATCAATATTCATTAGGTTTTGAACAGTTTATTTGATTTATATAAAATATGGGTGATAGATGCTAAGGTTTTTCGCTTGTTTGTTTGAATTTTTGTAATGGTTCTTTTTTTCTTTTTTTTTTTTTTATTTAGTTTGTTTTTTGTTATTTTTTTGGGGGTTTTTTCGGGGTTTTTTCTTCTATTATTGGTTCTCTTTCGATATCGATCATTAGGTACATAATGTTTCTTTACATAAAACACGGCATTTAATTCCAATTTGATTTTGTTTTGTTTTTTGTTTTTATTTTAACCATCGGGGTGTTATTTGTTTGTTTTCATAAAACACAATGGAGGAGTTGTTCTTTATTATTCAAATATTAGCCATTGGGTACCGTAACGGTTCTTTACATAAAATACATTAAGGGAGTTGTATATCCTATAATATTAGCTATTGGGGACTGTAATGTTTCATTACAATGGAGTTGGGTTTTTTAAATTATTAAGCAATTGGATACCGTGATTTTTCTTTTCATAAAATACGATAATTGGTTTGTGTTTTGATCATTTACTAATACCAAATGGGCAATGAAATGTTTCTTTACATAAAACACAATAATGGATTTCAATTGTTGTTTGTTTCTTTGGTTTTTATGAGTTTTTTTTGTTGTTGTTGTTGTTGTTGTTGTTGTTGTTGTTGTTGTTGTTGTTTTGTTTGTTTGTTTTTTGGTTTTTTATTTCAATATTAACTCATTCATCGATACCAAGGGTATCGTAATGGTATGTTGTTTGTTGTATTTTTTTATATACATAAAACACAGGAAGGAAGTTTTTTTTTTTAATTCTTAAATATTAACCATTAAATACTGTAATGTTTCTTTTCATAATTCACGATAATGGATTTCAAGTTGCCTTTTCCTATCCTATTAATCTTAGACATTATGTACTGTAAGTTTTTTTTCTTTTATAAATAGCATGTGTAATTAATTAGACATTTTAAATACAATTTCATTCTATCTTCGTAAAACATGCGATATAGATTTCAAGATATAATTATTATTTATATTGACATTACGTATTGAAATGCTTATCAATAACATACACACACACACATACACACATACATACACAGACACACACACGCATACATATATACATATACACGTCGTTTTAATTCCTTCGTTGGTCTATAATTGTTTGCGTACTACATGAACAATATATAAAGATATCACGTTATACAACAACAAAAACCAAAAGAAAAATTAAAAAATTAAGATAAGCATAGGAGGGAGTGTTATAATTCTCACATTTAAATTTCACATGTCTGACAAGAAAAACAAAACAAAAAACAAAAACATAATTTAAGAAGGTGTTTGGGCAGTGTGCTTTTCAGACATTCTACTGTTCGAGTCCTATGCGGTTACTGCATATGGAAGGGAATGACATCCATCTGGATCTTAGAATCCGTTTGACTGGTCAACCAGTGCTTGGACCCAGTTTTTGAGGGACTGTGGAAAATGTGCACATTTTTATAACAATTATTTTCATTATAACAAACTAATGTATTTATTTATTTATTTATCTATTTTTTTTTATTTATTCATTTATTTATCTATCTATATTTTAGCTATTTTTTTTTTATCATTTTGGTTGATACGGCGAAGATAATTTCTTCTTACTTTTATCTTTAGTTCAAGTTCTAGTTCACATTCAAGATTGTTTATGGAAATATAAATCACAAAAACATTTCAAAACAACAATAAATAGATGAAAACAAATATAATCTCCCCCCTCCCTCTCTCTCTATATCTCTCTTTCACACACACACACACACACACACACACTGTCTCTCCCCCTCTCTCTCTCTCTCTCTCTCTCTCTCTCTCTCTCTCACGCACTCTCTCTCTCTCTCTCTCTCTCTCTCTCTCTCTCTCTCTCTATATATATATATATATAATATATATATATATATATATATATATATATATATATATATATATATCTTTAACAAACACACACACACACTCTATATATCTCTCTTTCACACACACACAAACACACACACACACACTCTCTCTCTCTCTCTCTCTCTCTCTCTCTCTCTCTCTCGATTTATAAATTTAAAAAGCCTATGATATATTTCTGGGTATTTATAACTCACCAAAATTCCGTCATAGACAGGCCTACATAACTCGTATACAAAGTTCTCCGGCAATGCCTGATCGCGACCCAGTTTCCGACTCTGTTGCAGCGCCTTTTTACCATCAAAACAGATGTAACACAATCTGACGGTCAGTTCTTCTAAAGGACGGAGGTGGGAGGGACCGCCTGACATTACCTATTGGAAAAACATACAAAAATACTGCATTACCATTTTGAAAAAAGAAAAACAAAAGAAAGAAAAAAAATTAAAAAATAAAAGATCTCTTTGCAACAATAGTGGTCGATGAACAGCCGATCAAATTGTCAGAAGAAAAATAAAAACAAAAAACAAAACAAAACAAAAATAAAACAACTACATAAAAAAAAAAAGAAAAGCAATGAGGTGTCAATTTTATTTCGATAAGGATATAGATAATGGGAACGACGTGTACTTATTTGCAGGTCAGATCACCCAAATTGTTATGGGCTCATTGTTGTAATGGAACTACTCTAAATCCAACGCATACCATCGTCCATTACAACAATGTTAATGCAGGCCCTTAATCGCGTTCGATTATCTTACCAGCCAATATGTTCACCTAGAACCGGAATAAAGGAAGAAATATTTTTTTAAAGTAGGAGAAAAAGAAAACACAACAATAAGCTACACAAGTCTAAAATCAATAAAAGTATAATGCTATAAATAATAATAATAATAATAATAATAATAATAATAATATAATAATAATAATAATAATAATAATAATAATAATAATAATAATGCTATTAATAATAATAATAATAATGATAATAATAATAATAATAATAATAATAATAATAATAATAATAATAATAATAATAATAATAATAATAATAATAATAATAATAATAATAATAATTAGTTATGATAATAATAGTAATAATAATAATAAAATATAATAATAATAATAATAATAATAATAATAATAATAATAATAATAATAATAATAATAATAATAATAATAATAATAATAATAATAATAATAATAATAATAATAAATAATAATAATAATAATAATAATAATAATAATAATAATAATAATAATAATAATAATAATAATAATAATAATAATAATAATAATAATAATAATAATAATAATTAATAATAAACAAGTTATATTATATAAGACCAAGGGCAAATATCATTTTAAAAAATTAAAATACTGTAAGCTCCGTCTACATACAGCAACATTGAATTCCGAGAATATAGCATCGCACATTTGCTGGCCTGTAGTTATTCCTTTGGCTGCCAAAGCTGGACGTATGACCTCAAAGTTTGGGAAGATGTAATAGCCGGCTGTTGGATCTATCACTTTCACTCCCACCGAACGCAACGTCCTGGTAATGACAAATCAAATTCAATTCCTTACACAATTATCCAATGCATGATGGAGTATATTTTTACCATAACGATGAAGAGAGAAACGAGGAGAAAATCAGGTAGATTGAGAAATTATGCAGAGATAAAAAAAACATATATGGATAAATAAGTAAAGGTGGAGGGGTGGGGAATGTATTATTGGTTGTGTTGAAGATAATGACTAAGAGGACAATGATGACAAGGAAATCACGATGATGACGACGACGACGATGATGATGAAGATGATGATGATGATGATGATGATGATGATGATGATGATGATGATGATGATGATGATGATGATGATGATGATGATGATGATGATGATGATGATGACGATGACAACGATCATAAACTCACATCCCTCAACATAAGCACATCTAATCCTGAAGGGGGGGGGGGGGGATCCGTGGACAGGTTTTTAGAGCTCTATCACTCTTTCTGAACGCTGGTATATTTTATAAATATTGTTTACAGATTGTTTACTCCTTAAGTTATCCAATCGAATCCCTTCTTATCTGGCACTGATTTGACATAAGACTGGTTGTCAGGAACTTGAATGTAAAACATTTTTAAAAATGAATATATATATAAATGAATAAAATAAAAACCAGAAAACATCCCTTCCCACCCACCCCTCCATTGCGTCTCATCCTCAAACTACTCACTCCTCCAAAAAAAAAAAAGAAAAAAAAAAGGTGACACAAAAGAAACCTCAATGACAAAATTAAACAAACAATATAAACAAAACAAATGAATAAATGTAATAGGAAATAAAATCAAGCTGAGATACCACAATAGTGTGGTGGTACCTTGCTGAAAAAGCCCCGACCAGGCTCAAAATTCGTGTGGTGTGGAAAATGTAATCATCACATGCAGTGTGCTCTTGGAGAGCCTGAAAAGAGAGAGGGTTACTTCAACATCCCTACACAACATCACTACATCATCACACGTTTAGTAAATTATATAATTATATATATAAATTTATTGTTGTCTTTGGAATTGTTGCGGCTATGTGGTCTTGGGGTATGACACTCGCTTTCGAGTCGGAAGGTCCTGGGTTCGAGCCTCGCTCGGCGCATAGTTGAGTCCTTGGAAAATGCTCTTTAATTTCACATTCTCTCACCGTACTCAGGTGTAACATGAGTACCTGGCCGTTAACAGCGTTGTTTCTGTCCTAAAAATAATTATAATATCGCCTTACAGGCGTCATGTCTTGTCCTAAATGTTATATGTTGCTGTTGGACAGGGACCCCTTGTAAAGCGCTTAGAGCAGATTTAGTGGTTATTGCGCTATATAAAAGCTCAATTTTAAAAAAATCAAAGAATTGTTGACAAAAATTAAATACTACAGAAGACTGACCGATTTGATGTCACGTCAACATGGCATGATTGATACAAACAAA
>NC_088362.1:29921658-29926658 GCF_034508935.2 Berghia stephanieae
TACTCAAAGTCACCAGAATGGTTCGATTTTCTCCTGTTGTGGTCAATGTAGACATGACACACACATTATCATGTAGGAATAAATAGGTATGTCCATAGATAAATAGATAAATAGATCGGTAGAAAAATAGATGAATTGAAAAATAAATAGATAGAGTGGTAGGAGTGGAAGAGAATGGGGAGGAGGAGGTTGAAGAGGAGAAGGAGGAGTAGGATGAAGAGTATATCAGCTTTCATGTTCCCCCAGTTTTCTGGTCACTTTCAAAGCCACTAGAATGGTTCGATTTTCTCCTTTTGTGGTCAAGATAGACATGCCAACACATTATCGTGCAATCTGTGACAGGTACCTAACTATACCGTTATTATATTTTTCCCCTTAGAAATGGTTTGTTTGTTTGTTTGTTTTTTGGTTTTCTGTCATTGTCTGTACTTGATGACTTATTTTTCAATGTTAATGACCGTTGACTTATTTTTATATTACGTTATTTATTGTGCTTCCTGTAAAATGATTTGCATGTATTTATATACTATAAAAGTCAAGTTATGACTATTTATTTATCACTTATTTATCTATTTATTTTTTCTGTCTATTTATTGATTATATTCATATGTATTTATCTATTTGATTATTTTGATATTCTCCTTCTACCTGTATTGGTTTGAAATTCTATGTAAATGCATGGTTCATATTGGCAATTGGCTAAAATAAACCTTTGAATCGAATTGATAACATTACCTACGTATGAAGACAAAACGCTTTTACACAGGTTGGTCAGAGGGCATTTATTTTATCTTTCCACAGAATGAATGAACTGACACTCACCTTGTCAATTACTTTTTTAAAAAGTTAAGCTTTTATATAGAGCAATATCCACTAAACGTGCTCAAAGTGCTTTACAAAGGGTCCCTGACCAATAGCAACACGTAATATAGAGAACGAGACATGACGCTTGTTAGGTGATCATACAAATTTCTTTTGCGGCGCTGCACTGCGGCTGACCCCTGGGTTATTCCAGTCTTCCCTTGGAATAGATCCTAAAGAAATTTTCCCCTTAGTGATGAATAAAGGGAATTTATTTTATCATTTTATTATTATTATTATTATTATTATTATTATTATTATTATTATTATTATTATTATTATTATTATTATTATTATTATTATTATATTATTATTATTATTATTATTATTATTATTATTATTACTATTATTATTATTATTATTATTATTATTATTATTATTATTATTATTATTATTATTATTATTATTATTAAAAAACATATTTTATACCATGAATTTGATATTTTGCCATCTGGGAGAAGTTTTTGTCAGATTAAATGTGGAACTAACAAGTATAAATCAACGTTCGTTCCATCAGCAATAAAAATGTTGAATATTTCATATGGTACAGCAAAACCAAGGATTGATGCGTTGACTGATTGACTGATTAATTTGTTTAATGTTAGGCTAGATGAAGTGACCAATTGATAATGATGATAATATTTGGTGTTGAATTGCCAAGAATGTAACGAATTGAAAAATGAAATGAAAATGTTGATGTTGTGTATGTCGCATGCGTGAAAGAAAGAGAGGAAGAGAGAGAGAGAGAGAGAGAGAGAGAGAGAGAGAGAGAGAGAGAGAGAGAGAGAGAGAGAGAGAGAGAGGAGAGAGAGAGAGAGAGAGAGGGGTGTCTGTTCAATGTTATAGTTATCATATAACGTTATGACAAGTGTAACTAAATGACAAATTGCCATATTTATGGACAATAAAGATCTATTATTATTATTATTATTATTATTATTATTATTATTATCATTATTATTATTATTATTATTATTATTATTATAAATATACAATAAATGCACATAAAGGAAAGGAAAAGTTACCTCCGTTGAAGATAATGAGGAGGTCGAGAATTAATTCCTTGCTACCAGGTCCTACGATGACGTCATCGGGGTCAACGGTCAAGTTGTCATAACGTTGGTGAAAGCTTGCGATTCCCTGTCGAAGTGATAATATACCTGGAATGGCAACACGTTCATGTATTATTATTTTTACTAATCAGAAGTCAAAGTGATACAAAGTTGATAGAAGTTGCGGGCTGTAAAAAAATAAATGAACAAAAAAGTGAAAAAGATGATAATACCATGCATGGAACGGACACGAGTCGGGCTCAGGCAGCTTCTAATAGGATTCAACAGTCTGATGTCACGTCCGCGCGCCAGAAACCAGCAGCTTGTTCTAAACAAAGGAAATCGGTACTTTTTATTCTTCATGCTGGATAGACTTTTTCACATGTAATGTGATCAGAATGTATACAAGTCAAAACGTGATCATATTTATAACGTTTTTCTCCTCTGGATACACTTTTATGCTCTTCAGAGAAGTATTTCATTAGAGCGTCCGCTATTGTTCTGATAGTTTAGAACCAGTTACTAAGTTACTATGCTTCATTACGAGTGAAGTGACGTCACGACTGTTGAAGCTTATTGATCTCACAGGACTAAGTTAATGACGGTCTATCTAAGACGCAAACTATTTACTGCCCTCTTGCACCGTCGCAAACCCGCCCGTAGGCTTCGTCACAACGCACCGTTCAACTAGATGCTCTGCGGTTTCAGGCTCTTGACCAAAACGGGTACATGTTGGACAGGTGGCAAGACCCCACTGATGTAGTGAGCGTGTTGTTAAGCCGGTTCACGACCGAAGCCGATTGGCTGCCACCCAATGTCTCCTGTCTGTTGCTGGTGGAAAAGCCTGGCAACTTCTCAAACCCTTCTTCTAAGTCTCAAAAATCCGAAGAGAACGTCTTTCATTGTGCTTGCTGAGAGTGCTCTCTTGTGATCAGGTGGTATATCATGTGCGGCAATGTGGTCTAGTGGTATGACACTCGCTTTTGAATCGGAAGGTCCTGGGTTTGAGCCTAACTCGGCGCATAGTTGAGTCCTTGGAAAAGGCTCTTTACTCACATTCTCTCAACATACTCAGGTGTAAAATGAGTACCTGGTCGTTAACAGCATTGTCTCAGTCTGAAAAATTGCATATAGCTAGCCTAACAGTCGTCATGTCCCGTTTTACATGTTACGTGTTGCTGTTGGTCAGGGACCCCTTGTAATGCGCTTTGAGCACATTTAGTGGATATTGCGCTATATAAAAGCTCAAGTTTATAAAATGACTCACCCTGAGAGGACAGGTAATCAGTCTGATGTGAGTTTGCCTTCAGACGTTGTTCAGCTATTTCCAGGGGTGGGAAAGGCGACTGTCCAAATCCGAAGTGACAAATATGCTTGCCCTAGGAAATGAAAACAGATATCAAATGAAGTGATTTCAAATAATGAAAAAATCATGAGGGACAACAGGGGCGAGGCAAAATAAAAAGGTAGAGTTGAGAGAGAGAGAGAGAGAGAGAGAGAGAGAGAGGAGAGAGAGAGAGAGAGAGAGAGAGAGAGAGGGAGAGAGTGAGAGAGATAGAGAGAGAGAGAGTGAGAGAGAGAGAGTGAGAGAGAGAGAGAGAGAGGTGGGGGGGGGGGGAGATACATAGATAGATAGATCCCATCCACGGATGAAACAACGTTGTAGGAAGATATAACCGAATGAGGTGAGGATGATAAATAAATAGATAGATAGATAGATAGATAGAGAGGGGGGGGGGATATAAATGAGAAAGATGGGATAGGGAGCGGGAGGGGGGGGGGAGGCACAAAGAATGGCGGAGGAACGAAATTGTTCTTGTTTTTTTTGTGTGTTTTTTTGTTGTTTTGTTGTTTTGTTTTGTTTTTGTTTTTTGTTTTTTGTTTTGTTTTTTTTTTTTTTTTTGGGGGGGGGGGGGGGGGGGGGTTGGCAGGCCATTTTATGACTAGTTTTCTCAGTCACCAAGTTTTGTAGTAACACATTGATGTTTACGTTATATACTTGATAGTAGTATTTAACTAGCGTACAGCATTTATCGTGTGGAGTATAACGGTGGCGATATTGTATCAATTTTACTACTAGGCTGCACGCATCACGGAAGTAAAGACTAGATTATCATTTTACTACACTCTGCTGCTGCTACTACTACTACTACTACTACTAACTACTACTACTACTTACTACTACTACTACACTACTACTACGACTAACTACTACTACTACTACTAGAACGACGACGACGACGACTACTACTACTACTACTACTACTACTACTACTACTACTACTACTACTACTACTACTACTACTACTACTACTGATGAGTATGCTAATACCTACATCCCTTATATTTTGTATTTATTTCCAATTCCATTGTATTTATTTTCCAACAATTGTCCACACTTTATTTATTTTCACTTTCTATACTGCATTACACATTTCCTCCCCGCCTCCCCTCAATTTGATTTAATTAATTACGCGTCCTTTATAAATTATTATTGCTCTATTTTAATTCGTGCTTCCTCACAAAGTAGCATACAATTTCCTGCCCATCAATGTTTTTGTTTATGCATCTTAACAACGCCACTACCACATTATCTCATTCGTCGATAGTGTTTCATTCATCTGTTTTCGTATATTAAACTGAAGCTTACATTCAATTTCACATTGTTATAATTTATTTATCTATTTATTTCAATTTTGAATATAAAAAAGCAAGAACAATTCAAAAAATAATTCTATGTAATGAAACCACGTACAGAATGCATAGCAACATAAACATTTTCGGCAAATTAATAACGTATGTTTATAAATATAATTTAAGAATTGCCAGACTTTGTGACACAGCAGTTACGTGTCTAAAACCGATCGCACATCTATTCGGTAACTTATGAGATCAATTATCTTTATCGTTATTTATTTCGAGAATTCTCAATGAAAATATTTTATAGTAAGTACTTCTGACCCACTTGGGCCCATTGTAAGACAAATTAAGTCCTTTAGAGCCTTGTAGCCATAGGTGCAGGAGTTATCCCGGTTTCAATAGCGTGAAGCGGACAATTAACGTATTTGTTTGAAAACCTTTGAACAG
>NC_088362.1:29933664-29936164 GCF_034508935.2 Berghia stephanieae
CCTATCTCGACTTCAACTGTGGCCAAATTAGAACCTCGCATGACTAAGCATAACTAATACTCCAGTTCCTTAAAAAACAAAAACAAAAACAAAAGCAAAAACAAAACAAAAACTCATCGGTTTTGATTTTTTTAAAAATTATTTAAATGAAATTAACTCAAAACTAATAATAGAAATTATAGAAACACGATTCTATGGCTAATTTTTGCCATAATTGGCCATGCAACTGATTATTTTGGCAGCACTGGAGTTATCAGTTTGAAATCATAAAGGGGAACAAAAGAGTCTTTTATCGCTGATCCCCCCCCCCCCCCCCCCCCCCCCCCCCCCCCCCCCCCAGCGCGCCTTATTATATGAGTAAGTTTTATTTAGATCAAAATATGCCCAGTTTCTATAACCTCTATATTATCTTCTATAACTCTTACAAGAACGGGACTTGCCATTCATAACATAATCAGATAAATTTGCTGACTTCGCTCTCACGGCTTGCAGTCATGTTGTTTATATAGATAGTATGCGCTTGGCTAAGAAGCTCACAATATTGCCATCCAGAAGTATAACGGACCAACACACAAAACTATGTGTAACCATGAACTTTTATAGTCTGGTTAATACAATTTAATGAGAATTACTCATAAACATGGATGGCAAAAAACAATAACAAAGACCTGAGTGACGTCAACTTCATTCTATCAAATAGGCTTCAACAGTCGTGACGTCATTTCCCTCGTAATGACGCATAGTAACTTCGTGACTGGTTCTAAACTATCGGAGCAATGGCGGAAGCCGTTATGAAATACTTCTCCGACGAGCATGATAGTGTATCTAGGGGATAAAAACGTTATAAATCTGATCATGCTTTGACTTTTATACATTCTGATCACATGACATGTGAAAAGTTCTAGCCAGCATGAAGAATAAAATGTACCGATTTTCTTTGTTTAGAACAACGCTGCTCGCCATTGTTGGGCGGCGTGACATCAGACTATTGAATCCAATTATCAAATTATTAACAAGTAATGAAGTGAATAGGACACTGCCATAAACATGTACCCGCTGTGGGCAAGAACCTGAGACGACAGAACATCTAGTCGAACGGTGTGTTGTGACGATGCTACCCGGCGGGTTTGAGACGGTGCACGAATGCGGACCAGACTTTGCTGATTGGGTCGATCGTCATAACATAGTAGTGTGAAAACCATAAGAGGCTGCTGCCAAAAGACAATAGAAAATAAAAATTACGCGGTGGCGATTGGGATAGCTTAGACAGTAGTGCAAACGCTCTCACCGGCCAGGCGGAGTTGTCGTACAGTAAGGTCGCGGGTTGTTAGCCTCCATCTCCACGAAATTGTTATTGTCTGTTATTTTCTGGCACTTTACTATTTACTTCATTTCTTGTTATTATCAATATTATAAGTGCCTGCTCCACTCACTTTTCTGAATTAATTATCAAAAGCTTTGTATTAATATATACAACACGCATGCTTAGTGACTTAGGACATGGCTATCAGAGTTTTGATAGTGTGCGCTTGGCTAAGAAGTTCACAACATTCCCATACGGAAGTATAACGGACCAACACACAAAACTGTGTAATCTTAAACGTTTATAGTCTGGTTAATATAGTTTAGTGAGAATTACTCAGAAACGCGGATGGCAAAAAACAATAACAATGACCTGAGTGACGTCATCGTCGAACTATATATAGAGGGCATCATCGAAAAATCTCTGGAGGACATTGACTTAGGAGTTTCATTTCCCCTCCAATAGCCCGTGAATCGTTCGTTACCTGACACATCGCATCTGGCATCGCATAGCGAACTACGGTAGACGTGCGGCAGGTATTCGGATTAAAGTACAGCTTTCTGACCGCCGTGACCCCCCCCCCCCCCCCCCCCCCCCCGCTACTTCCCCTCACCCCACCGCTCCAAAAATGCCAAATTAAATTATGGTCTGAAAAAAAATTCGGAGCATTTATAAAGGGCAATATCCACTAAATGTGCTTAAAGCGCTTTCTAAGGGGTCCCTAGCCAACAGCAACACAAAATATGTAGGACGAGACAGGACGCCTGTTAGGCAATATTATACCAAAAAATTTCTGACAGAGACAAAGTCGTTAACGGTCAGGTACTTGATTTACACCTGAGTACGATGAGAGAATGTGAGTAAAGAGCCTTTTCAAGATTCAACTTTGTGTCGCTTTGAACCAAAAGAAGCCAACCTGTTTCAGGCGTCCGTTTTTCCACTAAAATGTACTAAGAAGTGGAATCAAACCTTAATATTCTTATCCCTCTGAGGTGAATTGGTGTCTTGTAGTCCTTCAGAGCCATTGGGCCCGTGGAGCCCGAGTTTATCCCGGTTTCTATAGCGTGAAACGGACAAGTGCTTACTTTCCTTTGGAAAGAACCTAGTCTATCGCAAAGTAATTTCCGCCAAATCTAACAGACTCAGCTACCCAATCACTGATGGGAGGACAGGGGGGGGGGGGGTCATAAAAAAATC
>NC_088362.1:29938664-30023664 GCF_034508935.2 Berghia stephanieae
CATCATTATCATCATCATCATCATCATTAATACTCATCGTCATTGTACCACACAGCTCAAGAATCGGAGTTAAAAAACAGACCGTAAAAGATTTATTCAGTAAAAATAATTAATTGAAGCGCGTGCATCTTTCCAAGATTAAGTTAAACCGCATGTTGTGACAAGAGCGATAACAATGTAAAATCTTTACGCATCGAAAGCTTTAATCTGTAGTCTAACTTGGTTTCGTTCGATAAAGTAAGCACAACAGGCCAAACTTTGTGTACCTTAGTGCACGATGTTTGTAGACGATAGAGTGTAGTCGTTATAAGACATTGCACTGCACACTATTATTGTCATTAAAAACTACCGTGAATATGCTAAAAGCCTAAACTTTGGGACAATCTGATGTTATGGTTTGCAGGTTTGATTTCTTTAATCAAAATGTTCCTCGTCGGAGAATACTCTAGTAGGGCTGCCAACTCGAAATTTCAAAAATTCGTAGTTTCCAAGGAGAAAAAAAAAAAAATAAAAGTCACTTTAAATAGCTTAAGTAATAAATAGTTTGCCCTCAGCATGATAAAAAAAAAATGCTCCAAAGGCCTGAATACAGTTTCTAAGGAACTAAATCTTCCTTTTCAACACGATTTAGTGAGTCAAAGAGGCGAGTGCAGTTCTGTAGCTGGAGCCGAAATTCGTATTTCTACGAAATTTTTGTAGTACTAGACAGGTCTGCCCTAGTCACATTGTTCTTTTTTTTTTTTTTCTTTTTTTTTCTCACATGGACAACACCGTTACCGCCCAAATACTCATTTTACACGTGAATGGGGTGAGACAATGTGAGTAAAGAGCCGTTTTCAATGCCTCAGCTTCGGGACACCCATAGCGGGACTCGAACCAAATACCTACTGTAGATAGTTCGAAGATGACGTCACTCAGGTCTTTGTTTTTGTATTTTGCCATCCGCGTTTATGAGTAATGCTCACTGAACTCTATTAACCTGACTATAAACGTTCATGGATACACACAGTTTTGTGTGTTGGTCCCCTACACTTCCGGATGGCAATGTTATGAGCTTCTTAGCCAAGCGCATACTATCTATATATACTCGCGTCCAAAAGAAAGTTCAGTTGTTTTCTTTTGTTGTTGTTGTTTTGTTTTTGTTTTTGTTTTTGTTTTGTTTTTTCGTTTTTTTTTCTTGTTTTTGTTTTGTTTTTGTTTTTGTTTTTTTGTTTTTGTTTTTTTTACATGTTAAGAAAGTTTCTCGTATTTCATCTCATTTTAAAGAATGAATGTACCTTATAAAGGTGAAATTTTTATTCATTTATTCATTCATTAGTATTACAGGTACGGTCGTTTAAAATGTAAGTACAAATTTTGGCTGTCTTAAAAACACAGAATAAACGCTTGAATTGTCCGAGCGTCCCAGCGTTTTACAGATGTTTTCATGTACCAGGATAGGCTTCAACAATCGTGATGTCACATCCCTTGAAATGACGCATAGTAACTTAGTGACTGGCTCTAAACTATCGGAACAATGGCGGACGCCCTTATGAAATACTTCTCCGACGAGCATAAAAGTGTATCCAGAGGAGAAAAACATTATAAATCTGATCATGTTTTGACTTTTACACATTCTGATCACATGACATGCGAAAAAGTTCTCGCCAGTATGAAGAATAAAAAGTGTCGATTTTCTTTGTTTAGAACAAAGCTGCTGGTTGATAGGCGGACGTGACATCAGACTATTGAATCCAATTGTCCGAGTCAGGTCCAAGTTTTTTATAGATGTTTTCATGTACGTACCAGAATTCCATTAGTCGCTGTTGTTGAACGGAATTTTCGACAATGACGTCACCTTATTGTTTATTTACATTTAAAGTGAAAATTCTGAGTGTAAAAAAAAAGATTCAAAAGACTAGATATCTGATTTTATATCATGACAGTTTATTTAATATTAATTGCAACTACAAAAAAATCCTCTCCCCCCCCCCTCTCTCTCTCTCTCTCTCTCTCTCTCTCTATCTATCTCTCTCTCTCTCACTCTCACTCTCTCTCTCTCTCTATCTCTCTCACTCACTTACTCAATCACCACACACACACACACACACACACACACACACACACACACTTATCATAACCCAAACACAATCAAACACACTCTCGTCACAACTCAACCAACCTCTTTCCAATTAAATTGTTTCTCTTTCACTCAAGTATATCAGTAACTTTTTTAACGGGAATAATTTCTCCATTCAACATAGACTTGTTAGGCCTGATAAGTATCCAGGTGTAGAGGGGTAAAGGCTGAAATTCCAGCATATGAAAAACAAGAGTATTCAGCCCATCTTCTGATATTTTTTCTCTTCCAGTCTCAAGCTTACGATTCCTGAAAAATTTAATAAAATAAGCAGTAGAAATAGTCAGAGTGAATTCTAAGCTGATAGCATCTGTTAACTGTAACACTAATCGATCGAGAATTTTTTTTAAAATTAGATTTTTTATATAGCGCAATATCCACTAAACGTGCTCAAAACGCTTTACAGGGGGTCCTTTGCCAACAGCAACACTTAACATGTAGGATGTGACATGACGCCTGTAAGGCGATTTTACATTTTTTTTTTTCGGACAGAGACAACGCTGTAAATGGCAAGGTACTCATTTTACATCTGAGTACGGTGAGAGAATGTGAGTAAAGAGTGTTTTCCAAGGACTCAACTATGCCCGAGCGAGGCTTGAACCCAGGACCAACCGATCCGAAAGCGAGTGTCATACCACAAGACCACATAGCGGCACAATAAATGTAACCCACCGCCTCAAACAGATTTTAAGCGTCTATATATGGCCTTCTGATCGGAAGGTCCGGGGTTCCAGTCCGACTTTGAGCGGCGCATAGTTGAAACCTCGAAAAAGGCTGTTTACTCACATTCTCTCATCGTGCCCAGGTGTAACGTGAGTATCTGGCAGTTAACAACCTATTCACTGTCGGAAAAAAAAGTAAATATCGCCCAACAGGCCACATGTCTCGTCCTATATATATGTTAAGCGTTGCTGTTGGCTGGAGACCCGTTGTAAAGTACTTTGAGCACGTTTTACTGGATATTGCTCTATATAAATGCTCAAGCTAAAAAAAAAATGGTGTCGGTGTCAGTCGAGTTGTCAAAAAGTAGTTTTAAAACCAAAATGATCTGAGATGTGTCATTATTTTTTTTTTCTTCTTAGAATCAGAAAGTGTAATAGCCCTTGTAAAGCGCTTTGAACACATAGGCATTGCGCTATATTAAAAAAAAATTATCCCAACATATGTACTGATTATGATTTTACACATTTTTGGATAAATTCTGCTATGAATATGCATAATTGAGCTTTGAGCTTTTTTATTCTAGCGCAATATCCACTAAACGTGCTTTACAAGAGGTCCCTGGTTAACAGCAACACTTAACATTTAGGAAGGGACATGACGCCTGTTAGGCGATATAACAATTTTTTTCGGACAAACGCTGTTAACAGCCAGGTACTCATTTTACACCTGAGTACGGTGAGAGAATGTGAGTAAAGAGCCTTCCCCAAGGACTCAGCTATGCGCCGAGCGAGGCTCGAACCCAGGACCTTCCGATCCGAAAACGAGTGTCATACCACTAGACTACATAGCCGCACAATAAAAATAGATTTTATGCAACATTATGTAACATTGTAATCGGTACATATGTTGGGGTGGGTTCGATTTTTTTTGTTTTTTTATATTGAGCAATATGCATGCGCTCCAAGAGATTTGCAAGGACTCTCAAGCCAACAGAAACATTTAACATTTAAGACAAGACATATTCATGCGCTCCAAGAGCTTTGCAAGGACTCTCAAGCCAACAGAAACATTTAACATTTAAGACAAGACATATTCATGCGCTCCAAGAGCTTTGCAAGGACTCTCAAGCCATCAGAAACATTTAACATTTAAGACAAGACATATTCATGCGCTCCAAGAGCTTTGCAAGGACTCTCAAGCCAACAGAAACATTTAACATTTAAGACAAGACATATTCATGCGCTCCAAGAGCTTTGCAAGGACTCTCAAGCCAACAGAAACATTTAACATTTAAGACAAGACATATTCATGCGCTCCAAGAGCTTTGCAAGGACTCTCAAGCCAACAGAAACATTTAACATTTAAGACAAGACATAGCATTTATAAGTGCTATTTACATCGCTTTTACATGCCAGTTATTCATTCATCACCTGAGTAAGGTGAGAAAATTTGAATAAAGTGGCTCAGCGGTACGGTCTTTGCTTTGTACCCGGAAGGTACCGAGATCGGTCACCCGCGCTGTCTGGCATTGAGCAAGTCACCTCGCCCTAGCTCAATTTGCGGCGCTGCACTGCGGCTGACGCCTGGGTTATTCCAATCTTCCCTTGGGATAGACCCTAGAGAAAAATTTCCCCTATGGAACGAATAAAGGGAATTTTATTTTATTTTATTTATTTTTCCAATGATTCTACTTTGTACCGCTCAAAATAGGACTCGAACCGAGAGTCTATATGTCAGAGGTTGTGTGTTACACCACAAGACCACAAAGACACACTGGTAGTGGTGATGACAATGATAAGGCATTACGTAGTAATCGAGGCGACCAAAAGAGATGATGATGATGATGGTGATGAGGTGAAGGGGATGGAGGTTGATGAAAAGGAGGAGATGAGAAGGAGAATTGTATTGATGGTGTTAAATATGGTAACTTACAATTTCTTGCAAGATGATGTTGATGTTGATTGAGAGGTGAGCTTTTTTTTAAGAATTAAGATAAATAGACAGAGACGCCAATTTTAAATTTGGCTCACAGAAGTTTCAGACACCACTCGTAGGAATTTCAATGCCGAAAGAGGAATTTCCGCACACAAGAAAAAGGAATTGGAATGGTATTTGGCATTGTGTTTACGTTTTGTATACTTCTAAATAGATAACTGATTAGAATTATACTATGATGAAGTAAAGCACCAAAATCAAATGGTAGAGATTGTAGTACTGGTGGTAGTGAGGATGATGTGGTGTTGGTGGTTGTAGAAATAGTGGTAGTGATGATGAAGATGTGATAGTGGTTGTTGTTGTTGTAGTAGTAGTGGTAGTAATGATGATGTGGTGGTGGTGGTGGTTGTAGTAGCAGTGGTAGTGATGATGATGTGGTGGTGGTGGTAGTGATGAAGATGAGGTGGTGGTTGTAGTAGTGGTGGTAGTGATGATGTGGTAGTGATGATGATGTGGTAGCTGTTGTAGTAGTATTAGTGGTAGTGATGATGATGTGGTGGTTGTAGTAGTAGTGGTAGTGATGATGTGGTGGTAGTGGTTGTAGTAGTAGTGTTAGTAATGATGTGGTGGTAGTGGTTGTAGTAGTAGTTGTAATGATGATGTGGTGGTGGTGCTTGTAGTAGTAGTGGTAATGATGCTGTGGTGGTGATGGTTGTAGTAGTAGTGGTAATGATGTGGTGGTGGTGGTTGTAGTAGTAGTAGTAGTGGTAGTGATGATGTGGTGGTGGTGGTTGTAGTAGTAGTGGTAGTGATGATGATGTGCTAGTGGTGGTTGTAATAGTAGTGGTAGTTGCAGTGATGATGATGTAGTGGTGGTGGTTGTTGCAGTAGTAGTGGTGGTGATGATGTAGTGGTGGTGGTTGTAGTAGTAGTGGTAATGATGATATGGTGGTGGTGGTGGTTGTAGTAGTAGTGGTAGTGATGATGTGGTGTTGGTGGTAGTTGTAGTAGTAGTGGTAGTGATGATGATGTGGTGGTGGTGATTGTAGTAGTAGTGGTAGTGATGATGATGTGGCGGTGGTGGGGTAGTAGTAGTGGTAGTGATAATGTGGTGTCGTGGTTGTAGTAGTAGAGGTAGTGATGATGATGTGGTGGTGGTGGTTGTAGTAGTGATGATGATGTGGTGGTGGTGGTTGTAATAGTGATGGTAGTTGTGGTAGTGGTAGTGATGATGATGTGGAGGTGGTTGTAGTAGTAGTGGTAGTGATGATGATGATGGGGTGGTGGTTGCAGTAGTAGTGGTAGGGATGATGGTTATAATTCTAGTGGCAGTGATGATGATGTGGTGGTTGGAAGGGGGGGGGGGTGTCCTTGGAAGAATTTGACCTCACCGGAATTTGACAGAAGTTGCCCGGAACCCGGAATTTTTTGTTCCAGACCAGAGTTTTTTCAGGTGAAACCGGAGTTTTGGAATCACTGAATAGACTATCAATGACAATTTCATTTTGATGTGTACAAGGACAAGATCATCCGGTTTTGTTTTGACTCAAGGCAACAGTTCAAGGTTTCGCTCGACGGCAGATGATGGCTTAGATGACACTATAGTTTTTAAATTACCTTTAAATTATTTTTCAATTGCTAAATTAGATTTTAAAAGATACACACAACAAACATCATGGTGGGATTGGCAATCACAATGAATATATATCCATGAACAGAAATAATAACAAACGCGATAAATTCATTGTATCAACAGGTAATCCAGCGTAACTGTGGTGTGTAGTGTGTAATGTGTACACACAAACTTTGTTGACAATCAAATATCGCGGGGTATTAAATTTTAAGCCCAGCAGAGAACTCGCGCAATTCGGTTGGACAGGCCCGATACTATTTTTAGAAGGCCCTGGTAGTAATAGACTCACAGTTTTCCTTGGTCCACGTTCTCTTCTCGTCCATGCCTCATCATTGTGTACCGAGACACTTCCTTGGAGTAGCGGTCTATGCTGTAACCATGGCGACGGATCCTGGAATAATAGAATTCGGAATAGTAATGGTTTGGTTATATAAAGTAACGACTGGAGTCTGGAGACTGAGCTGAAGGTGAAAGAGGGAACAGCTTGGAAATGAGGAGGGTAGCCCAGAATCGTGTCCGGTGGAGGAGCGAAAGACCTGAGTAAGTAAGTAGGTAGGTAGCTACATAAGTAAGTAAGTAAGTAAGTAAGTAAGTAAGTAAGTAAGTAAGTAAGTAAGTAAGTAGGATGGTAATAGCTGCAGTTATAAATGTATTGGTATGGTTATCAGATACCTAAATTCATTCAATATTTGGTTTCCATGTTTGATCACGCTTGACATGACAAGTTCGAGTATAGCTTGATTGAAGATATCGTACCTAAAGGACCCAACACATTATATATTTTGTTTCTCTTTAATACACTCAACCCTAAAAACGAATATATCCGTAGTATACCCGGGGTTACTTTTACCTCATGCCTATTTATTACATTCTTCTGAGACAAATCATAGGCGTAGTATCAAAGCTAATGTTCTTAATTTTTACATGTTAATAACTAGTAGTTGGATAAAACGATTTATGTACATGCTCATTTTTAATACATATTTTTCCAATGTTTAAAAGTAGCAAAAATCTCTAGGATTGAGTGAGTTAATACACTCTGTGAAGAATTCATTCTTTTTAACCATTTGGGCCACATCTTATTTTAAATGCTGAGAGAAACTAGGGTCAAGTCTCTCCCATATCGTGCACCAAGGATTTTGTGGTGAAATTGCTCTGGTGTAGCGTCACTTTTTCTTGGAGGGCGACGATTTTTTGTGGACCAAGGAAACCTCCCTCTAACTAAACATGTAAGATATTGCTGATAGCTGTACTTTAACTTTAAAGTCACACAGCAGGGCTGGGAAATTCTGTTGACGGAGACACCCTATAACGTATATTTTTTTACAAGGGTTCCTCAAGTCGTACACAAGGGGGGAGGGGGGGGGGGTCGCCTCATGTCGTACACTTAGCTTATCCAGTCCTCAAGCACCAATATCTCATATGCTACAACGAAGTTAGATTAAAATATTATAATAATTACAGTACGGTAAAGGTTCTTTTTATTTCAGTACTATTTATAATGACATTTTAGATATCCTTTTCATCACAATATAGACAAAAGGTAACCTTATGTTAAGATCCATACCGTCAAGATCACACACATTATATTGAGTTATACAGTGAAGGGGGTGATGGTAGGTACGTATATTTCAGAAATGAGATTTGTGGACGTTTCGAGTTATCCCTCCATCTACAATTACCCTTCATCACTTTTTTCAATTATCCAAGGTATTCAAAAACCCACATGTCTAAAATTTTGGAAGAGACGAAACATACCTGTATGACATATCATCGTCTTCGCCTCCCCATCCAAAATACATGTTTGGGAACCCATTGACCTTTTCCATCATTTCAGGGGTCAAGGCCACCACGCCTCCAAATAAATTCTCATACATCAGGCTGAAACAAAAATTTATATGAAGATGAATAAACCAACAAATGACTTTTGGATATATATATATATATATATATATATATATATATATATATATATATATATTATATATATATATATATATATTGTTCTTAATAAAGGAAGCAGGCCTGTCCTGGAATACAGCCACCGTAAAAGCAGCCGATCGCAAACAACAGAGATGCCTGGCGGGTGGCCTATTTACCTCAAGCCCCGAAGAGGATTAAATAAGTAATCACCTAACTGCAGGTCTAAAAACAACAACAAAGAGCTGAGTGACGCCAGCTTCATTCATTTTACAGTGTCGCCGGCTTCATTCATTTTACAGTATTACCGGCTTCATTCATTTTACAGTATCGCCAGCTTCATTCATTTTACAGTGTCACCGGCTTCATTCATTTTACAGTATTACCGGCTTCATTCATTTTACAGTATCGCCAGCTTCATTCATTTTACAGTATCGCCAGCTTCATTCATTTTACAGTATCGCCAGCTTCATTCATTTTACAGTTTCACCAGCTTCATTCATTTTACAGTTTCACCAGCTTCATTCATTTTACAGTTTCACCAGCTTCATTCATTTTACAGTTTCACCAGCTTCATTCATTTTACAGCATTACCGGCTTCATTCATTTTACAGTATCGCCGGCTTCATTCATTTTACAGTTTCACCAGCTTCATTCATTTTACAGTATCGCCGGCTTCATTCATTTTACATTACCGGCTTCATTCATTTTTCAGTATCGCCAGCTTCATTCATTTTGCAGTATCATCCAGTTTTTAAAACAGTAACAAACAAACAAACGGAAGCAAAACACAACTTACGTGTCACCAAGCGTATCCACCAACATGCTGAGATGTAAAGGCTGGTCCTGGCAGAGATACATGATTCGGTCATCCAAAGGTAAAAGGTCAACATCGTGGAATATGAAGCAGTCAATATCATGAAGTTTGTTCATCTTGTAGAAGCCGATGTTGAAAAGCAGAGCCCTGTTGAAAGGCGTACCCTCTTCCTGGAAAGAAGCCAAAACAATTGGATTCAATATTCTGATGTCACGTCTTTTGCAATGTGACTAATGACTCTAATTCCAAGCCAGCGACCTCTAGTAGACAATGCTCCGAGCACATGGAGAAATGATGATAAAAATATAGATCTTCCCTATTAAATGGATTGTGCCCTGACATTTATGTTACAATCTAATTTGATAACTAATTGTGACCAGCCGTTTCAAAACGGCATTATGTTTGAATTTGTACGTGGGGCTATGTGGTCTTGTGGTATGACACTCGCTTTCAGATCGAAAGGTCCTGGGTTCGAACCTCGCTCGGCGCATAGTTGAGTCCTTGGAAAAGGCTCTTTACTCACATTATCTCACCGTACTCAGGTGGAAATGAGTACCCGGCCGTCAATAGCGTTGTTTCTGTCGAAAACAATATGTCATGTCTCATTCTCAATGGTACGTGTTGCTGTTGGTCAGAAACCCTTTGTAAAGCGTTTTGAGCATGTTTAAGGGATAATGCTCCAAATAAAAGCTCATACAATTAGACAACGAAGCTGCAACATGACGAAGTCAGATATTTCAAGACACCATCAAGACAACGGGGGTCCCGATAGCTCAGTTGGTAGAACACTCGCTGCACAAGCAAAGGGACCAAGATCAAATCCCGGGTGCAATCGAGATTTTTTCTGACCCCCTCTCCTCTGTCCAACCAGCAGTGAATGAATAGCTGACTCTGTTAGATTTGACGGAAAGTACTTTGCGATATACTAGCGTCCTATCCAAAGGATAGCAACCGATTGCTATTGTCTGTTTCACGCTATAAAAACGGGGATAAACTCCGGCTCCATCGGCCCAATGGCTCTGAAGGACTACTTTTTAAAAAAAATTCTTACCTGTTCGACCACGACAATATAATACTCGACATTCTGCCTTTGTAGAAAAGGGTGCATGTGTTGTAGGAAGAGCTGCAGGTGGACTTCCCTGTCTCTGTATGGAACTATCACAGCAATGGTCTGTGTTGGTCTGGGGATGAAAGACGAGAACGTCAACTTACACGGTTATATATATATATATATATATATATATATATATATATATATATAATATATATATATATATATATAGAGAGAGAGAGAGAGAGAGAGAGAGAGAGAGAGAAAGAGAGAGAGTTAAAAGGGGGTCTGACAGACCAAACGCAGAGCGAGTTCTTAAGTTCTCTCTCTCTCTTTCTATATATATATATATATATATATATATATATATATATATATATATATATATATATTCTCTCTCTCTCTGTGTGTGTGTGTGTGTGTGTGTGTGTGTGTAGAGTTATAATGAAGTGCTTACCGGCAGTCCGTGGGTATGTAATGTCCTCCAAGCTGTAACTGGTCTGAGAGATTTGTCACCAGTAATTTCATACCAGGGAACGAGGAAAGCTCCGCTTCAATTGGGCCTCCTGGAAGAAGGAACCATTTAAACATGAAATGTGCCCGCCAATCGTCTCAAGGCTGTACTAGGTCCGGATCAACGTGTACATATATGCAGGTCTGACACTCGAACCCACTTATGGGCCTAGTTTAACACTGTTGCAATGGACAATATTTTGAGTCATTTTTTTGTTGGTTTTTTTTTTTGTTTTTTTTTTTTAGATTTCCATTACAACAATGAGCCCATAGGGAATTGGGTTATCAGACCTGCAAATAATTGCATGTCGATCGGGATTAATCTGATGCGTACAACTCAATTAAAATATAAATCTTGAGTAAAAAAGCGTGCCTTATCTCAGGAGAATTGAGGTCTCGATAGCTCAGTGGGTAGAGCACTCACTTCAAACAAACATTATTATTTCTTGTCCATATACTGTTAAGAATAAATCTAGAATTTTTGACTTTATTCTTCTTCACTTTTTGCTGGCGCTGATATAACCAAAATTAAATGTGCCGCAAAGCCTTTAAGAATAAACAAACTAATTCAAAGGGTTGGAATATTACTGTGACGCTGATATTTAAGATTTTATATAGCGCAATATCCACTGAACATGCGCAAAGTGCTTTACAGGGGGTCCTGGCCAACCGCAACACTTAACATATAAGATGGGACATGACGCTTGTTCGGCGATAATATTATAATTTTTTTCGGACATAGACAACGCTGTTAACGGCCAGGTACTCATATTACACCCGAGTATGGTGATAGAATGTGAGAAGAGAGCTTTTTCCAAGGACTCAACTATGCGCCGAGCGAGGCTCGAACCCAGGACCTTCCGATCCGAAAGCGAGTGTCATACCATAAGACCACATAGCCGCACAAAAGCATCGTTATTTCATAGATATTCTTACCCGACGATTGATTGGTAAGATTTTGCGAGGAACTACTTTGTCACCTTCGCCAAGAGGTTTCTTCCTATGTATTTGAAACTGGTGATTTTGGACTTGCATATCTTTCCACTGTCCTCTTTGTTTCCATATATCAATTATTCAAGCAATGGGAATTTAAGTTTATGGAAGTTAACCCTACTGAATGCGCTTATTTCAATTCTAGTAAAATTTATTCAGATGAAAGATACCGTTTTGAGGCAATTGGCCACTTATTTCAAAGATAATCTTACGCGGCGATTGATTGGTTAGATTACTGCAAGGGACTACTTTGCCATCTCTGCCAATAGTCTTCTTCCTATTTAGATCTCTGGGTTTGGGGCTTGCATATTTTTCCAGATTCCCTTTTTCCATTTCTTCAAGTTGTTGAGGCTTACTGAACAACCAAGATGGTGTGAATTCAAGATTGGATCCTGAGGGGGGAAAAAATATACAAATTTCCAAAAATAACTAAGCTGACGTGTACTTATTTGCAGGTCTGACAGCCGATCTTTTTATAGGCTCATTGTTGTAATTTAAATATTGTCCATTGCAACAATGTTAAAACAGGCCCATAATTGCTTTTCGGTTATAAGACCTGCTGATGTGTACATATGGAACTAAACTTTTTTAAAAGCACAGTATTTGATTACATGCAGTGACTAATATTATATGAATGCCAGTGCACAAAGGACACCTAACAGACGACTAGTACTCTATGAAATGAATATATGGTTTCATAATTTGACCTGATGAAGGAATAAATGAAAAACTGACTCGCACTGGTGCGCTATGACAATACATCCATGAAAATGCGCTATACAAATGTTCCTATATATATATATATATATATATTATATATATATCTTGGGTCAATTCCAAGGGAAGACTGGAATAACCCAGGCGACAGCCGCAGTTCAACCCCGCAAATCGAGCTAGGGAGAGGTGACTTGCTCAAGGCCACACGTCGCAGCGGTGGGTGATCGAACTCGGTACCTTTCGGGTACGAAGCAAAGACCGTACCGCTGAGCCACGCTGACCCCTTAACTGAAGAGCATTTATTTGTTTAACTGCATCCTCGTTAATGCTAGCAATCGTTTCTAAGTAGGGGTGTTTGTGAGGCTATATGGTATGACATTCGCTTTCGGATCGGAAGGTCCTGGGTTCGAGCCTCGCTCGGCGCAATGTTGAGTCCTTGGAAAAGGCTCTTTACTCACATTATCTCACCGTACTCAGGTGTAAAACGAGTACCTGGACGTTAACAGTGTTGTCTCTATCGAAAAAAGTGTAATATCGCCTAACAGGCGTCGTGTCTCGTCCTGCATGTTAATCGATGCTGTTGGTCAGGGATCCCCTGTAAAGCGCTTGAGCACGTTTAGTGGATATTGAGCTATATAAAAGCTCAACTTTGGGTGAACCAGATGCCAAAATGTTAGGTTAAAGTAAATAAAGCATAAAGCCAACGAAACCAAAGTATATCCTAGTTTCTATAGTTTGAAACGGACAATAGCAATTGTTTGATATCCTTTGCATAGGGCGCTAGTCCGTCGCATGGTACTTTCCGCGAGATCTAATAGACACAGCAACCAATAACTGCTGGATGAAAAGGTGGTGGAGACAAAAACATCTTGACTTTACCCATAATCAATCTTGTTTCCTTTGCTTGGGAAGCAAGTGCTTTACCAACTGAGCTATCGGGACCCCCTTGTAGTAAATAATGTGACCAAAATAAATGAGAGATGTCAGTTTCTGTGATTATTTGAAGTTATCTTGCTTTTTGTCTTCAATAATTAATATATTAATTATGCCCCTCCGCCACAACATCATAAGATATCGTCGCCTAGGCATTCCACGAAAGAATGTATGGATAATTCATCAAACAAGATGATGTCTGATGTTAACAGGAATCACCCATGTTGAGCAAACTGGGGGTTAATAAATTTTTATCTTTAATAAGACCAGACCTGCCTAGTACACGAAAAATTCGTAGAAATACGATATGTTGGCTCCATCCAGCTACAGACTTGCATAGGTCTCTTTGACTCAATAAATCTTGTTGAAAAGGAAACTCTAGCTTCTTAGAACCTATATTCGTGAATATGGAGCATTTTTGGACCATACTGTGATCAATAAATTGTTGTTTTTTTTCTAAAGCTATTTAAAGTGATTCCCCCCCCCCCCCCCCCCCCCCCTTTGCAAACCACGAATTTTTGAAATTTCAAGTGGGTAGCTCTGAATAAGATACACAAAATAAACCCAAATTTCAAATTAGATTTGATTCTATAAATTAATCGAATCTGTTTTAGCTTTATCCCGTCGCAACGTCGATTTGAGTAGGTAGGTTGTAGATAAAAGTTTGATAAAATCTTTTATGAAAACAGAAACATGATAAATATATATGCAGTGGAAATCTGCATAAAGTAAAAACTCTTAAAGTCAATTTCTTGTTAAAATCAACACCTCTCGTTGGTCCAAAATGGTCTGTTCGTTATCTGACTGTGTTCCATTGATAATGGATAAAGTCAATCTTGCTTTAAGTCAACCAATCTTTCTGATATGGTGCTGTTGGCTTTATAAGGATTCCACTGTACAATGATGAAAGGAACGTCAATGTCTATGATGATACAGTGTCAGAAACGAAAGTGGAAAATAAATGTCTCAAAATTATCGTTTCAACATTATCATTGTAATCAAGACTAATGTACTTTAATTTCTTCATTCTTTTACCTGTACTATCAGAACTTATAATGAATAATATTATGTGTAAGTATTCAATGATACTACCGCTAGTAGTTGCAGTAGTAGTCTTCTTCTTCTTCTTCTTCTTCTTCTTCTTCTTCTTCTTCTTCTTCTTCTTCTACTACTACTACTACTACTACTACTACTACTACTACTACTACTACTACTACTACTACTACTACTACTACTACTACAACTACTACTACTACTACTACTACTACTACTACTACTACAACTACTACTACTACTACTACTACTACTACTCTACTACTACTACTACTACTACTACTACTACTACTACTACTACTTCTACTACTTCTACTACTACTACTACTACTACTACTACTACTACTACTACTACTACTACTACTACTACTACTACTACCACTACTACTACTATTGCTAGTAGTGGGAAAAAAAAGAGAAATTAAAGACAAACCTTCTTCTTCGCCGACGGACACATGAATATTGTTCCTTCTTGGGTTGACGGAGTGAATGAAGAGTATAAAGAATAACAGAAAGGCGACGATGAGTAGGAAGACATAGAATTTTCCTTTCCAAGTCGGACAAGCTCTGCAGCACTTGTTGTAGGTGTAGTGTAGAATGCTCGGGCCGCTCATTGTGGGAACGTACTCACCTATTATGATTGCAAAGGTATTTGTGGTAGAGTTCGTTGTAGTTTGTAAACATTGCAAGACTTTGACTGCATGTAAGCTATAATATATAAATGATGCTGTGATAATTTGGTACACGGCACTATAAAATAATATGGATGAAGGGTGTGTATTTTTGTTTCTTTATGCATGTGGTGTTAATGAGTTGTGGTGGTGGTGGTGGTAGTAGTAGTAGTAGTAGTAGTAGTAGTAGTAGTAGTAGTAGTAGTAGTAGTAGTAGTAGTAGTAGTAGTAGTAGTAGTAGTAGTAGTAGTAGTAGTAGCAGTAGTAGTGGTGGTGGTGTTGGTGGTGGTGATAGTAGTAGTTGTAGAGGTAGTAGTAATAGAAGTAGTAGGTAGTAGTAGTAGTAGTAGTAGTAGTAGTAGTAGTAGTAGTAATAGTAGTAGTAGTAGTAGTAGTAGTAGTAGTAGTAGTAGTAGTATAGTAGTAGTAGTAGTAGTAGTAGTAGTAGTAGTTGTTGTGTAGTAGTAGTAGTAGTAGTAGTAGTAGTAGTAGTAGTAGTATAGTAGTAGTAGTAGTAATAGTAATAGAAGAAGTAGTAGTAGTAGTAGTAGTAGTAGTAGTAGTAGTAGTAGTAGTAGTAGTAGTAGTTGTTGTTGTTGTTGTTGTTGTTGTAACAGCGCTTGATGGTATATTATCTACAATTTTATATTTATGACTTTGGTGAAGATTAATGAAAAGCTTAAACATAACAACAAAGATTTAATTGAAAAAAAAAAAAAGCAACAAACAAACTCAACAATAATATTCTCTGTCAAGATGAATAACTATTCAATTGAGGTTTAATTTTCAAAGTAAATAAGAGCATCGTTCTAAATTTCATGTTTGTTTGCAATCGACGTGTGCATATATACAGGTCTGACATCTAAACCCACTTATGGGCCTAGTTTAACATTGTTATAATGACAATATTTTGCTATTTAAAAAAATATATATATTTTGAGATTTCCATTACAACACTGAGTCCATAAAGAATTGAGTTATCAGACCTGCAAATAAGTGCACGTCGTTTCCAGTGTATCAAACGAAACGGCTCACAACACATACAATATTCCCAATGAACCATAAAATGCCTACACTGTTGTTTAAAAAAAAAAAAGAAAAAGAAAAGACGAAATGAAAAGAAGAAAAAGATCGCTTACAGATAATCCAAATCTGTTCCGACGAAAAAAAACAAAATGAAAAAATGAAAAAAAAGCTACACACTTCCCATCCTTCTTATTGGCCTGAATAAACTCTTGAATTTAAACTTCGCCCCCCCCCCCCTCCTCCTTCTCCTCCTCCTTCCCTCCCCGTACTCACTCTTCTTTTTAATGTTATTGTGAAGTGTTTTTAGCATAAAGTTAAAGCACTCACCTCCCTAATTCCAAGTCATAATAAAACAGAAGACATTTTTATCTATAGAATGTTCTTAAAAATTGTCATAACCATTCCATGAGAAAGCAACAAGCAAAATCTACAGTTTATAACGTTACGACCATAATATCCAAGTGAGTGAATGATGAAGAAAACATCCAAATAAATCTAATACAATAATCTTAACATCCATAATTTGCCCTGGGAATATTATTCTAAAAGCACCGGTTTAGTATGTCTCAACAACAGTAACATGAAAATAAGAATATTTTTATCTATCTCTCTATCTATCTCGCTTAACCTCATTCACAAGCTGCGAGCATACTCATCTTGCTTCCACCACAGACTTATTTTCTGGAATCAGCTGTTCGTTTTCGACGTTAAACCAGAACAGGTTTGTTCTTATTCTCCTCCTCCTCCACTCACCTCTCTCCACCCTGACTCACCCCATCTCTAATCCTTTACTCACAACTACTGTACTCTGGAAAAACCCATATTTTAAAATTTGGCCAGAAAACCCGTCCTTCAAAAATCGATCGATTTAAATGACCATCATCTTGGGGAAAAAATCTCAAACCTGGGACTTCGTAAGGTTCCAGGTTTGAGAGTTTTTTTGTTTTTTTTCAAAGATGAAGGTGATTTAACTCGATCGATATTTGAAGGACGAGTTTTCTGACCAAATTTTAAAATATGGGATTTTTCCAGAGTATGGTAGATCGGACTTCTCTGGTATAGTCCCATAATATAGTCTCACAAATTAGCCTATGCTACGTCGGTCTAGCTATCGGCCACGAACTACAACTGCTGTTTACTACAACAACCTCAAACATCATCTCACGTACATAGACGTAGACTAGGGTTAACAAATTCATTGCTCACTACGCACCACGCTGATCAACGATCTTGACGCTTAATAACATGTTAACTGCCGTACTCTGGAAAAAAAATAATAAAACATGGATTTAAGAATTTGGCCAGAAAACTGGTCCTTCAAATATCGGTATGTTTAAATGACCTTCATCTTGGCAAAGACAAATTCTTAAACCTGGGACTTCGCGAAGTCCATCTAAGTCCCAGTTTTGAGAGTTTTTGTCAAGACGAGGCTAATTCAAATCGATCAATATTTGAAGGACCAGTTTTCTGGCCAAATTATTTTTGAATAAACTTGAAGGCTGGTTTTCAAAAACTCGTTAAATCGGTTTTTCTACTTTTTGAGATTTTCCATCCATGACAAAAATTAAAATGTAAATTTTATATTAATTAAGCATCAATTGGCACAAAAATAATCCCCATGACAAAAATTAAAATGTAAATTTTATATTAATTAAGCATCAATTGGCACAAAAATAATCCCTTAGATTTGTGTGAATTTGGAGTTTAAATAATATGATAAAATAATAGACGTAATGAGAAATTTTAGGGGAAATAATTCCTCACTATCTCAAAATTGGGAAAAACGGAGTTAGGAAGTTTTGGAAAACCACTCTTCACTTTTTCTCCAGCGTACTGCATGCAGTAACAGGTTAAGGGTGCCCCCCTACCATGCACGAAATCACTCCAAGATCCAGAACGAAAAGAAGCCTCCTTCTATTCGGCGTGCTTGCCTTGCCTGTCGTCTCTCCCATCCCAAAAATCCAAATCCAAAAACTCTTATCTTTTAATCACATCATGACTCGTCTGTTTTTAATGGAAAATACAAGATGCGATGTAGATGGAAAAAAATAATCCCAAAAGGGTTATTTTTAAATAACAATAATATGAGAACATGGAGAGAAATAGAAGAGAGAGAGAGAGAGAGAGAGAGAGAGAGAGAGAGAGAGAGGGAAGAGATGAGAAGAGAGAGAGAAAGAGAATGGAAGAGAAGAGATAGATAGAGAGAGAAAAGAGAAGAGAAGAGAAGAGGAGATAGATAGATAGAGAGAGAGAGAGAGATAGAGAGAGAGAGATAGATAGATAGATAGAGAGAGAGATAGAGAGAGATAGATAGATAGATAGAGAGAAAGAGAGAGAGAGATAGAGAGATAGATAGATAGATAGATAGAGAGAGAGAGAGAGAGAGAGAGAGATAGATATATATATATATATATATATATATATATATATATATATATATATAAGAGAGAGAGAGAGAGAGAGAGAGAGAGAGAGAGAGAGAGAGATAGAGAGAGAGATAGATAGATAGATAGATAGATAGAGAGAGAGAGAGAGAGAGAGAGAGAGAGACTAGTTAACGAACATAGAGAAACACAGACTTACACTCCCACTCTCACACACACATCACACACACACACATACATATCCACACGCACACACACAAACACACACACACACACATACATCCACACGCACACGCACACACACACCACACACACACACACATACATCCACACGCACACACACACATATGCACACACACACAAATGCCAACACCTATAGATTACCATGAAAAGTTGTGTTCATACCAACGATATTGTTCTATTTTTGCAGATGAAGACGTTGAACTTGGACTCGAGCCCTTTTTCTGAGGTAGATATAATATATTATATTATTATTAATATTACACATGTGCTTGAGAAAGCATATCATGTCATAGTAAAAATTGTGACCGTTGAATAACACATTCATTCATGAATTATGATAGAATCATATTTTAGTATCAGACAAAATTGTTTTTCATAATGTAATAAATAGCAATGTGAAATTGAATGTAAGCTTCAATTTAATATACGAAAACAGATAAAATGGAAGTTTCAGGTTTCCCCTTTATCAATAAAACAGGATGAATGAAACACTACAGACGAATGAGATAATGTGGTAGTGGCTACTACCAACTACATTATCTCATTCGTCTGGAGTGTTTCATTCATCCTGTTTTGTTGATAAAGGGGAAACCCGAAACGTCCATTTTATATGATTTCGTATAATATCAAATTGAAGTTTATATTCAATTTCACATTGTTATTTATTTCTTCGAGCTTCGAGCAGCAACATTTACATTTCTCATATTGTACTAACAAAAAGGTGAAACATGGAAAAGGATCAGATAGAAAGATTGCAAGCAGGTATTTGAATGACGAATTGGGGAGCAGCACTGGCTTAAGATTTAAAAAAAAATAATTTTAAAATGAGCTTTTATATGGCGCAATATCCACTAAACGTGCTCAAAGCGCTTTACAAGGGGTCCCTGACCAACAGCAATATTTCACAGAGACAACGCTGTTAACGGCCAGGCACTCATTTTACACCTGAGTACGGTGAGAGAGTGTGAGTAAATAGCCTTTTCCATGGACTCAACTATACGTCGAGCGAGGCTCGAACCCAGGACCTTCCGATCTGAAAGCGAGTGTCATACCGCACTAGACCACATAGCCGACATTCATGCATTATGATAGAACTATATTTCAGTATCGGGTAAAATTGTTTCTCATAATGTACTAACGAAAAGGTGAACATTTAAACACTTCAGATAGAAAGAGTGTAAGCAGGTATTTGAGTGACGAATTGGATTCAATAGTCTGATGTCACGTCGCCCAGCGACGGCGGCCATCGTGGTTCTAAACAAAGAAAATCGGTGCTTTTTATTCTTCAGGGTGGCTAGAACTTTTCATATGTCTTGCGATCAGAATGAGTAAAAGTCAAAACATGATCAGATTAATAATGTTTTTTTCCCCTCTGGATAAGTTTTTATGCTCGTCGGAGAAATATTTCATAAGGGCGTCCGCTATTGTTCCGATAGTTTAGAGCCAGTTACTAAGTCATTATGAGGGAAGCGACGTTACGACTGTTGAAGCGTATTAGGGAGCAAGCAGTGTCAGAAGATAATGAAACAGATTCCTACACACTTATCCAGATCGTTAACTCACTCAATCCTAGAGTTTTGCTACTTTTCAAAATTAGGAAAAAAAATGTATCAAAAATGAGCATGTACATAGATAGTTTAATTCAACTGCTATAAACATGTAAAAACTAAAAACATTAGCTTTGATACTACGTCTATAATTTGTCTAAGAAAAATGTAATAAATAGGCGTGGGGTAAAAGTAACCCGGGTGTGCTACTAACTGGGTCGGTGTTAGGGTTGAGTGAGTTAAAGTAGCTATTTGTACTGTTTCTATCCGTAGCCTTTCCATTTTCACCACTTTATTCGTATTATCATGACCCCTGGCTTCATGCAGTCCCCCCCCCCCCCCCCTACTTCTCTTTACGTTTCTAAATGTGATTATTTTTTTTACCGCATTGTTTACCATTGTTACTCACTGATGTTTATTAAGATGTGTATTCAATAATTATTGTTTTTTAATCATTAGAGAGATTGGCTTTGTTTGAAAACACCAAATTAAGAAATGAAGGAGCAGGCACCGTTGTAAGATAAAGAACTGAATAAGTGCGTATGAAAGATGCCAGACAAAGCAAGAAAGAAAAATACAAGAAAGAAAAAATCCCCAAAAAATCGACCTCGACGTCGTGTTAACCTGGGTTCGAGCCTCGTTCGGCGCATAGTTGAGTCCTTGGAAAAGTCTCTTTATTCACGGTCTCTCATCGTACTCAGGTGTAAAATACTACCCGGTCGTTAACAGCGTTGTTTCTGTCTGAAAAATTGTATATCGCCTAACAGTCGTCATGTCTCGTTCTGGGTACATGTTTCGTGTTGCTTTTGGTCAGGGCCCCTTTGTAAAGCGCATTGATCACGTTTATTGGATACGCTATATAAAAGCTCGAGTTTTTTAAATTTTTTAATTATGATAAATTTGGGTTAGCTTTTCGATATGATGTGCAGAGGTGAAAAATGTTTTTCCTCACAAGATAACGAGAAATCATAATATTCCATTGCCCTTCAAAAATGTGATTCTTTTTTTTTTCCTTTTTTTTTCTTCATTGTTGTTATTTTTGTAGACTGTTTGGCTCTCTCTTACACTGTCTCTGTTTTCATCTGGAACTTTTCCATACCCTATATTGCTCATCATTAGTGATATGATAACTGCCCACCCCTCACTTATTCTGAATTTGATTAGCTGAATATAACATTTAACGGAGATGGTTGAACCGGAACCTCAAACAGACTCTTTTACAATTGAAAATCAGTTATGCTTGTCCGGCTTGCATTTCCATTGTGGATGACAGAAAATAACAGAACAAACGAACTCAAGAATCAGACATGCCGAGAGACGTAGCAAGTTATTTAGCTGAACAACAGCGTAAAAGCACAGGAGATGCAGCTACTGAATGGGCAGCTATTGAGGAATTATATAATAAAAAGTGAGTTTTCTTGTTAAACAATATCAGAACCCAACTCACGAACAAACTCGAGACAAGCCAAGTGACTCATCAGATTTGATTTGAGTTTGAGTTCTGTTGATTGCGGCGAGTTTTTGATACATTTTTAAAGTCTTAAACTAGTTAAAAAGCGGGATTGATATTCTCTCAAATTCTGGCATTGGTAAAGAAGCAAGGTCCCTCCCCCATGTTTACACAGTTCAGTACAGAATCAGAAACAACCAAAAGAGTCGCCAAATTTATTTGAAATTTAAATGTTGCCATTTATTATTTTTTTAAGCGTGCCATTGTAATGATTTTCAAAAAATAGTATCTTAAACTGCTTAAACCCGATACCACTGTGTCAGATGAAAAAGATTGTCCAAAAAATAGAAAGTTAAAATTAAAAGGAAATAAAAAAAGGGAGTGACTATTCTCATCCTGGATGAGAATAGAGGTAGTGGCACCTTCTCGCTATTCTCACCCCCTAGCCCCCCGCCTCGCTACTTTCAGCCGATCATCATTTTCTCTCACGTGACTGCTTTTAGTGGTACTGGACGTAAAAAGAGAAACATACTCGGGCTAAGCTAACCCTACCTGTTGGTTAATACAGGGGTGTACCTAAATATCGAAAAGGTGCCACTACCTCTATTCTCACCCAGGATGAGAGTGAGGTCGAATGTTTTTCTATTCTCACCCAGGATGAGAGCTCGACTGTTTTATTCTCATCCAGGATGAGAATACCTATAGAGTAGGTAGTTGCATGAAAATTTGAGATTGCAGCAATTGTTTTCAAAATAGTCTCATGCTATTCTGCAAGAAATACACTTTTCAATGGTACCAAAATTATGACAATGTGACAATTAGAACCAAAGTTACGGGATTATTAGTCCGCAAAAGTGGACCAAAATACTTAATATAATATAAGAGGAAAAAAGAAACTAAAACTGTGACCAGAGAGCAACCGAAAAGCGGGGAAATGGAAAATCACGGTTATTTGGGGTGGAATACATATAAAACCATATATCAAAATGATCGCAAAGGAAAGACGAAGCAAATTAAAAAAAAATTAAATGATTATTATGCAATATTATGCAACGTCATGCAATTACATAACCCTAGAAAATGAAAAAAAAGGCGCGAGGAACGGATAATAACTTTAAAAACAGATTTGAGGGTGGTCTTCTTCCAGAATATGCTTACAATACTATGGCTATGATTAATTTTGAACACAAAAATTGTTAAAACAAGAGGAAAGGAGCGTAAACGTATGAATTTAGACACTAAAGTTGTGTCCTTGGGGGAAGGCACTTAATATTTGGCATTGGCAAATGAGCAACAGACGAAAGATGACTGGTATTCGGAGAGAAGAAAAAAAAACAAAAAACAATGAACAGGGCTAGAAATAAAGTTGAACAAGTGTCAGTAAATGCAACTTGCAAATTTACTGCCCAATGTTTTTGCATCCTTGGACAAGACATTTGGGCACCAACAGTACTCGGGAGAAACAAGCTTGCCGCTTTATATATGCAAACATGGTCAGTGATAAAAATGCAAAATTAAAAACAAGAACTACATAAGAGTGGTAGAGAAAACTTAACCTGAAAATGCAAAATTGAATATTACGTAACATATTACATAATAACAAACAATAAGCCGATAAATACCGACACTTTGCAAACTTTCTGCAACATAGGCATGTCATATATCAAACTGAACATCTCGAAGAGATGTATCATATGACTAACTATTAAACTACATTAAAATTGAAATGAACTTTAGAAAATTTGATAATTGCTTTGCATTCAACATCACTAAGAGAACAGATAATTAAAGGGTACTCACGTACTGACTCGCTTAAATCCATAAGATGGCTGAGATGTGGCAAAAGACAGAAGACAACAAAATCTAGGCACTCTGGGTTGTTGGCTGCATGGAATGTAGACACAGGCAATATCCAGGTAATGATACTGAATAAATACATCGAAGTCCAAGCAATGATACAGAAGTAGTTGGGGGAGACTGACGATCGAATTCATGTTGTTACTTCAATTTCATATTTAAAAATACGAGGCAGATCATTGGAGCTGGAGGAGGCAGACGACTGGAGTTGGAGGCGGCAGATGATCAAATTCATGTTGCTATTTCAATTTCATATTTAAAAATACGAGGCAGATCATTGGAGCTGGAGGAGGCAGACGACGGGAGTTGGAGGTGGCAGACAATCAAATTCATGTTGTTATTTCAATTTCATATTTAAAAATACAAGACAGACGACTGGAGTTCGAGGCGGCAGACGACTGGAGTTGGAGGTGGCAGACAATCAAATTCATGTTGTTATTTCAATTTCATATTTAAAAATACAAGGCAGATTATTGGAGCTGGAGGAGGCAGATGACGGGAGTTGGAGGTGGCAGACAATCAAATTCACGTTGTTATTTCAATCTCATATTTAAAAATACAAGACAGACGACTGGAGTTAGAGGCGGCAGACGACTGGAGTTGGAGGTGGCAGACAATCAAATTCATGTTGTTATTTCAATTTCATATTTAAAAATACAAGGCAGGAAATGAAACATGAAAATGTGGTGTCATAATGAACGTCTGACTCTGAAAACAAAAAAAGTACTTCGATTATGATTAAATCAACAAAATTAAAAGTTATATAATAATTTTTGTTGTGGTAAAGAGTAAAGTAATGAATGAAATATACTTTCACTTGAATTGACTCTATCATGCTATTCTGTATTATTTGTATTGAAATTAACCACATTAAATTAAACCAACACACTTAACCTGCAGAACAAACAAAAATAAAAGATAAAAAATAATATCAGTGGAACATAATTTTTAGTTGTCCGGTATCATCCCAGTTAAAAAGTCATTTCAGTTTCAACATTCATTCATAAAATAAAACTAAAATTATGGATGGGACTATTTTCAGTCTTTTTACAGCAATTATTCAGCTTGAAATTATTTATACAAGTCACAAAAGCAAACGCAGTCGATAGTTTACAGACTGCACTGTACACAGGAGACTCGGGGATACATCGAGAGGCAATCCTGGTTGGCCGTCGCCAACTTCATGAACACGCGTCGTATTTAAAGTCACTAAAAGACGCTTTCGCCAGCATCAATCACCACCAAAATTCACACAAATAGAGAAAAATGGTTGGCGAATAATATAACATTAATTAAAAATAGGTAATATAATGAAAAATGTATTTAAAATGAAGTTAAAACTTACCAAATTTTCAAACAGCTGGCATCTGAACAAAGAATGAACGGATTAAAAATCTGAAAACGCCGCCTGATGCGCTGGCTTCTCCTCTTTAAAATGAGACCGGAAGTGACGAAATTAGTGCACAGGAAGCGATTCCACGGCAATGGAAGTAAAACTATGTTCACCGGTTAACACAATTTTCACTCCAGAGCCGTAACATCGATATCGGGGCTCGATCAGCGGCTCAGCCACGGGCGATGCGACTACCTATATAGAGGCAGCCATAAAATTTTTTTAATGTTGGAAGTGTCAATTGCCAAGGAGTGAGTCCTTGGTAGTTGACGGTTCATCAATTGCCAAGGAGTCAAATTGGAACTCTTCGGCCGCATGTGGTGATTTCAGTCGGGCCTCAATCAGCTGCATGTGGTGATTTCAGCCGAGCCTCGATTTGCACGCATACGAATCTCGAACCCGGTCACTTTCTTTTCTTCCATTCGCCATTCACTCATTCCTTGTCAATCGTTGTGGAAAGGATCAAGTCAACACTTGTTGGCATTTGTTTTTAATTTTTATGTCTTTTCACGAATTCCAAGATGAGTTAAGATAATATCAAACAAAAATTACTGTTGATTTCGGATTCAGTGGGGGGAAAAAAACAGAAAGACGAAGTGGCAAATCCCTGCCAAGATGTCCTAGATTAAAAGAGAAAAGTCAGATTTCCTTTATTTTAAAGGAAATATACTGCACATCGTCTTAATACGGAAAAATTAACGTAAAATATTTGTGCAACAAGATCAATCCGTGGCATTAATAGTAAATAGTTGATGATCTACCAACTGGCAAGGTCCATGACAAAATGAGGAAATATGAGAGAGAGAGAGAGAGGGGGGGGGGGGGGGGGGGGATGACAGAGAAATACATACACAGAGGAAAAAATGGCAGAGAGGGAAAAGAGAAAATGACAGAGAGAGAGTGTGTGTGATAGAGAAAATAAAAAGGGAAAATGACACAGAGAGAGAAAGAAGAGTAAAAGAGAGTATTAATTAATATTAATACATAACATCACTTTGTGGCAATGCATCACTTCGTGACACTAAAGGTACTCCGTGGCAGTTAAAAGTACACATGCGTAGTTGATGAACTGACACGGTCCTTGGCAATTGACGATTTGACAATTGTCAAGGTCCTTGGCAATTGACGCTACCTTTAATGTTTTAGTTTTAATTTTAATTTAGGTTTTTTTTTTTCAAAATCATAATACAACCGCTCTCTCTCTCTCTCTCTCTCTCTCTCTCTCCCCCCCCCCCCCCCCCTCTCTCTCTCTCTCTCTCTCTCTCTCTCTCTCCCCCCCTCTCTCTCTCTCTCTCCCTCTCCCTCCCTGCCTCCCTCCCTCTCTCTCTCTCTCTCTCTCTCTCTCTCTCTCTCTCTCTCACTCACTCACTCACTCATCACATTCCCTTCCCCTCATTTTCCTCTTTTTGATAAGATTAGCTAAGTGGCAACCTAGTCTCCGGTACACAAGCCAGTTATCCCCCCGACCTCCACCACCACTATCACTTCACTCCAGAACTAATCTTTACTATGTTTTATCAAGAACAGCAATCTCTGTACAAAACAAGATGGCGACAGTGACCTCTCTCCTTTACCAATGCCCATATCCTCATTTGCATATTATTGTCATAATTGCACACCAAGTTACCTGACCTGACCCAGCTGCTTTCACCTTGACTTTGACTTTGACCAGGGGTGTGTGTTGTGAGGCTGTACTGCTGGGTCATGGTCACTTGTTGAGTTGCACGATTTCGATTCATTTGCAGGTCAGATAACCCAACTTGTTATGGGTTCATTTTGTTGTAATGAAATATTCTCACACTCAAAAAAAATGTAGTCCTTCAGAGCCATAAAGCCAATGGAGCCAGAGTTTATCCCAGTTTCTATAGCATGAATCGGACAATAGCAATTTCTTGCTATCCTTTGGATAGGATGCTAGTCTATCACAAAGTACTTTCTGCCAGATCTAACAGGCCCAACTACCCAATCACTGCTGGGTGGACAGGGGGGTCAGAAAAAATCTCGACTGCACCCAGGGTCGATCTCAGTCCCTTTGCATGTTAAGCGAGTGCTCTACCAACTGAGCTATCAGGACCCCCATATTCTCGCCACAAAACGCGAAATAATTAATGTCTAGTACTAGTACAACAAGGTTAAATCAGTCAAGCCCATAAAGATGCTCGGCTATCAGTCCTGCAAATATATATGTGTGTGCATGATGGGGTTTATCACGTTTTATTGTTTTTAAAAAAAGTTTTCATGAAAAGTCAAACTAAATATTAAAATTTTTTATTTGATTAACTGTTTATGGTCATTATGATCTGTTCTGGTGAACCATGTTTTTTAATGATTATTTTGTTTTTGCCTTTGATCTTTTTAGAATTTATAATTTTAAAAAAAGTATTATTGTTGCTATTATTATTATTATTATTACTATTATTGTTATTATTATTATTATTATTATTATTAGCGCTATAACTCCGAGACATCAGACTAAGCACTTACATTACAAATAGCTTTGGCTGAAAGATACTCACTCTCTCACACACACACAACACAACACAAACTAGACACCTAACTTGCTTCTCATATCACAAGACATTCTAAAAATCGAAACGGATACGTTTTAAGTTAAGCAAACATTTAAAAATTGACAAAGATTATTTTTCACAAGTACCTTTTACTGGCGCTGATATAACCTAAATGTGTTGCACGCGCCGTAAAACCCTTAAAAACAAACAAACAAACAGTCTGTGGTAAGGCCTTCCAAACAGAGGGTCCGAAGTTAGAAAAAGATCTCATTCCACCCAACGTTTTTGTGTAAATAGGGGACAACTAGTTTGGTGGAATTAGTAAGAATTAAGTATGTTATAAAAAATTTTTTTTTAAAATTGAGCTTTATATAGCGTAATATCCACTACAAGGGGTCCCTGGTCAACAGCAACATTTAGCATGTAGGACGGGACATGACGCCTGTTAGGTGATATTACAATTTTTCGGACAAAGACAACGCTGTTAACGGCCAGGTAGTCATTTTACACCTGAGTACGGTGAGAGAATGTGAGTAAAGAGCCTTTTCTTGGGACTCAACTATGCGTCGAGTGCGAGGCTCTAACCCAGGAACTTCCGATCCGAAACTAGACCACATGGCCGCATAAACCCTCAGTATATTTTCCAATCACATGCTAAATGGAGAAAAAAAAAAGTAAATACATAATGTCTTTTTACTTGACTTCAGCACTCAGAGAGGGGACTAGGGTATGTCAATGTGTTTGTTTAAAAATTCAGTAAATTTTTGCCTCTGAATTGGCAACACTAATGTATTTCTCCTCATTTTTTTTTTCCAGATTATGGCACCAGCTGACTTTGAAGTTACTTGAATTCGTCAAGAGTCCAACATTTTCCAAGGGTGATGGTCTCTTAAGGGTAACTCTAAGTGTGATTTATTTTATTTATTTAGTTAAGCTTTATTGTACTTTCATTTGCAACAAGACTTACTTTTATTTTCATTAAGTGCTGCTCCTCAAAGTTTTGGGCTATATGCAGATCTGCTTACCATAACGAAAAATTCGTAGAATTGAGTTTGGATAAGAAAACAAAAAAAAAACCCCCAAAAAACTTGAGCTTTTATATAGTGCAATATCCACTAAATGTGCTCAAAGCGCTTTACAAAGGGTCCCTAGCGAATAGCAAAACTTAACAAGTACAACGTGGCATGACGCCTGTAAGGAGTTATTGCAAATTCTTTTTGGACAGAGACAACGCTGTTGACGACCAGGTACTCATTTTACACCTGAGTATGGTGAGAAAATGTGAGTAAAGAGTCTTTTCCAAAGACTCAACACAAGGCTCGAACCCATGACCATCTGATCCGAAAGCGAGTGTCATACCACAAGACCACATAGCCACTCGAATAGAATTACGAAATTTAGGCTCCAATTTCATTAAAGCTTATTGAAAATAAAAGTTGATGCTAGACTACATTCAAGGTTGCCAATATTCTGTATATATATATATATGGAATTCAGTATATTAATTATAAACCCAATCACCACGTCAGTACATAAAGTCTTTTTACTGGAGTTCAGCACTCAGAAAGATGTCGTTCAATACGTTTTTTTGGTAAAAGTTCAGTAATTTTTTGCCTCCTGAATTGACAACCCTGTATATTATTTCATTTCCATGTCAGATTACTAAAAATTGACATAAGAATGACTAAATTTGAAGTTTTCAATTTGGCAGGTCTGCTTCAGTCAGGACTGCTCTTTTTGTGTCTGTCTTTGTAATTTAAATTTAGCGCTCTCTGCAAACTTTTTCTACGAAATTGGTCCTGGCAAGTTCCATTCATGTCTCATATTGAGCCTGTAGTTCTCACTCGGGATTTTGTGTAGAATATGATTCTCCAGCTTCTTTCTTTCTTCAAATTTTTATTTACAACATATAAATCTAATCTTATCGTCTTTAAGTTCAATTTTTATTATCTATTTTTTATTTATTTATCTTTTTTTTTTCAGCTTTATGAGAACTTTCTGTCAGACTTTGAGCACAGGTAAGTTTGCTTTTGATTTTAAATTTTGAGAGACTGTTTTAATAATAAATATTTTCCAACCATTTGATCCATTCTTATCTCAATGAGAATTTAAAATCAAAAAGACTTTAGCTGTCCAATCACACTTTTACCATTGGATTTTCCAGTTTTGTTTTGTGGAGGTTTAAGTTAAATAAATCCTGACAGGCTTTCTGAATTTTTTTAAATTCTTGATTTTGTCCGGGCATTTGATGATTTGGTGATGTTTACATGTGGAATATTATCAATTTAAATGTGTTTACTACAGCACTTTAAAAAAAATTGGGCTTCTATATAGAAATTCGTAATTTTAAATGGGTGTCATGACTTTTTTTAGTGAACCAGATTTTAAATAGAATAATATAGGTTTTTGTGCCTTCAGTGTTTCGGTAGGGGGGGGGGGGGGGGGGGGGAATTTTTAATTTAAAATACTGAATTTTAAAGCAAATTCCTTTTGCTGATCTTGTTCTATCCCCGTTTACAGGCATTGTGGGTAGTAGCTTTGCCATTATCTTATCAGGAATTACAATGACATTTAAAATTCATAATTTTGAAGAAGTAATAGACTTTTTTTATTCAATCATGTATTTATTGTGTTTCTTTTCTCTTTCTTCATTTTACAGAATCAACTCCTTGTCCCTGACAGAGCTATGTGTTATTATTGTAAGACAGATCACAGGTATGAAATATTTGCATTCATCTCAATTGCAATTATAAACCTTCAACGTAAATATATGCTTAAAAAGTTCTTTGTATGTATTTTCATATTCATACCTCTGAATGATTATAATAATAATTCTGAAAACGTATATTTATTGCGCTATAATCCTAGACATCAGACTCAAAGCGCTTATAGTTATATGCTCTCCTCTTAAATTGTATGATATTTGACATTATGATTAATTCTAAATAATTGATTTTTAATTTTTGTTAAGATTCTACACAGTATTTTCTCCATTTTCTTTGTTAGTTATTTGTTTAGTATTATTTTTCCCCATGTTGCCTTGTAAAATAATAAAATGCTAAATAATTAAAACATTTATAGATTAATTTTTAAAAATTTCTTGCCAATTTTAGATTTATTTCCAAAATTATCCAACCTTCTGTCTCTAAAGACTCCAAGCAGGCAATAGAGTTCCTACAGAAGATCAAAGAGAAGGTGAAAACCTGCGAAGAGGCCAAAGTTTTGTGCATGACCAGCATTGGTATTATCCACCTCCGTAACAAGGAATTTGCTCCTGTCAAGGTATTGCCATTTTAGCTCATTTTACCCTCTTTTTCTCTTCGTAATAGGATTTAATAGTTCGATGTCATGTCTGCCCAGCAATGAGCAGCTTGATTCTAAACAAAGAAAATCTGTACTTTTTATTCTTCATGCTGGCTAGAACTTTTTCACGTATCATGTGATCAGAATATATAAAAGTCAAAACATGATCAGATTTATAATGATTTTCTCCTCTGGATACACTTTTATGCTCGCCATTGTTCCGATAGTTTAGAGCCAGTTACTAAGTTACTATGCGTCGTTATGAGGGAAGTGATGTCATGACTATTGAATCCTATTCTTCTTGTCTTGTCATTAAGTCGCAACTCCATGCTTCAAAGATAATTGCGACTGTGTGTATGGTGAGAACAAATGGACGTGCCTAGGTTTTTATTTTGACATTATCAATTTCTCCATCAAATTCAATTTGGCCATTTATTTTTTAAAGTTAATTGTTTCTCTGATTATTTCTTTTCCAGTTATTAATAGAGGAAAGCCAAAAGATCCTGGACGACATTGATGGAGTGACCTCTGTCCACAGTAGATTTTATGAGTTGACCAGCAACTACCACAAGCTGATGGGGAACCATGCCCAATACTATCAGGAAGCGTTACGATTTCTTGGATGTACTGATCTCAAGGTAAATAAATAATTTGTTTTTAAAAAAGTAGTCCTTTAGAACCCTTAGGCTCCTGGAGCTGGAGTTTATCCCGGTTTCTTTAGCGTGAAACAGACAATAGCAATTGCTCGTTACCCTTTGGATAGGACGCTAGTCTATGTCTATCGCAAAGTACTCTCCACCAGATCTCTGAGACCCAGCTACCTAATCACTGCTGGGTGGATAGAGGGGGTGGGTAAATAAATCTCGACTGCACCCGGGATTGATCTCGGTCCCTTTGCGTGTAAAGCGAGTGCTCTACCAACTGAGCTATCAAGACCCCCAAATAATTGTGTTTGTGGATTTCATTGTTTTGTTGTTTTTTTTTTTTTGTTATTTGTTTTTGTTCTGTTTTTATCTTTTTTTTTTTTTTTCCCCAATTTTCTATCAAATATATTCTGTTAAGGAATAAATGTGGGTGTTCTGATAGCACAGTTGGTAGGGCACTCGCTTGCTTTACAACAAAGGGACCAGGATCGAATAATGAACATTTATATCTCATCATACAAGTGCGAGGGTTCTGTGCACATGACTTTTTCAGAAAGGTAAATTAATAAAGGGATTACGTAATATGATATTAATAAGTTTGTTTAAATGGGTGAGTCAAGGAATAGATTAATTATTTTTTTGATTCACAAGGTATCAAAGTCATTACTGTTTGAAAAAATATCAAGTGTCAGTTAATGACATGACGTCGTTCTAACTAGTCAACATTACCTTCCATATGAATTACATTTCTCCTCTTTCCTTTCTTCACTAGCAATAGTCAACTAGAATGGCAGCCTCAACTTAATTAATTGTGTGTGTTGAACCCGTGACCTCAAGAAGTCCGGGAGAAATGGTTCTCGATAGACTTGCATTTGAAGCGACTTTTTTTGGGGGGGGGAGGGGGGGTCGTGGATAGTTCATACATTAGGGTCACAATTTCCCCGGCCAGGCGGAGTTGTCATACCAGTAATGTCGTGGGTCCGAGCCCCCATCGCCGCTGCAAAGTTTTTATTCTTTGTTGTCTTTTAGCACTTTCCTTCTCACTTCATTTCTTGTTATTATCAATTTAATTGATAAAGACAGATAATATGGACAGTTCAGGTTTCCCCTTTGTTAACAAAACACTAAAGGCGAATGAGGATTGAGAGAATGTTTTGTTTATTCACCTCAACTATGCCATTTTCTCATCTCTCATTTGTGCGGCTATGTGGTCTTGAGGTATGACATATTGGAAGGTCCTGGGTTCGAGTCTCACTCGCCCGGCGCATAGTTGAGTAGTTGGAAAAGGCTCTTTATTCACATATCTGGCTGTTAACAGCATTGTCCCTGTTGTTAACAAAAATTGTGATATCGTCTAACAGGCGTCATCTCTTGTTATACCTGTTAAGTATTGCTGTTGGTCAGGGACCCCTTGTAAATCGCTTTGAGCACGTTTAGTGGATATTGCGCTATATAAAAGCTCAATTTTATTTTGTTTAAAAAATTATTTTTTAAAAATTCACCTTAACAATGTCATTCCATCATCTCTCATTCTTTTCTAGTGTTTCTTCTATCGTATTTTGTTGACAAATGGGAGACCCGAAACGTCCACATTTTCTGCCTTCATTTATTAAATTAAGGCTTCCATTCCATTTGACTATTGTCATCTGTTTCTTCGAGCTTCAAGCATCGACATTTCTGGGTGGGGATCCTGACCTCCCATAGTGGGCAGGGAGGTACTTACTATGTCGTCTATCCCCCTGAATCTGTTTTCCAACTTGCTTTCTGTATTTGTCGTGGAATGAGATTTTTTGGCTTTGTCCATTGTACTGGCCGGATATCCTTGCTGAGAGTGAAACAGTCCAAGGTATAGTTAGTTTTGGGAGATGATATTTTTTTCCTTGTAAATCATCTCTCTGTTATGCACTGTATTATGCTTTGTTTACATGTTATATATGATTTGTAAACATTTAAGTGTATTCCTCTTAGTGGGGACCTGTTCTTGTGTATGGATGAGACTTTTAGGTGATCTCAAACTAAGTACTTTCATAGTGTGCTCTTGGAATCAACATCTGTTTCCTATTTGAACCAATTTCGCTTTTGTCTTCCCTTTTCTTGGGTGCTTTAACTGTAATTATAGAACTTTTTACTATCCCATTTTCTTCCTTTTTACTGGCTCTGATATGACATTAATGTGTCACAAGTGCTGTAAAACTCTTAAAAACAAAAACATACAAACAAGCATTGACATTTGCTTTTTTTTCTTTTCAGGATATGCCTTCAGCAGAGCAAGTTGAAAGGGCCTTCAACATTGGTCTGGCCGCCGTCATTGGCGAGGGTGTTTACAACTTTGGTGAACTTTTGGCCCATGATATCCTGGCTTCCCTGAAGGGAACGGACAAGGAATGGTTGGTGGACCTCCTCTACGCCTTTAACAGTGGAGACATTGACAAGTTTGAGACGTTGAAGGAAAAATGGGCTCAGCAGGTGAGTGCAGAGTTCTCTCCATCTTTTCTTCTTTTTTCCCTTTTTTTCCTTTTTTTTTTTCTTTCGTTTTCATTTTCATCTAATTATTTTCTTTTTTTTTTTTTGTTCTCTGTCTCTCAACCCTCTCAACCCTCTTCCCCCCCCTCCCCCTCACTTTTTTATTTTTCATATTTGACCTTTCTTTCTATTTACCCAATACCATTCATGAAGCGATACTGTGTTAGGCTATTTTTCGTGCTGAAAATCATTTTTATGGAGTATAGTATGATGCACATGTCTCTGCTTGAAGCTCAAAGAAATAGAAATAAATAACAATCATTGATTGGGATGGAAGCTTAAATTAACAAAGACATATAGTGTGACGTTAGGTTTCCCCTTGTCAACAGAACGTGATGGATGAGACACTAATACTAACATCTCTCATTCTTCCTCACATTCTGTTTAGATGGGGTAATGTAAATGTTGCTGTTCGAAGCTTGAAGAAAGTATTATCACATTATTATCTCATTCGTCTGCTGTGTTTCATTAATCTTGTTTTGTTGATAAAGGGGAAACCCGAAACATCCACATTATCTGTTCTCATAGATTGAAGCTTACATTCAGTTTCACATTGTTATTTATTTAGATGGGGCAAAACAGTATAATAAGTGCTATTTATTATTATTTATTGTTTCTATTTTTAAATGTTTAATTCACAAATTCTTCTCTATTTATTATTTATTAGTTTATTTATTGTTTTTTCTCAACAGCCTGACTTAAAAGCAAGTGAAACCATCATGAGGAATAAAATCAACTTACTTTGTCTAATGGAGGTGAGACAAACTTTTCCAGATATATTTTTTGCCTGTCCACTTTCTTTTCATTATCCACACCTGCCTACTTCTACAGATCACCCATAATTGTTAACAAGGAAATTAGGTGGCATTTTTGGACTTATGGAAATGGGAAAAATATCACAGATTTTAATTTCACAGCAATTTGGCAGCAGTGTTAGAGAAAACAATTACTATTTTCTTAAGTTACTTCAAAAAAAAAAAGAGCTTTTTTATATAGCGCAATATCAACTTAAATATGCTCAAAGAGCTTTACTAATGGTCCCTGGTCAACAGCGACATTTAACATATAGGATGGGACATGCCGCCTGTTAGGCGATATTACAATTTTTCGGACAAAGACACTGCTGTTAACGGCTAGGTATTCATTTTACACCTGAGTAAACTTCAGTGTTAAGTAGTAGAGAAAATATATTTCCTTAAAGTTGTAATGGCTATTCTTCAGTTCGACATCCATAATAGCTCTGTTGATCGATTGCTAACTTTTAATGATGGCCGTCAACAACAGAAGAAATATCATGTGCGTGCACAGCTGTGTCATTGGCAGGCAGACAATCTGTGATGTCGCCTATGTTTAGTAAACAGATGAATTTTGTATTGGTTACTGATTTTGACATTTTCAAGAAGGTTGGTATGCATTGTCAATTAGTGCCTTGATAGCTCAAGATGCAGAGCATACAATTTACTGATTAAAAGGATTAGTTTCAAATTTGGTTTGTGTCGGAAAACTGACAGTTACTTGGTAACTTTGGTCTTTCATCGCAGGTGGAAAGAACTTACTTATTCCTTGCCGAGCCATGGGGCTCATAAGGCATCTACCAAGAATTTACACTTTGATGGCATGGACACCAATGTTAGGGGGTTGTGAAGCTCAGTGGTATGTTCTTTGCTTCGTATACGAAAGGTACAGAGTTCGATCACCCGCAGCTGCATTGTGTGGCCTTGAGCAAGTCACTTCACCCTAGCTCAATTTGCTGCACGGGGGCTGATGCCTGGGTTGTTCCAGTCTTCCCTTGGAATAGGCCCAAGAGACAAATATCCCCTATGGGATGAATAAAGGGAATTTTATTATTTTATATATTATTCCAGGTTAGGCCAGCCTCTTTAAGCTCTTTATCCATGGATTTTCTCCAGGTTTCTTTGTGTCTGTCTCTTCGTCTTTTGTGATTGTGACAAAATGGCATCTTAATACAAAAGAGTACCAGTCAATTATGTTGTCCTTTTCGTTATGCTGAAACTCAAGCTACACAGAGAGGCCTTATTATTTTGAAGATTACATTACTGTATCGCTCATCGATGTGCACTGAAGTTTTTGTGAAAAATTAATTATTGATAATGGATATCATACGAAATTGTTTGGAAAATTAAAAATGTTTAACTCTCAGTAATGCTTAAATAATGATGATTATAATAATAATAATAATAATAATAATTATTATTATTTTATTATTATTATTATTATTATTATTATTATTATTATTATTATTATTATTATTATTATTATTATTATTATTTATTATTATTATACTGACAAGAAGAAGAAGAACTGCTTCTACTACTACTACTACTACTACTACTACTACTACTACTACTACTACTACTACTACTACTACTACTACTACTACTATAATGAGGATGATGATAATAATATTAATAACTACAATAATAATAATAATAATAATGATATGGGACATAGCCGTGAAGACTATGACTAGGCATTAAATAGAAAAAAATGCCACTTTCTCTAGGAGTTATCAACTTGCCTGATTTTATCAGGGATTATTTGTTCTCAATCTTAATTTCCAGCTATTTTTAACAATTTTTGTTAGTATTTTACTACTTCTGTATTTATATCCTTGATTGCCCAAAATTTCCCTGAATTTTGTTTCCTAAAGGTTGAGATGTCAGTTTTAGCAGCAAATCTGTTGTTGTTTTCATCGCCAAATAAATGTTAGTAGCATTTTTCTTGTCGTTATAATCACTAATGCAACTGCTCTCCCCCCCCCCCCTCGTTTCTCTTTTCTTTTTCTTTTTTTGTTTTTTTTTGAAGATGACATTCCAGAGACCGGCTACTGACAGACAGCTCACATTTGATAACATTGCACAGACTGCCAAGATTGAAAAGACTGATGTAAGTTGAACATTTTTTTCTTTTTTTTTTCTTTTTCTTTTTCTTTTTTTTTTTCTTTTCTTTTTTTCTTTTCTTTTCTTTTTTCTTTTTTTAAAATTTGTAACACAGTTTTTATGGTCACTCCATGTCTCTGCAGTTACTTTTGGTATCCTTTGGATGGTGGAGATTCCATATTCTTCTTCCTCTAATTTTTCTCCTCATAAAATGAATGACTGACTCACAACAGCATTAAATTACTGTCAATATCCAAATAAAAAATTAAAAAATTAATTAAGAAAAATTATGACATTTTTCTGATACTGTGTATTGCATCTTTAAAGGCTTCGATTTTGCTGAGAATCTTGATGCCAGAAGATAAACTCGTCCTTCAGCAGAACGTACAGTCTAAGGGAAAAATGAGTAAAGATGACTGTTATGATTAGATGGAGGAATTTATCAAAAATGTTTTGGAGAGGCTGTGCTCTAAATCTTTTACTTACTAACTTGCATTATTTTCTTTTCCAAATTTAAAGGGAATGAATACATCATTTATCTGGATTAAATGAATTACAATTCATTTCCTGTTTTAAATCTATTATCACTTTATTTTATCATTATTATGTTTTTCTAACGTATTCATATATTTGTTATTAATAATAATAATAATAATAATGATGATAATTTTATAATATTAACAGCAATATGTCTTCATTCATGTTTATAATTTTTGTTGTCTTTTAATTTGAAAAAAAAAAATATTACATTTATGTTAGTGGCACATAAATAGCTGGTTTAAAAAAAAATAAAAAAATCTCTGTCACCAGGTGGAAATGTTGGTGATGAAAGCTTTAAGTCTTGGATTGGTTCGTGGCCATATAGATGAGATAGAACAGAAATGTCACATGACCTGGGTACAGCCAAGAGTATTGGACAGAAAACAGGTTGGTAGGATTACAGTTTCCCTACTTTCATGTTTATAGACCCATGATTGATGCATTCATTCACTATCTGATGAACTGAAGATGGCAAGCCTCACCTGGGAGGCTGTCAAGAAGATAGTTAAGCATGGGTGCCACTTTTCCGGGATATCCCAGAATTCTGGGTTACATTTTTTCCTGTACTAGATTTTCCGGGTGGTGTCCCACCTCCTCATAACGGGTCCAGGATGAATGACCAACGGAAGGCTAAGGACAGAAGCAGATGTCAGATGCTCGTAGAGACCCTTTGACCCACAAGGAGCAAAGAGGATTTATTAAGTCAAGACCCAATAATTGGGATTTATGTTATGTTAAAACGGCTTGGACCAATGTTCACATATTTACCGGTCTAAGAACCTACTGCAATTATGGGCTTGCTTTCGCATTGCTGACTTTGAGAATATTTTGCGTAGGTTTGAGAGTATTTCCAAAGCAACAATGACTATAACAATTTGGGTTATAATACCTGCAACATTTTTGCCAATTTTCCATATATTTATGGAATTCAGTATGTCATAAACCCTCAGTACATTTTCCAATCTCCTTTTAAACGGAGGAGTTCTGCACTCAGCAAGGGGTTGGCCTATGTGTTTGGGTAAAAGTTCAGTAAATTTTTCCTACTGAATTGGCGACCCTGCTGCAAATAAGTTCACATCAGCATAAACTATTTCATATTAGATTGATTTATTTTTATTAGTTCGATTTCTTTATTTCTTTAGTTTTGATTCGTGTCTTTTTATTGCATCCATTTAAAAAACACAAACAAACATGCCAAAAAATGTGTGTGTATATATATATATATATTACTTTCACTTATTTGAAATGTTTTTCATTTTTGGTTTGATTTTTATACCTGCATGCATGAGACAACAAAAAACAATTTTTGTCAACTCTGTCAACTAAAAGAAAGGATGTAAAAAATTTTCTTGTTTTTCTTTTTTCGTTGTCCAGATTGCCAGTATGCAGACAAGACTTGGAGTTCTCTTACAAGATGTTGATCTGATGGAGCGGTTACTGGAGACCCATGCCCATGATATTCTCACTTAGATATTGTGTTAGTCTCAAATGCTATTTATCATCAAGTTGTGCTTTTGTATGGTTTTAATCAAATGTATAAGTCAATTTTATACATTTATTTAATTTTGGAGTTGAAAGGCAGTAATATTTTAGAGATAGGGACTTGTGCACATTAGAGATATGGACTTGTGCACATTAGAGATAGGGACTTGTGCACATTAGAGATAGGGACTTGTGCACATATGTGGGTGTGTAAAGAAATATTTGCTCATTTTAGGATGAGAAGATTTATATTTATTTACACTGAAAAAGATTTGAGGTTTAAAAAAATAAACAAAAAGGAATTAAAGCCCACTGAAGTGTTTTTAATTCTAGTTGAGTCTTTCCAACAAATATAATGAGTAATGAATACAAGGTAGAATTAGGGATCCTGTACTTGTGCAAGATAAGCTCTGTAAGTGTTGTGTATGATACTATTGATGCAGTACGGGGCAAAGCAGTAACTAAAATCGTAGAACAAACTTTACAACCCCCCACCATAAAAAAAAATCAGCTCTCCTGTATCTGAGATCAAACTTCATACCTTCTGAGTACTCCGAGAAGAATACAGTGCACTCTCCCGATAACGACATGGCTCGGGACCAGAGGTGCATGTCGTTATCGGGAACTGTCGTTATTCGGAAAATTTCAAGATGGCGGAAAAAGGGGTGTGGTTAGACCCTTAGAATGTACATTAATGTACCAACCATAGTGGGTGATCAGTGATCGGACTTTCCAAACATGTAAAATACACAAAGTGTGTGTGTGTGTAGTTTTGTTGTTTGTTTTTGTTGTTGTTGTTTTTTGTGTGTCATTTTCCCTCTGTTGCCGTGTCGCTGCTTGAATTTCATCAGCCAACCGCTGCTTGCTTGAAAATCTGTTACGCCTAGCCTCTCCGCAATAAGTCGGGCCTGTTCGCGGATAATGGGGCCAGAAGTAGGGGCATTTATTGCTCTTGTTTGTTTAAACATTTCATTGGCCGATAACAAAGTGATCTCATTGGCTATGAGGTGCCTCTGGCTCAGAGAATGTAATGAAACTTACCGGAAACAACATTTTAGCTATTTTTATTTTTGTATCTAGCAAAGTCACAGCCGATTATTGCTAACTCAATGTCGTTATCCGGAGAGTGGTCTAAAAAGTATGTCATTATTTAGAGAGTTTTATTACTAATAACATATAGTAAAAAAATCGGGACCGGGGGCCAATGTCGTTATCGGAGAATGTCGTTATCGGGAGAGTGCACTGTATAAGTATCAACGTTTATTAATGAGAGAGTAACCATCTCTGTGGTGTTATGGTAGCACGTCTGTCTGTTAATTGGAGAGTCTGAGGTCTTTCATCCTTCATGGAGAAGTGCTAATTTTTGGTCATATGCCATGTCTGACTGACTCTTTATCATGCCATCCAATTTTGTTTTAGCATTTTAAAAATAATAATTTGACTCCTGGGTTTAGTCTCAGTTTTATTCACCATTTTACAACTTTCAAGATTTCTGAATGAAATGGACTAAACATGGTCATCCTTGAAATAACTAAGTTTGAAGCAGATGTGAGCTGGGATAGAAGTTATAATGAAGGACTTGATTTCTTTCAGATTATCATAGTGTGTAATAGTAATGATAATAGTAATATTCTTAAGTAGCCGTGAGTTGAGAAATTGTTGTGAATGATTTTCTTTATTTCTATCAAAATACAGACCTGCCGTTCATACCGATTAATCGGTATCATACCGATTTGCAAGACCTTTTTTTCATATTTACCGATTTCCCGATTTACTTGCCGATCGTACCGATTTCCCGATCTGCATGCCGATCGTACCGATTTCACCAAGTGACCAAGGGCCCGCAGCCCTCCACCCCTCTCTTTTACGTTTACTTTGTGCTTTACGTTGCACGTTAAAATTTTCAAGTCTCGTGAACTTTGACCCGTCCCGCGATATCTCGATAGATCGCATGACGTAGCGAGCCTCTTTGTGATGCCCTCACACAGATAGAATACACACACGGCGCGTTATTTAGTTTTCATTTCCTTTGTGAAGCGACAGCGAGCTGTACTGGTAAACCACCGCGGTCCCTGGCTTCTGACTCGTTACCAAGTGCCACCATCTTTAAATAAGTTAGTAGTCCGATTGCCAAATTCGCGTTGTGCGTGCCATTTTGGGTGTTGGGGAAAAATAAAGGGGGGGGGGGGGTTGTGACGCTTTGGTTAGTTTGAGTGACAAGTGTCAAATTGTGCAGAATTAGGTGAGTAGCCCAACCATTCGATAATTTTACGTCTCATACTGATTTTTTTCCCCAGATACTGATTTTTTTACAATGTCATACTGATTTCCTTTTTCGTGAAGTGGCAGGTCTGAAAATATCATTGTAATAATAATATAATTTATTAAACGAGAGCTGATAAAATTTAGTCGTGAAATGTCCAGAATTCAGTCACTGCTCAGTAAAGGTCCCTGTACTGTTTGTTACAATATACGATGACGGATGAAAGTTGAACAGATGTGAAATATTGTGGCATTAGCTGATAAGGTTACTCTACTCATAAATCTGAGTAAAATTGAGGAAGTTAGTTTTCCAACATCTGACAGAATAATGATTCTTATGATTAGAATTTGCCTTTGAATTGATTCATACATCCTTATTTTATTTCACACATCTGAACGCTGTTTCATTTATCATTAAATTTTGTAAATTACAATATTTCAAATGTGCATCTTTTTTTTTGTTTTGTGTCCTTCACTTGCCATCTGCCAAATTTCAATCATTTTCATGGGTAAACCATGACGTAGTTGATTAATTTTTTAAAATAGCATATCCGAAACGGCCGCATCCCATATTTTGTCGTGAATTTGGGCACTTCGTGAGTGAAAAAGAGGCCGAAAGATTTGTGCGGATAGTCTATCCATTATCAACGGAATACACCTAGAATGAGAACAGAAAATTTGGGACAAGCAAAGTGTCTTGATATAAGCAGAAGTTGTCTATGCGGATTACACTGTACTGTCATCTGCATTTTTTGCAGCCGCAAATATCAGGGCATTCCGCAAATTTTGGCAAATTTCCCAAAATTGGCAAATCGTGGCAAATTTTGGGAAAATTGGCAAATCGCGTGGCAAATTTTGGGGAAAACAAAGTAACGGAAAAAAAAGTGCGAAACGAGAAATGTTGCAGCTTTGCCTGGGCCCAAACCAAGGGAATCTACTCACTACGGAGAATGATCATTTAAAATCTTTGTAAAATAATAAATCGCTTTACATTGTGTAAATTAATAAATGTAGCCTCCTTAAATGTAATAAATTGACTTTTATATATATTTTTTTCTGTATCGCGTGTTAATTTTTACTGAAACGCTTAGTTCTCGGCAAATTTTGGGGGGTTTTTTTGGCAAAAAATGCAGATGACAGACTGTACGTACTCGTTCAGCCATAAAGTTTTACCATCATTTTCTACAGTTAATCTTAGTTTAGAAATCCAGGTCAGGTGCAGAAAGTGGTAGCTATATTGTGGTCTAGTGGTATGACACTCGCTTTCGGATCAGAAGGTCCTGGATTCGAGCCTCGCTCAGCGCATAGTTGAGTCCTTGGAAAAGACTCTACTCTTTACTCACATTCTCTCACCGTGCTCGGGTGTAAAATGAGTACCTGGCTGTCAACAGCGTTGTCTGTTGGAAAAATTGTAATATCGTCTAACAGGTGTCGTGTTACGTGTTGCTGTTGGTCCGGGATCATTTATAAAGCGCTTTGAGCACATTTAGTGGATATTGCGCTATATAAAAGCTCTAGTTTAATGAGGCGATAGGTTGGTCGTAGCGGATGGTTGGATGGGAGCATCACCCTTGAATCATATACCTATGAATTTCGCATGGGTGTACGATCCGATAGTAATGTCGTTTCTTCTTCTCTTTACTAGCCTATCCTGCTTCTTTGGTTTGTGATTGTATTTTTGACAGGGGATATTTTTTTTCTGTAAATCTTCTGCCTGTTTGTTCTTGGTTATTTATAATTTAGCTTATGATATCTTTAGGTTATGATTTTGATTTATATTTGTAATATTTTTGTTAGATTGCTTGTTTTATTTTGTTTCAGCCGTCTCTCATATAACCTCAATTGTGTTGGAAGAGACCTAAAGCAACAAACAAACAAACAAAAAAAAAAAAAAAAGGTTGGTCGTACCCTTTGGGCTCTCGGGTGTCCGATTATGTTGCCAAAACCAGTCAATTAACTTTACCAGCCAAAGACTTTCTTGAACATCTTGGAATACTAACGAAAGAGTGAAAATGGAAAGGCTTCGACATTGTCTGTTTTGTTCCCATACGAAGCCTTTCCATTTTCACTCTTTCGTTAGTATTTTACGATCACCTGCTTCAGGCAGCCCTTACCGTTTTCTACTTGAACATCTTGGCCAGTGTCTGGTGCAGAATCATTGACTAGATCTATATCATAGAACGAGACGTGCTTCAAGAATAGGTCAGTAGTAGTAGTGAAGCAAGTTTGACTCCAAGATAGGAATACTCACTTTAGGTTTGTTTTTGTTTTGTTTTTAAGAGTTTTACGGCGCTTGCAACACATTAAGGTCATATCGGCGCCAGTAAAAAGGAAAAAAAAATGGTATAGTAAAAAGTTCTAGAATTGCAATTAAAGCACCCAAGGAAAGTTAATATGAAGGGGGATTGGTTCAAATAGGAAACAGATGTAGATTCCAAGAGCACTTAGTTTAAGATCACCATAGTCTCATCCAGACACAAGCACAGGTCTCCACTAAGAGGTCTGCACTAAATGGTTAGATATATTGAATATGTAACTAAAACATAATACAGTGCATAACAGAGAGATGATTTACAAGGATGACTGTTCCCCTCCCAGCCAGGGCCAGGACAAAACCAAGATCTCCAAGTACCTCCCTGCCCACTATGGGAGGACTGGAATCCCACCCAGTTGAACATCTTGGTCAGTATCCGGTGTATGTTGTTTTTAAGGCTTTTACGGTTATATCAGCGCCAGTAAAAAGGAAGAAAATGGGATAGTAAAAAGTTCTAGAATTACAATTGAAGCATCCAAGAGAAAGTAAGACAAAGGGGAACTAGGAACAAATCGGGATCAGATGTAGATTCCAAGAGCATATCACCAATGTAATTCGTTTGAGATCACCTATAAGTCTCATCCGGACACAAGAACAAAATCAAAGACGAACACACTCAAATGCTTACATTATACATTAAAAAATAAGAAATATACTAATACATAACAGAGAGATGATTTACAAGGAAAAAAATATCTTCCAAAACAATAACTATGCATTTGACTGTTTCCCTCCCAGCTAAGACTCCGGTCAGGGCCAGGACAAAACCGAGTAATCTCATTTCAAGACAAAGACAGAAAGCATGTTGGAAAACAGATATAAGGGGATAGTATGGACCTCCCTGCCCGCTATGGGAGGTCAGGATCCCCACCCAGTAATCTCATTCCAAGACAAAGACAGAAAGCATGTTGGAAAATAGATATAGGGGGATAGAAGACACATTAAGTACCTCCCTGCCCACTATGGGAGGACTGGAATCCCGCCCAGTTGAACATCTTGGTCAGTGTCCGGTGCAGAATCAGAATCATTATCTAGATCGTACGAGGGCTCTTTCATAATTAACCGAAAAATGCCTGTAAAATCCGCGTTTTTTATGCTTTCAACAAAATTCTTGCACTTGTTCATACCTTGACTCGTCCACTTCTCTACGTAACAGCCAAGTCTGTCGACACACTTCTGCCAACGCCGCACCATGGAATAGATACCGTCTCGGAAGAAATTTCCGTCAAGGTTTTGTAGCCATTTCCGCACATGGTCAACAGGCTCTTCATCGACATCAAAGCGCTTTCCTGCCAGCTCACGTTTCATTGGCCCAAAGAGGTGATAATCAGATGGTGCGAGGTCTGGACTGTGTGGTGGGTGTGGCAAAATCACCCATCCATATTTCTATCGCCAACCTTGCGTCACTCGTGCTGTGTGGGGTGTAGCGTTGTCGTGTTGCAAAATGACCCCGTTGGTCAACTGCCCTGGGCGCTTTCTGCGAATGGCCTCCCTAAGCTTGTCAAGAGTTTGGCAGTACCTTGCAGCATTAATTGTTTCTCCAGGTTGTAAGGTTCACCACGACTGTCCCAGAAAACAGTTCCCATTATTTTCTTTGCTGACCACATGACTTTGAATTTCTTCGTGACAGGTGAGGATGGATGTTTCCATGTCACCGAATCTTGCTTTGTTTCTGGGGTGCAATGGTGCAACCAAGTCTCATCACCGGTGACTATGCTGTCAAGAAAAGTCACATCGTACCCTAGAAAGTCTCCGCCGGCGTTGGCAGTATGCCCGTGAACCCTGCGTGAGCTCTTGCTTCTTCTCAAAAGTTCCCTGCAGATGTCCAATCTTTGTTCTTTATGATTGTCTGTCAATTGCTTAGGAACCCATCTTGCGCTGACTTTTCTCTAGCCAAGTTCATCAAATACAATTGTATGGGCAGAAGTTTCCGAAATTTCAAGACTGCTTGCGATTTCATGAAGTTTCAACCTCCTGTCTTGACGAATAAGCTCATCAACTCGCTTCACATTGTCTTCTGACGTCGCAGTTATCGAACGCCCTCTCCCTTCCCTGTCTGTCAAGTCGGAATGGCCGGCTTCAAACAAATTACACCAGTGATAGACTTGTGTACGGCTTATAACATGCTCACCATATACACTCTGAAGTTCTTTATGAATTTCAGTAGGATTCAGACTTTTGGCGTTCAAAAAACGTATGACAGCTCTGATTTCCTCCTTTGACCAAGTTTCAAGGTGGGCCGCCATCTTTAAAATCGTCTAGAAATTCACTGTGCAAAATGATGCACTTCATAATTTCTGGGAATATCCCTAAGGAAATAAGGAATATCATGTCGTTTACAGAATTAAAAAATCTCCACTGGTTGCTGAGCAATGGGCATTTTTCGGTTATTTCTGAAAGAGCCCTCGTAGAATGAGACATGCCTCAAGAATAGGTCAGTGGTGAAGCAAGAAGTTTGACTCTGACATAATAATATTCACTTTAGGTGATATGTCATAAATGTAAAAAGGAATAATAATAATAATAATAATACAAGTCCAAACATCTCAGCAAATTTTATTCCACAGACACTTTATTACACTCAGCATACATATAGACAGAAATAATTCGACATAAAAAAATGTTTTCATCATAATGACCGGACGCAAGCTGACAAGACATTTCACGGGAAGCAATATGCCCAAAACAAATTTTTACGATTCCAACAAAAATAATTTTTAAAATATTGTCTTTCATAAAACAGTTCCCACTTTCATGGCAATGACAACGATATGGAAGTTCTTTACTCATGATCAAAGTTCAATGTAGATTCAATTACAGTGTAGCTCGGTTAATTTCTGCTTTTCAACACAGACGACTCTAATAACCTTTTGCAAGTTTTGTTGCTGCTAATTTAATCAAATATTTGTACTATCCATTGAAACATAAAAATCATTTTCCTTTTAACTTGAATATTTTAGTGAGGGTCTAACCTTGTTTGTGATAACTGTGCTACACTGTACCGAAAGTAACCTTCCAAAGACATGCACAGATACCTTGCAAAAAATACTAATCATATAAGTAAATGAATTAAATGAAATTTTGGAGCCTTTGATAGATGAACTGATGTAATGTACCCAAAAATAAAGGATTATTATTTCATTTTCACACATCAAGTCATTAATAATAATATATGCCACTAACGCATTGCCTGCCCATTCAAAATAATTTGCAAATAAAAAGAAAGCAGAAGAATTTTAGTGTATTCAAGTTTAGAGCAATGATGTGAAACAAGGAACATACATCTTTACCTCAGCGGTTCAATCAATTTAAAAAACAATAAACAACAGTAAGTTGCATCATGTTGGATTTTTTGTTGTTGAAAATATAGACAGCATAGCAGTTGTAGCAGTTAGAGCAAGGCAGAAAAAAATAGGCACTGAAATGATGGGAAATGAATGCATAGTTGAGAATATGACGATTAAAAAGTAAGAGAGATGAAATGGAAATGTACAGATTGACAAGGAGAAATATCGGTGTTTAAAAATTAAATGATACAAGAATAAACAGATGCAATTGATTGCCTGGTAGTTTGATTAGAACCATCTCTTAGAGCATAATTATTTAATTTTCAAAGTAAGCATGTTGATAGTTCAGTAAATGATTGAATTGAACATTCAATGCTGCTGTTTTGGTATACATTATGTAAGGGTTGTCAAGGTTTTGTAAAAAATATGAAACGACAAAACTTCTATCCCCCATAGAAGTTGTCTTTTAAAAAACAAAAACAAACATAACTTAACAATATGTACTTAATTTGTGAGATGACAAGTATTCAAAAAGTACAGAGCGATTAAAGTACTGGAGAATTTTAGGAAATACTCATTTAGAAATTTTTTACTAGTTTGTTCTGATGTTGAACCAAAAAGGAGATCTTGACTGACTGACATAATTTTTAAAAGTTAATCTGAAGACTGCTAATTTGTCATCATCATTATATACGAGGCTAACAATTTCATTTCATTTTCAATTCTATGTAATTTTTTTTTCAGTCTTTGAGTAAATTTTGAACGAAACAATACAAAAATATACAACATAAAAAGATTTTACTTATGAGAACAGGGGCAAGTGAGATAATTCAACTCATGATCCATCTTGATAAATACTGAATGGGGTTGAGGGTAGCATCATAACAAATTCATACATGACATGGGAACATAGAAAATGCATGTAGTTTAATACAAATCATTCAATTACAATGTACATACATTTCATCATCATTAATCATAACGTCGCTCTTACATAACACTTTGTATAAACACATTAAGTAACCTTGCACAATCCTAATGATGAATTATAAGATTAAATATAAAATGAAAAAAAAAAACAAACAAAAAAAAAACAACTTTTGGTCGTGAGCGAACGGAACGAAGCACAAAAGTTAAAATTTATTAAAATCAAAACAATTATTTTGTCATAACTTCCATGAGCATAATAAAATTGATAATGAATGACCGACGCGGTTACAAAAAACAAAATATTCAACAGAAAAAACAATCCGTGATTTATATTAAGTTATACATTATATTATATTATTTACGTCAATTAAGAGCATTGTACTGACCGATGAAAGACAGCTGATGTAAAATTTTAGTTTTAGAAAAATCAAAGAGAAAGAAAAGTAAAAACAAAAAACAAAAAAAAAAAAAGATTAATTTCGATTTTTAAACAATTAACTAAAAAGATGAAACAGACAGCAAGAAAAAGAAAAACTGAGAGACTTAGCAAAAATAAAACTAAAACAGACCTTTGATGATGAGGAAAAGTGGTCCCTAGTAGTGATGTCAAATTTGTATGAAAATAAATTAAGAACAGTGGAGAAAAAAACAACAACAAAAAACAATTTTTTTTTCAGGAACTACATACATGAACTACCAACTTCCAAATCCTGCTTCACATCTTTGGGTCATTGCATCAAATAAATACTAAAAATGGCAGACAAACACATCGTTATGATCAGAACGAGAATGAGGGAGACTTGATGCGTCTACTACATAAATGGCAAGTTGCTTTTTGGATTATAATAGGGACCAAACAAATAAATAAAAAATGCGACATCACGCCTGCCAAGCAGCGGCCCCTTCTGGTTCCACACTCAACAGAAACAACGAAGCTGTAGTCTTTACTATGAGCACAATTGCTTATTAAAAAAAAAACAAATTGATCACCTGATTGTTGACATCGCTCGGGGAGGGAGGTCTGTTGATTTTACCGGTTTTCAGAAGAGAACAACTTTTGGTTGCTGTGACTGTGAGCATTGTTAAGAGGAAGTGACGTCATGACTTTGGAACCCTATTATACTCTACTGTGGGATTTGTTTTAAATGCTTGACCAGATTTACATTATTATTCTTTCATATTTTTTTTTTTTTTTGGGTAAATTTTACAGTATAAAATTCTCTCCCAATTTGTAAAGAGACAAAATGAAATTTACACATTCACAAAAGTAGACACTATGGTACAATGAGTCATTTGAGAATTACACATCAGGAGGACAGTAACAGAATGAAAACTGGTCATAAAAAGTCGACTTATAATCCAACAGAACTGGGTTTTAGATTTTAGATGAGTACATATACACAACAATTTAACTATTCTTCATGTGAAAAGATACTGCAAACTGAGTTCTGCAAACAAAATTTAAACAAATTGATTGATTTTCTTTCGTGATCGCAGTTGTTTATCATTATTACTATCATTATCATCATTTTTACAACTATACCAGCATTGTCAATTATGCATCCGCCCCCACGAATGAATAATAACGATACCAGCTAGTGCTGAAGGAAGGCGGAAAGTGGTGATATTCCCTTGATAACGTGCTTCATTACTATATGAACAGAACTTATCATTTGATGTTCTACACTTATAATCTATTTTAAGATGAAATCTCTATTTTTAGGTACACCAAACCAAATTTTGAGTTAAGAAAAAACCAAAAAGTCTATGTTTCATCACATAGTACTCAATTTTCTAAGAAGTTTGATACCAAAATGAGCCCTCTAACTCAATTATTAAGGAATTTACGCAATATTGAAGATTCGAAAAATATGCGCCTTCGCGCAACTTGCTCCGGTGTCAACTTTGCGCTATTGTAAAATGAAAAGTAATCAAACCACATACCTAAAACTTGCTAGACAGACAGACAGCAACACAGGGAACACGCCTATTTTTTTCCAAGCATATTAAAGAACTTTATTTTACTTTTAAAAGGTCTTGAAAATGGCTCCGAAGCCAATTTCACATAAAACGACAAGGGAGGTAAAAAAGAGCAATTTGAACGATTTTTAAAAATTCATTAAAAAATAATAAAAACATGTACATATTCATGTGATACATCAAATTAAAGTTCATTATCCATACAATGACAAAATGTAAATAGCCAAAGTATGCAAGCCACACATTGGTCATTAAAGAACATGAAGCAAGACTGAAATAATGAAATCACAAAAATTTCACCTAATAAAAAAACTCACAAATATGCAAAATGTCAGGATATACAAATAAAACACTTCATACGTACAGCATGAATAACGTACAATTCAGAAATAGTATGATCTCCTTAGTAAAATAAATTAGATAACTTCAGCAGCTTCAGACTAAGCTATGAAAATTGAGAGAGAAAAATAATCCGAAACCGAGAAATCACAACAAAAAAAATGCACATTAAATCATTAATGCTTGAAAAAGAAATTAAACTCAATCAGGCTATATAACTCTTCGCTTCTTTGATGGGTTCTCAATGTCACCAGAAACAGAATTTGATTTTAAAAAAGACTTTAAAGCATCCAACATAAAATCAACATCACCAAATCTTAAACTCCTTCCGCCCGACATACATTTATGAAAACGTATTTCACTCTTCAATATATCTTTTATCTTTGTCATTGAATAATTTTCAACTCTAAGCCTGTCAAATAAATCAATTACATCTTTATCTGTTCGACAGGGCCCACCGTGTAATTCAACATCTCGTTCAACCTTGGAAATATTCTCCATATCCTTTATCTGCTTATCAATCTTCTTCTGTTGATTCTCTACAAATTTCAATCTTATATCATTATCTACTTTATCTTTTAACATCTTACTCTCATTTCGCATTTTCTTCCCATGCTTTCTAGCTACTTTGAACATGAGCCCTTGCTCTTCAACAGACTTTTTAGATAAAAACGATATTGTTTTATTGCGTTTGACAGCATGAATGGTGGACCGATTATGGAGTGATGCATTTCTCCTTTTACTAATGTCATAATCGAAATCACCAAATGCACTCTCACCAACCAAATTTGTAAGAGGACAATGGCTCAATGTTCTTTTCATTTCATCACTGACATGAGCATAATAACCATCATTTAAAAAATCTTTCAACTGTCTCTCAGTAACAGAAGAAACATCTTTGCATAATATTTTTAACAAATCAATCATTACAACATTATTAAATTTGTCAATTTGACTATGTACCATATCAAATGCAGGGGATTTGGAAAAAGGGAGAGCATCTCCAAAAACAGATGTAAAAGAAATATCAAGTAATTCAGAGGGATCATCAGCCCATTTCTTAAAACAGTCATGCATCATTTGAACATACATAAAAAAATCAGTATACTTCACTGTATTACTCTTGACAAGAAACCAATAAGGCGAAGTGACTTTTAAACAAAATAGGGCAATACAACAAACCAATGACATTAACCTTAAATCTTGAAGGTCATGAGTAACACTCTTAATCAATAAATTTGGGTTATCATGTAAAATACCAGAAGTGAAAAAATTCAATAAATTGTCATGGTGGAATAAAATAGAAACAGCAGCTTCAAAAAAGCAATTAAACCTGTTGGACTTAAAACTAGGAATGGGAACAACATTGTGAGTATCAGAACAAAAAGTAATCCACTGTGGACGACATCCATTTTTCTGGTCACCCCTGGGACTCAACAAATTACAAGTACATCGAATTATTCTATTTGTCGCAGACTCTGAATCTTTGCTAAAAAATGAAAAGGCCCCATCTTTGTCCCTTCCTAAATACTCATCGTCCTGAGTGATCAACTTTCGTTCAAAAACTGACAATGTCTTTTCAAAGGCAGAACTAATTCCTAATAGAAAATGTGCATTACAATGCAAAAAACTGATCTGAAGGGAATCTCCAAGCTCAGCGTTTAGTTTATCTGTAAATTTATGACCAAAAAGAATATTGGGCGCAGCCCTATCAGACATGACACTAGTAATTTTAGAAAGAATTTCTCTTAAAATAATATCAGGAGAAATGGAGTACACATCTTTATAGCAATCAACTAAATTACTAATAACAATCATAGCAATATCCAAAAGAGTGTCAGAATTTTCAGTGGCAACAGGCAAAAACCCCAGATAAAAGGTTTCCCCACTATCTAAAGTGAACTGATGTCCCACTATCTTTTTCTGATCTCTTGATGTACCATCAAAATGAAACGTAGCATTTTCAGATTTTAAAACATTTTCAACAGTTTGCATATTTGAAAGGACAAAAGCCTCATCACACATGTTTAAAACTGTTTGAGCACAAGGTAAATTTTCAGAAAATACATAATGAAAAATATTGCTTGATACAATATCAATTACTTTTTTTACATTTTTAGCTGAGACACCTGTCTCACAAACTAAGGCGATGACAGCTTTCCTGACATCATCAGAATATTCATTATTTTTAGAATTTTTAATTTTAATTTCAAATGGATTAGCTTCTAAATTTTCATATCTGATGATCTCTTTCTGTAACTCATCTGTAAGGTATTTATTTTTTGACTTCATTTTCTGTAAGGACAAATCTTTCTTATTTAAATCACTGTGTAAAACAGATATAGTTGAGCAATAATCTTTACAAATTTTGTCATGCCCAGCTTTAATTTCTTTTAACTTTAAATCTTTTTTCTTTAATTCAGCTTCAAACTTTTCTTCTAATTTAGACACAGTAACTAAAGCTTTATCCTCAGCTGAACTAAGTTTCTCTTTCAGTCCTTTTACCTCCTCCAGTAGAGAAAATTTCTCCGATTGAATATCACGTAGTGCAGATTCAACAATTAGAAGTTTTTCATTCAAAGACTGAATCAAATGTAACTGGTCATCTTTCAGCTTTGGAGTAGTTGGAGTTGGACTAGATCGTAGTGGGGTGGGTGGGCGAGGCGTAGGGTGCTCTTGTAATGGCAATGATGAAGGCTGTAGATGTGAGGGTGGTTGTGGAGACGAAGAAAGGGAAAATTTTGATAGCAGAAATTGCTGAAGCCTTTCAGGATGTTTGGTCTTGTTGCTCCTGAGTCGTTCATACTCTTTGAATGTTTTTTTTAGGACACAAAAAAGTTTAGAATTGATGCTCAGTCCAGATAAATGACAAACCCATTGAGCCGTTGTGTTTGAACTTAATCCCATATCCCTCCTGGAAAGTTCAATATCAATAACTAATCCGTTATCGATGTGTTTCAAATCCAGTGAAGATGCAGGCGGAAAGGGCAATGAAGCACGGGTGATGCCAAAACTCGACAACTTATCCGAAATAAAGTCGAAGTCAACCCCACATTCCAGGAACGACAGATCATGCCGTTGCATGCAGAATCTCTGGTAAGCACGCTCCACTGCATGCCTTATCCGTGATCTGTGTGATGCAAGGTCTGGGGATATCCGTAGAAGACAGTCTTCAATCTGAAATCAAATTATTTGAAAAGATGAGACAATGGCAATACAACACAATTTTACATTGTCAATTGTTACCTAACTCTGTACCTTTCTCGTTAGCAATGCTTACTCATATGTACAGTGAATCCCACTAGGCACTGAAATGCACCAATACCCCTTCATATGATCCTCACCGATTTCTTCCTGTAACAAAACATCTTAATCTTAGCCAGCAAAAAAAAAATAAAAAAAAGCGGTCAGAGAACAACTGTCTTGACTTTGCTCACTTCTTGACAATGGATGATCACATGATAGCTTTGGGAAACTTCTCTGAAAAAAACGTGATTACATATAAATGACGAAATAAAAATATAGTCACCTCCTTCCAAGATTTTTTTGATGAGCTGTTCTCCGATTCCTGCTTCAAAAAATAAAGCTGTACAAGTAACTTCTGGTTCACTTTTATTGGTGGCAAATCTGGTCGTCTACCTCTCCCAGATACCAAAAAGGTATTTTTTAACCCTTGGTAAACATCATCATCTGAGGAAATATATCAAAATGAAAATTACTAATTTTATCATTAAAATCAAAATCTTCCTTACACAAACATTGAAATAGATACACGTTATTATTATCCCCAATAAATAAAAAATACCAAACAATAATCTGAATCTGATGAATAGGCAATAATTACAACATGAATATGAAAAAAAAAAAAGTCATTTGCCATGGTAATAGCTAGTAATAATAAGTACCAGGCAGTCTGGTAGCGCACAATTAATATTTGATCTACTGAAATTATATTGAAGGATCACAATAGTCATATAACTTTATAAACAAATCAGTCCACATCCAAATTATTGACAGGGGTCTGAGCCCATCCAAAGCAAAGTTTCATAACATAATTTTTTTTTAAAAAAGCTTACTATTGCTGTAAAGTCACATACGCCTCTATAATAATAATAATTAATGATAATTTCTTAACCAATAACCTTAGAACGCATTCGAACTAAAACAAAACTAATGTGAATCTCGATAAGTTGTCCGCAATGGACTCGTCCGAAACCTGAATTGAGTGTCCGCCATTTTGAAATCAAGATTTCATCGCCACAAAAGTCTAGTGTATTAAGATGACAAAATACAGCTGTATTATTCATTAAAATAAAATTTAGATTGGTGTCATATAAAATTAGATAACTGATTAAAGTCTTACTGGTATTTGTTTAGGGGAAAATATAACATAAAAAAATACAAAGTGCCACAAAGTTCCCAGTTGCTGGATACGAGGGAATACCGCAAGTGAAAGAATTTTAAAAGACACTGCGTTTACGATTTTGACAAAAAAAAACTAACTAATATAAAAAAAGCAATATTTTCAATGATCAGAAAGTAGATTTCAAACATATAACTTACCTATAATGAGCTTTGAATCCATTCTTGAATGAAATCAATCAATCAATCACACCTTGTTTACAACTAGTCGCGAGTCGACTAACGTCAACTCGGCTCCTTCGTTTGAATGACTTCACCGGGCATGGTCGTTCTTTTTAAATAGCCAGCTTGCGGACGCTGTTCCATAAAATAGTTTCGAATTTTTACCATGAATAGAAAATTGAATACTTTTTCATTTCATGTAAGTTTCGTTTCAATGTTCTCATATTTCGGCATTTTTTTTGTCAAAAACTTCAAAAAAATCGATTTTTAGAGAGGAATATGATTTTATACAATATAAAATTATATACCAAACGAAAGAGAATTCAATTCTGCTTCAAATAACACCATTCATTTCCCGATCTCATAAACGGCGCTCGCAAGACATCCGGTTGAAAAAGATGAGGTCATAAAAACTGACCGTGAGCATTCCGACCAACCGTTTTCTACACATTTTTATTCAAATCTATTAATATTACTTATTGAACAAAACCATTTTCTTTTTTCCCTATCATAAAGAAAAAAGGATGATCTTTACAATGACACCAAGTGTAATGCATACATTTTACACATTATTTGAGAGTAGCAGTGTGAAAGTGATGAATTTTCCCGATTTTCATCACAATTTTACCCGATAGTGGCTGGTTTGGAGTACCTACTATTTTATTCTGATCATTTAATAATTGTATTATACTGCTTACTGTGGTTAGATAAGCTCAAACTTAGTGAGCTAATGGCCGTGTAGCATTAAGAACATCATTATTGTAACATTTTATTGAAACAAAAAAGGTAAATCAAAACAAAACCAGGGTCAAAAACCGAATAATGGAAGCCAAATATTGTGAGGGGAATATTTCTAAATCAATACTTCATTAGTTTTAATAGAAATTTAACTGAATTACTGAAGATATTCAATTTAACAAGTTAACTGACAAACTAAAAAAAACAAGTATTTAAAAATTTGGCCAGAAAACTCATCCAAATATAAATTGATTTAAATGAACCTCATCTTGGCAAAAACTCTCAAACCTGGGACTATAAGGAAGACCTCGCGAGGTCCCAGGTTTGATTGTCATTTGTAGATCGATATATGAAGGGTGAGTTTTCTGGCCAAATTTTTAAATACGTGTTTTTCCAGAGTACGGCAGTTTAACGGGTTATTTGTGTTGGATTGTCATTCAATCAAGTGATGTTCAGAGATCAACGTTTTACTCCAATTCCCATGTCTGACTGTCTGTGTAATCTGTTTTACAGCTGTGTCTTCATTCTTACAACAAGGTGCAGGACTTGGTTTTGCCCGCAGCAGCTTCTTTCTCTAGCCTGATGATTTCTTTCACACCAGCTGCCATCTCTTTCACTGCGTCAATTTCACTCAGGCCCAGGCGACGTTTGTTGGAGATGTCGAAAACGCCTCCCTCACTGGCTGTGTGTTCTCCATGGATGCCTGGAAAATTTTCATTAGGAATAAAATGACATTTTGAAATAACACAAGAATTTATCAACTGATTAGATAGTTCATGCTTGTCACAAAACAAATTGTCTTTCATAGCACATTGATAATTTTACAGTTTACAGCACATTCAATAGAACGTACTGCTTATACTTTACACTTAATAAAAATATATATATAACTGCTTATCCGTCATCTTTTCAGCTCTTCGAAATGAAAGCTTGATACAGTAGAATGGTTACAAATGATGCAGCATTGAGCATACTGGGTTTAAAAACTTTATCAACAGATCAGTGTCAATGTGATTAAAGTGTTATGCAACCATGGTTTACCTACTCGTCTGTTTCAGAATATTTTGCTATTATTTTGAAAGAGAGGACAACTTTTTAAAATATAAAATGTAAGCCAGACCAAATGAAACTCAAATTGTATATAGATTAAACTTCATAGTTAAAGTGTGACAAAATAAGAAAGATGATCTCTATTGTATCAGTCGATGTTCCAAATCAACCATTTTGGGACAATGCAATACAATTGATCTGTTACTTCTATACTGTCAATCAGTCAGTCTAACAAAGAGGAAACCTCACCTCTCGCCTGAAGTTTGTGTTTCTCACATACAGTCTTGAAGTCCTTGCGAGCGGACAAGTGTGGGATCTTAATGTGGACAGAAGCCCGCAGGGTGGTTCCCAAGTTGGTTGGGCAGAAAGTCAGGTAGCCCAGGCGGTCATCACGGGCAAAGGTCAACTTCTCCTCCATTGATTTGATGCCCTATGGTCATGTAAAAAAACAAAACAACAAAGATTTATTTCAATATGTATTGTAAATTTGATCATTTCTGTCCTTTCTACACCGTATATTTTGGTAGATGCAAAAAAAGTGGAATTAAACTAAAAGAAAAATCTGAATTATGCAATCTCTGCCAAATTGAAGGTACTCAAGGTGATTAAAAAAAACACGTTATAATTTTTAAAAACAACAAATATTTAAATAACTAATATTAATATAAAAGGTGGCTTTATGGTCTTATGACATTTGCCCTCAGACAAATAGGTCCCAGGTTCGAGTTTCGATCTGAACTGAGCAAAGTTGAGTACATGGTAAAGATTCTTAGATTCTCTCACAGCAATCAGGTGTATAATGAGGAATCTGGCAATTTACAGCACGACCTTGTTGCAAAATTTTTGTAACATTATCTAGAAAAGTATAGCTGTTTGCTACGTACCATTTGCAAAGTGATCTGAGCTCTTTAGTGGGTAATTCGCAATGTAAATGTGAGGTTGGCTGAGAAAACCCGGGAAGATACAGCAAGTTTCAATTCGAGATATTAGCCAAAATCAAAGATATATATATATATATAAAACGTTTCCCATAGCAACAAATTTTATTCCAAAAAAAATTCATAACTTGGGGTTTAATAGACATAGAAAGAAAATTTAAAGTGGTAAATGATCAGAAAGATGTGGTCTACAGTCTACACCACTGTATACATAACTAAATTATTGAAATTTGCGCATCTTTCCGGGTTTTCTCTGCAAGCCACACAAATACTCAAGATATAATTTACAAGAAAAAAAGAAAATCTCTCACAAAAGAGATTAATCCACCCAATTGTTGCCCCAGAGAAATTTAAGTCTCATTTCAGACCTAAGGTACAAAGCCACATGATAAGGATAAATGATATACAATGATAGAAGTTATAGCAAGACCGATGCCGTCTCCATTTTTAATAGTGCTCAAACTTTTCCCCACCCTAAGTGAAATTCCACACACGACATGATTAGACTACATTCAATTTCCAAGATCTGAGAAAGTGTGCATGATACAGTGCTAAACAAAGCAAATAGAAAAATACAAGAAAGACAAAAAACCATCCCAAAAAATCAGCCTGCCTCCTAGGGGGCAGTCGAGGCAGGTTGAATCTTATATACCAGACCTGCCAACCCTTCACATTCCAAAAGTGGAATCAGAACGCCTGAAAATAGGAATTTGAGACAAAAAATAGGAATTTCACCTCTTTCAAGCCTTTGCTCTTTTTCATTCTTTCCATTACTATCATTTTTATAAATCTGAATTTTAGAGACACAGGCGGAATAGTACAGATAAGAAGAGTGAACATAGGAATGATTCCACCAAAAGCGGAAGGGTTGGCAGAGGTATGTATATTCCAGTGATTGCTCCCTAATTGGTCACAAATTTCCGGTAGCACAAACTTACAGTAACCAGCCTCTTGTAGACAGCTCCCAGGTCACCACCCTTCTGCATGGAGATGATTCTCAGATGATCTTCCTCGTTGACCCACACCAGGAAATTCTTGTTCTCACTGAAGAAGATACCACGTCCTTCAGGCCAGTCATTGTAGCCACCGGCAGCCTTCAGGAATCTGGGCAGAAAAATTTTAGTAAAGGTTATAAATTTTAATTTTTTTTTCAATGTTCATTTGAATCAAACTTTTTAAAATTTTAAATAACTACATAACTTAAAAAAGAACAAATTCTGATCCATGTGCGGCTATGTGGTCTAGTGGTATGACACTCGCTTTTCGGATCGGAAGGTCCCGAGATCGAGCCTCGCTCGGCACATTGTTGAGTCCTTGGAAAAGGATCTTTAGTCACATTCTCTCACCGTACTCAAGTGTAAAATGAGTACCTGGCTGTTAACAGTGTTGTCTCTGTCTGAAAAAAAATGTAATCCTCACAGACATCATGTCCCATCCTACATGTTAAGTGTTGGTCAGGGACCCTCAATAAAGCACTTTGTTTTGTTTGTTTTTCAGGGTTTTACGGCGCTTGCAACACATTTAGGTTATATCAGCGCCAGTAAAAAGGAAGAAAATGGGATAGTAAAAAGTTCTAGAATTAAAATTAAAGCACCCAAGAAAAAAGTAAGACAAAGGGGAACTGGGAACAAATAGGGATCAGATGTAGTATCCAAGAGCATACCACCAATGTACTTAGTTTGAGATCACCTATAAGTCTCATACGGGCACAAGCACAAAATCCAACAAAGAGGAATACACTCAAATGCTTACATTATACATAAAACAAAAATAACAAATATAATAATACATAACACAGAGAGATGATTTACAAGGAAAAAAAATATCATCTCCCAAAACAATAACTATGCATTTGACTGTTTCCCTCCCAGCCAGGACTCCGGCCAGGACAAAACCATGTAATCTCATTCCAAGACAAAGACAGAAAGCGTGTTGGAAAACAGATATAGGGGGATAGAAGACACAGTATGTACCTCCCTGCCCACTATGGGAGGCCAGGAACCCCACCCAGATAAAGCACTTTGAGCACGTTTAGTGGATATTGTGTTATATAAAAGCTCCACTTTTAACTTTTTACCTTTACAGAAATCCAACTCCATGATTATCAATAATAATAATAACAATATCAAAATCCTCTTGTTAATAAAAAATCATCAGATGAAAAATAAATGTCTGTTTAAAAGACGAGTGGGCTATCCCGTCTTATAAAAACTTTTCTGAAAGTTGATTGGACGCCATTTTTTACAAAAATATAATAACAATAATAATGGAATTTTTTTTTGTATGCCTAATCCTCTATACAATGCTTGAGTTTAGAAAAATCATGTATTGAAAACCTCCAAGTAAATAAAATTCATAAAATCTAGAGAAAGATAAAGGGAGTAAATGTGACTCATAAATAAGGGAACAACACAAAACAAATGATGTTTCAGCATTTGGCCTTTTTCAAGTAAACAAGAATATTTCGAATTTACTTGAAAAAGGTCTAAGGTCGAAACATCATTTGTTTTGTGTTGTTCCCTTATTTATGAGTCACATTTACTCCCTTTATTTTTCTCTCCATTTTATTGAGTGATTTAGGCACCTCTAGTTTTTGGTTTTAAATTCCTACCTGTCACTGTCGTTAAACAGGAAGTGATCGGCTGTCATCTCGTCCTGCGTTTCTTTGGTCATGCCAGTCAGGGGATGGTAGGTTCCCTTCAGGTCACCATCCAAGGCATTCAGGGCCTCCACAGACTTCTGCTCCATTGTAACACGCTCCTGGAGATTAAAAAATTCAACAGGAAATTAACACACTCAACCCAAAACCCTCTACTTTCGTGCCGTCTACTCACCCAAGAGATTTTTGTTACATTTCAAAATTGGAAAATATATTATACTTGGTAACTCCATCTAAAAGGATAGTGTCCTGCACTTACTTTTATTCAACTATAAATATCATTGTAAAATGGTAATTTTAATAATAAGCATACATGTCGGAAAAATGTAAATATTTAAAATACTATCAGTATACAATCAGTGTACTTAGTTTGAGATCACCTATCAGTTTCACCCATAAACCAGCACAAGATCCCACTAAGAGGAACACACTAAAATGTTTACAAATCATATGTTAAAAATAAAAAAAATAATGATAGGGTAAAAGTAGCTACAGTCACATACTGAGATAGTCGGTGATAGGGTTTAGTGAGTTAAATATCAATTTTGCTGCATTATTAAAGCATTGAGACTGGTATAACTAATTGAAATTGACGCCTTTCACTGCAATAGTCCACAGATCTCCATATATGCCAGGGTGACCTACATAGTGAAAATTGACTTTGAGGTTTAAGTTATGAAATGTTATCTTATTTTTTATACCCCATTGAAAATAAAGAATGTTGTTTCTCAAAATACATGTCTTCAATGAATTTTTTTTTTTTTCCCACTGTTTTCACTTTAGTATAAATTTCAGGATTTTTAATTCATCAACTTGAATTGGTAGATGGCATTTTTCCATGCTATCTATACCTTAACAATGGCAAGGAAAAAAACCGATTACATTTTAAATTCTTTCCACTGACTGATGATTTGTGTCAGTGCATGACATAATCAGTCAGAAGGTGAAAGAATGTGCTCCCCGGAGCATTTTACTCTTTATTTATGAAGTTATGGTCAGATGTATGGGAAAGGTATCCAGCAAATTTCTCAAATTTCATACTTTTTCAAGCTGTAAAAAATATTTAGAAGTAAAATTAAGCTATGATATTTCCCAAAGATGTACAAAAAGGGTTGATTTAATCATTAATGACAAGAACTAATTTTTGATAAAAATTGACCTTTGAACTAAACTTGGTAATATCTCAGTTCAAACGTTTTCACCACCCGACTGGTTATGTCATTCACTGTAACATTTAGTCAACCTATTGTTTATTCAATTGATTTTCATTGCACACAAAATAGACACTCTCTACAACAATCCTATAAATTTAAAAAATGGGAGGCCTTCCGAAAGCTCCTACATCCCCAGTATTCTTGTTTTTTATAATGTTCTAGTAGGGGATTTGGGAGGGGGGGGGGAAACTTTTTTTTTAAAGTCTCCCCCCTCCCAAACCCCCTACTAGAACATTATTTTAAAAAGTTGCACCCCCCCCCCCTTACTAGAACAAGAATTCTGGTGATGTAGGAGCTTTCGGAAGGCCTCCCAAAAAACCCAAAAGAAATCCAGACAAACCTCTTTGGTGAGTTTCGGAGGGAAGGCAAAATCTTTGTGGGTTCTTCCAACCCGGATTCTGGTGGAGACCACCATTTCACCTTCGGGGTCAAGGTCACCAAAGTCCAGGTTCTCCAGATCCCCAAAGTCCATAGCGGGGTGGGTGATGGCATCCGTGGGCTTCAACTTGTGGTAGTCCTTGATGACTGGGTCAAACAGGGGAGCAAACTCTGTGTAGGACTCGGGGTCGGCAGCGTACAATCCAACACCACTGTCGAGATTGAGAACTCCTACAGGGGAGATAATACAAATAATTTTTAGTCTCAATCATAGTGATAATGTTTGTTTTTGTTTTGTTTTTAAGGGTTTTACAGCGCTTGCAACAAAATTTATGTCATTATCAGCGCCCGTGAAAAGGAAGAAAATTGGATAGTAAAAAGTTATAGAATTACAAAATACCCAAGAAAAGGTAAGACAAAGGGGAATTGGTTCAAATAGGAAACAGATGTAGATTCCAAGAGCACACTATCAAAGTACTTAGTTTGAGATCACCTAAAAGTCTCACCCAGACACCAGTACAATTCCCCACTAAGAGAATACACCCAAATCATCTGATTTACAAGGAAAAAAATAACATCTAAAACTATAACTATACATTTGACTGTTTCCCTCCCAGCCAAGCACTCCGGCCAGGGTCAGGACAAAACTATGTAATCTCATTCCAAGACAAAGACAGAAAACACTTAGGAAAACAGATATGGGGGGATAGAAGACACAGTAAGTGCCTCCCTGCCAACTATGGGAGGTCAGGAACCCCACCCAGACTCATTGTGATATGTTATAACAATCATGGTCTTAAAACAGAAAAAACATTGGGATCAATTGAAGCTGGAAAGTTATTTAGACCATTCTGAGATGGTGGGATATATTTAACTCTCGAGTTCCTACGAATGGAAAATCAAATGTTCGAAATCCCACAATTAAATGTCGATAACTATTGATGCTCTTTTTTCCCAAACATCATTCGCCTGTGGAACAGCCATCCGGATTCAATTAAATTACTTAGAAGCACTGAGGACCTCCACATCGCATTGAAATGCATACAAAGTAATCTTAGTTTCAATGCGTTAATGACAGTAACAATCCGTTAAAATATTTCTATTTTTTTATTTGAGTATTTCAACACCACTGTATACAACCTAATGTGTTCAAAGTGCTTGACAAGGGGTCTCTTACCAGCAGTTGAGAGATATTACAATTGGTTTTTTTTCAGACAGAGTTAACGGCCAGGTACTCATTTTACACCTGAGTATAGGGCGAGATTGAGTTAAAAAGCTTTTTCCAAGGACTCATCTATGTACCACCCAGTGTGGGACTCGGATCAAGGACCTTTCGATCCGAAAGTGAGTGTCTTACCACAAGACCACATAGTCGCACACTGAGACTGTTGATCAATTGGAAGAACAAAAAAAAAGAAAAGAATGAAGAATGGTTGAATTACCAGAGATGATACAGTCTCCTATCGTGGCTTCCTTGGAAGTCTTCTTCTCCTTGAGGCTGTCAAAGATCTCCTTGGTCAGGTGCTTCTTCAGGAGGGACTTGCAAGTCTTGGCTTTGCTCAGATGGTCAAACATGTCTTGGACATTTTCAGGACGCCTGGAGTCAACAAGATGGTATAGAAGTTGGTAATTGGCAAAATACGAACGTTGTCTTTAATGGAAATTCTAAAATTATTTGGGTCACCTCTCTCTCTGTCTACTAGAAAATGATGAGGTAAAATTATGTAAGGGAATGTCTTAGTATGAGTAGCAAACAAAAACAAACAAAAAAATAAATAAATTTTTTTAAAAAGTACAGGTAATAGCATCCTATACAAATAATCTTGGTGGTGGTAGTGGTGGCGGTGGTAGTAGTAGTAGTAGTAGTCGTCGTCGTCGTCGTAGTAGTAGTGGTAGTAGTAGTAGTAGTAGTAGTAGTAGTAGTAGTAGTAGTCCCTTCAGAGCTGGAATTTATCCCGGTTTCTACAGCGTCAAACAGACAATGGCAAAAGCATGCTACCCTTTGGATAGGACGCTAGTCTAATTACAAAGTACTTTCTGCCAGATTTATCCAGACCCAGTTACCCAATCACTGCTGGGTGGACAGGTGGGGGGGGGGGGGGGGGGGGGGGGGGGGCAGAAAAAAATATCTACTGCACCCGGGATCGATCTCGGTCCCTTTGCTTGTGAAGCGGATGCTCTAACAACTGAGCTAATGGGACCTCCCAATCATCCCAATAATCTTAAGCAATTGTTAATTTTTAGTTTTTTAGAAATAAAACAACTCTTGTAATTGGAGCAATTGAAGCACTATCAGTATCAGCACCTCAGAAAAGGCAGATGAGTGACATGGAGAAAGACGGAGAGGAGCAATTCAATATTGAATGCATTGTTTACCCCATTTCACTCACAAACAATCAGATTTATACATTGAAGCGCTTTACAAAGGGTCCCTGACCAACAGTTACACGTAACATATAGAACAAGACGCGACACCTGTAAGGCGATATAAACATTTTTTTTTCCGACAGAAACAAAGCCGTAAACGGCCAAGTACTCATTTTACACCCGGGTACGGTGAGAAAATATGAGTAAATAGCCTTTTCCAAGGACTCAACTATGCGCAGAGCAAGGCTTGAACTCAGGACCTTTCCGATCCGAAGGTGTGTATCATATCACTAGACCACATAGCCACAAATTTCCACTATGGATGAATAACTGAATTATTTATTTTCTATCTATCTGTGTTATTTATGTATTGATGATGATTACCAAGCGAGTTCCTTCTCCAGTCGAATGAGTTCCTTGACGCCAGTGTGCATCTCTGTGACGGCTTGAAGCTCTGTCAAACCCAGACGACGTTTGTTGGAGATGTCAAAAACGCCATCTTCTCCCGCTGTGTGCTCGCCATGAATTCCTTAGAGAAATAAAAAAGTATTATAAAACTATATTAACCAGTACACTGATATAAACAAACAAACAAACAAACAAAAAAAAAAGGGACAATTATGCTTAAAGCGCTTTACATGTGATCCCAAGCATACATGGCACCTGCAAGGTGCTATTGCAATTTTTTAAAATAAAGATAACACTGTTACTGTACTCATCATTCACCTGCGTTCAGTGAGAAAAGAGTCTTTTCCGAGGACTCAACTTTGCACACTCACACAACCACAGAGAGAGAGAGAGAGAGAGAGAGAGAGAGAGAGAGAGAGAGAGAGAGAGAGAGAGGGAGGGAGAGAGAGAGAGAGAGAGAGAGAGAGAGAGAGAAAGAGAGAGAGAGGGAGAGAGAGAGGGGGAGAGAGAGAGGGGGAGAGAGAGAGGGAGAGAGAGAGGGATAGTGAGAGAGAGACAGGGGAAAGGGGAGGGACAGAGAGAGAGAGAGAGAGAGAGAGAGGAGAGAGAGAGAGAGAGAGAGAGAGAGGAAGGGGGGGGGGGGGGGGAAGAGAGAGAGAGAGTGGGAGAAAAAGAGGGACAGAAATATCTGAGCGGGGTGGGGGGGTGGGGGGGGGGGGGGAAGAGAGTGAGTTGTATAACATATACCGAAAAATAGCATCAGAAGTGAAGTGAACACTAGACTTTACCTCTAGACTGGATGTTGAATTTCTCGCAGGTCTCCTGGAACTTGCTGGTAGCGGAGAGTAGAGGAATCTTGATGTGGACAGATGCCCTTAGGGTTGTACCCAGATTGGTCGGGCAGAAGGTCACGAATCCCAACTTGCTATCCTTGGCAAACTTCAATTTGGCTTCCATGCCCCTCACACCCTGTTGACGAATGGAAAATACAAATTTATTTGTTGGTCTTACACAAGACTCAGGAGTAAATGAGTACCCGATAATATTTGTAACCCGCCGCGTCAATTTGGTTGGAATGATGTGCGGCTACGTGGTCTAGTGGTATGACACTCGTTTTCGGATCAGAAGGTCCTGAGTTCGAGCCTTGCTTGGCACATAGTTGAGTCCTGGAAAAGGCTCTCTACTCACATTCTCTCACCTTACTCAGGTTTAAAATGAGTACCTGGTCGTTAACAGCGTTGTCTCTGTCGTAAAAAAAGTATAATAATAATAATAATAATAATTATTATTATTATTATTATCATTATCATTATTTCTACTACAACTACTACTACTATTATTATTATTATTATTATTATTATTATTATTATTATTATTATTATTATCATCATCATCATTATCATTATTATCATCTTTATTATCAATATTATTATTATCATTGTCATAAGCATTACTATTATTCTTATTATTATCATCATCATCATCATCACATTTTCATAATCATCATCTTCATCATACAAAAAACAAAAAAACAAAAAAACAAATGAAGTTTGGTTTTGGGATCGCGATTGGGATGCATCATAGTATGAGAAACACTTACGGCAACCAGCCTCTTGTAGACAGCCATGAGATCGCCTCCCTTCTGCATGGAAATGATTCGGAGGTGATCCTCCTCGTTCACCCAGACCAGGAAATCTTTGTTCTCGTTGAAGAATATGCCGCGGGCCTCCGGCCAGTCCCGGTAAATTCCGGCTGATCTGGCAATGCTGTCAAATGGACGTCATTGAGACAAAAAGTGTATTTAAAAAATTAGAGAGAGATTTTTTAAAAATTTTAATTGTTTTATAATTTTATTAGTATTAAAAAAAAAAAAAATAACTCTCTCCTTACCGGCCATTTTCACGATTTTCCCCAAAATTTCACACCAAACTAACACAGAAATATATTTTTTACCACTCAAATACAATAGCAGTAAATTCTTGCGGTACATAATTTCTTTAGCAAAACATGCTCTGCAACCTGGGACTTCTATATAGATGTCACTGTCTGCAACACATTGGTCATTCTCTTTAAACTTACTTTATGATGTGCAAGAGAAATTTGAATAAGAAAAATGTTGCTTGTATCGTAACGAATGTGACGATTTTCCTATAGATAGTTCGAAGATGACGTCACTCAGGCCTTTGTTATTGTTTTTGCCATCCGCGTTTGTGAGTTGTTCTCACTAAACTGTATTAACCAGACTATAAAAGTTCATGGTTACACAGAGTTTGTGTGTTGGTCCGTTATACTTCCGGATGGCAATTTTGTGAACTCCTTGGCCAAGCGCATTCTATCTATAGTTGGCAAGGAGAGTTTAAAGAGTTTGCTCGAAATGTTTTACTTACCCAAGACGAAATTTAAAAAAGTTAATCTCAAAAGCAATGAGACGTTTGTCCATAGAATGACGTGCCTCATAAAACAACATTAAATGATCATACCACAGCGGCTATAACAAAGATTTGTCTTCAAATTTTGTAATGTACATTACAATAAATGGGAGGCCTTCCGAAAGCTCCTACATCCCCAGTATTCTTCGTTTTTTTTATAACGTTCTAGTAGGGGGTTTGGGAGGGGGGAAACATTTTTTTTTTTAATGTCCCCCCTCCCAAACCCCCTATTAGTTAGAACATTATGTAGGAGCTTTCGGAAGGCCTCCCCAATAAATTTGAAATATTGAATAGTCATAAATATGATAAAAGAGTAAAGAGAAAAGACGCGTATTACTAAATTATAACCAAATTATACTAAATTATTTCGTCGATTTGGGGGTTTGTTTTTTAGCAATGAATTTATGTTTTTATTGGGTGTTTTTTTTTTAGTTGTTGGCCGAAGAAGGGTTTGGAGTCCGAAACGTTCCGTGTATGGGGCATTTTGTTGTTTTTTAATTTTTTAAATCCTTTATATTCATTTTGTTTGTTTGTTTGTATAGGATATTACATACTTTTTACAGTCCACAATTTCCAGCAGCTTTAGTTAGTATCACTTCGATTTGAAATAAATAACAATGTGAAATTGAATGTAAGCTTCAATTTAATATACGAAAACAGACAAAATGGATGTTTCTGGTGGTTTCCCCTTTATCAACAAAACAGGAGGAATGAAACACCACATTATTATCTCATTCGTCTGTAGTGTTTCATTCATCCTGTTTTGTTGATAAATGGGAAACCTGAAACATCCATTTTATGTTTTCGTATATTAAACTGATGCGTACATTCAATTTCACATTGTTATTTATTTCTTCGAGCTTTGAGCAGCAACATTTACATTACCCGGTATTCTTCGACTTAAATGATACTAAGACTATACTAAAACGAAAACGGATCTACGGTTGTGGATTAGTGCGTGGAAAAATTAGGGAGCAGGAACTGGTGTGAGATAAAAACTCGGATGTGTGTACGAAAATGTTGGCTGCTTGAAGCTCGAAGAAATAAAAATAATGGGAATGACGTCCAAAACTCAATTATGGGCCTAGTTTAACATTGTTGTAATGGACAATATTTTGCGTCATTTTTATTTTGTTTTTAGATTTCCATTACAACAATTAGTCAGTTGGGTGGTAATCAGACCTGCAAATAAGTGCATGTCGGAATGGAAGCTTGAATTTAATCAACAAAGACATTATCTAGTCTGTCTTCGTCGTCTGCGTGCACTTATTCGCAGGTCTGACAACCGAACCCAATACTCTTCAACAGTCGTATCGTCACTTCCTTCCTAATGACGCATGGTAACTTGGTAACACTGGCTCTAAACTATCGGAACAATGGCGGACGCCCGTATGAAATATTGCTCCGGCGAGTATAAAAGCGTATCCAGAGGAGAAAAAAAAAACCATAAATGTGATCATTTTTTGACTTTTACACATTCTGATCACAAGGCATATGAAAAGTTCTAGCCAGCATGAAGAATAAAAAGTAATGATTTTCTTTGTTTAGAACCAAGATGGCCGCCGTTGCCGGGCGGCGTGACATCAGACTACTGAATCCAATTATGGGCTTGCTTTAACCTTGTTGTCATGGACAATATTTTGCATAGTTTGAGAGTTATGTGTACATACATGCAAATAAGTATTAAGTGCACGTCGCTTGATAGTAATTCCATCACAACAATGAGATCATAACGACGTGCGCTTATTTGAAGGTCTGATAACCTAATTCCGTATGGGCTCATTGATGTAAAAAAAAAAATCTCCAAATAAAAATGGCGCAAAATATTGTCCATTACAACACTGTTAGTTAAACTAGCCCCATAAGTGGGTTCAGGTACTCATTTTACACCTGAGTACGGTTGGAGAAAGTGAGTAAAGAGTCTTTTCCAAGGACCCAACTATGCGCCGAGCGAGGCTCGAACACAAGACCACATAGCCGCTTAGTGTTGCTGCTAGCAATGGGACCGACTCAGTTATAGGGTAATGTAAATGTTGCTGCTCGAAGCTCGAAGAAATAAATAATGATGTGAAATTGAATGTAAGCTTCAATTTAATTACAAAAACAGATCAAATGAACGTTTCGGGGTTCCCCTTTAACAACAAAACCGGATGAATGAAACACTACAGGATAGTGCGCTATATATAAAAAAAGCTTGAGCTGTTTTTCTTTTTAGAGAAAATTTTTTTAAAAGCTTACGTATTATCGTCCGAGAACAGGAAATGATCCAGGGTCATTTGCTTCCTCGTCTCCTCGCTCATCCCAGTCAGGGGGTGATAGGTACCTTTCAGCTCATCCTCCAGAGAATTCAGTGCCTCCACTATCTGGGTCTCCAATTCCTTGCGTCTCTTAAAAGCAGGAAATTAAAAGGAATATTATATATATATATATATATATATAATATATATATATATATATATATATATATATATATATATATATATATATATATATATATATATATATTGATATTCTTTTTAGCCCCTGTCTACCCACCAGTGAATGGATAGCTGGGGACTGCCAGATCTGGCTGAAAGTATTTGCTATTTGTTAACGTCCTATCCATAGGGAAACAACTGCTATTGCCAAGGGGATAAAATCCGATGATTATTATGATGGTGGTGGTGATAATGAAGATGAAGAAGATGAAGAAGAAGAAAAAAGAAGAAGAAGAAGAAGAAGAAGAAGAAGAAGAAGAAGAAGAAGAAGAAAAGAAAAGAAAAGAAAAAAAAAAGAAAAAGAAAAGAAAAGAAAGAAAAGAAAAAAAAGAAAAAGAAAAAGAAAGAAAAAAAGAAAAGAAAAGAGAAGAAAGAAAAAGAAAAAGAAAAAGAAAAAGAAAAAGAAAAAGAAAAAGAAAAAAGAAAAAGAAAAAGAAGAAGAAAAAGAAGAAGAAAAAGAAGAAGAAAAGAAGAAGAAAGAAGAAGAAGAAAGAAGAAGAAGAAGAAGAAGAAGAAGAAGAAGAAGAAGAAGAAGAAGAAGAAGAAGAAGAAGAAGAAGAAGAAGAAGAAGAAGAAGAAGAAGAAGAAGAAGAAGAAAAGAAGAAAAGAAGAAGAAGAAGAAGAAGAAGAAGAAGAAGAAGAAGAAGAAGAAGAAGAAGAAGAAGAAGAAGAAGAAGAAGAAGAAGAAGAAGAAAGAAGAAGAAGAAGAAGAAGAAGAAGAAGAAGAAGAAGAAGAGAAGAAGAAGAAGAAGAAGAAGAAGAAGAAGAAGAAGAAGAAGAAGAAGAAGAAGAAGAAGAAGAAGAAGAAGAAGAAGAAGAAGAAGAAGAAGAAGAAGAAGAAGAAGAAGAAAGAAGAAGAAGAAGAAGAAAGAAGAAGAAGAAAGAAGAAGAAGAAGAAGAAGAAGAAGAAGAAGAAGAAGAAGAAAGAAGAAGAAGAAGAAGAAGAAGAAGAAGAAGAAGAAGAAGAAGAAGAAGAAGAAGAAAAGAAGAAGAAGAAGAAGAAAAGAAGAAGAAGAAAAGAAGAAGAAGAAGAAGAAGAAGAAGAAGAAGAAGAAGAAGAAGAAGAAGAAGAAGAAGAAGAAGAAGAAGAAGAAGAAGAAGAAGAAGAAGAAGAAGAAGAAGAAGAAAGACGACGACGACGGCGATGATGATGAAGATGATGCATCATCCTCATCATCATCATGTTGGACATGATTTTTCGAGAGCATCGTGTAATGTAACTTGTACATAAATAGTCCATTAGGCGTGATCAATATGATGATAATTCACATCAGAAACAATAGTATAGTCGATATTGTCTCTTCTCTCTCCATCCAGTGTTGTAAACATCGTGGTGATTTGACACTTGTTTTGGTTGACTCAAGTTGCTTGTTTGGAGAAGGGGCAGGGGGTTGAGAAGGCGGAGGAGGCGGAAGGGGCGGAAAAGGCGGAAAAGCAGGATGGAAGGAGGAAAATGCGGAGGAGATTTTGGTGGTGGTGAGGAGGAGGAGGGGGAGGAAGAGGAGGGGGAGGAAGAGGAGGGGGAGGAAGAGGAGGGGGAGGAAGAGGAGGAGCAGGAGGAGGGGGAGGAGGAGGAGGAGGAGGAGCATGAGAATGAGGAGCAGGAGGAAGAGGAAAAGGAGGAAGAGGAAGAGGAGGACGAGGAGGAAGAGGACGAGGAGGAAGAGGACGAGGAGGAAGAGGACGAGGAGGAAGAGGAGGAGGAAGAGGACGAGGAGGACGAGAAGGAGGAGGAGGTCGTGGTGGTGGAACACGAGGACGGCGGAGAAGGTGGGGGATGAGGATGATCATGTTTTGTTTATCTATTTTAAGGGTTTTAAGGCGCTTGCAACACATTTAGGTTATATCAGCGCCAGTAAAAAGGAAGAAAATGGGATAGTAAAAAGTTCTAGAATTACAATTAAAGCACCCAAGAGAAAGTAAGACAAAGGGGAACTTGGAACAAATAGGGATCAGATGTAAATTCCAAGAGCATACCACCCATGTACTTTGTGATCACCTATAAGTCTCATCCAGACACAACCACAAAATCCAACAAAAAGGAATACACTCAAATGCTTACATTATACATTCAAAATAGCAAATATAATAATACATAACAGAGAGAAAATATAATCTCCCAAAACAATAACTATGCATTTGACTGTTTCCCTCCCATCCAGGACTCCGACCAGGGCAAGGACAAAAACAAGTAATCTCATTCCAAGACAAAGACAGAAAGCATGTTGGATCTAACAGATATAAGGGGATAGAAGACACAGTATGTTCCCCCCTGCCCACCATGGGAGGTCAGGAACCCATCCAGAGGATTATCATGATGAGGGGGATGAAGAGGAGGAGGATGAGGGAGGAGGAGAAAAAGGAGGAGGAGAAGAGGAGAAAGAGGAAGAGGAGGAAGAAGAGAAGGAGAAGAAAAAGGAGGAGGAGAAAGAAGAGAATTTGGAGAGAAAAAATAGGAGGAGGAGGAGGAGGAGAAAGAGGAGGAAGAAGAGAAGGAGGAGAAGGAGAAAGAAGAGAATTTGGAGAAAAAAATAGGAGGAGAAGGAGAAAAAGAGGAGGAGGAAAGGGAGAAGTACATACCTCACTACTTATGATGGGCGGGAATGCGAACCCCTCCACGGATCTCCCCACCCTGATTCTTGTGCTGACGATGAACTCATTGTCGGGGTCAAGGCTCTCGAAGTCCAGCTTCTCAAGGTCACCAAAGTTGTGGGCGGGGTGGTTGACGCTCTTCTTGGCCGGAAGTTTGTGATAGTCCTTGATGATGGGATCGAACAACTCGCAGAAGACTTTGTACCCCTCGGCTTCGGGAGCATAGACACCGACGGAGCTGTGAGAGTTTTCTACTCCTATTGGGATTAAAAATAAAAAAGGAGGGAGAGTGGTTGATGTTTTGTTTGTTGTTTTTAAGGGTTTTACGACGCTTGCAACACGTTTATATCAGCGTCAGTAAAAAAGGAAGACAACGGGATAGTAAAAAGTTATAGAATTACAAATAAAGCACCCGAGAAAAAAGTAAGACAAAGGGGAATTGGTTTAAATAGGGAACAGATGTAGTTTCCAAGAGCACACCAATATCAGTGTAATTAGTTTGAGATCACCTAAAAGTCTCATCCAGACACAAGCACATGTCCCCACTAAGAGGAACACACTCAAATGCTTACAAATCATATATAATATGTAAACAGCACATTAAAGTGCATAACAGAGAGATGATTTACAAGACAAAAAACAACAACAAAAAAACAATCATCTTCCAAAACTGTACATTCAACTGCTTCAATCCCAGCTAGGGTATCCAGCCAGGGCCCGGACAAAACCAAGTAATCTCATCTCAAGGCAAAGAAAGAGAGCATGTTGCAAAACAGATAATATAGGGTGATCGAAGACAAGTAAGTGCCTCCTTGCCCACTATAGGGAGAGCGGGTGATGGAAGAAAGGATGAATAACTGAAACATTTAATGTGTGTAGTATATGGACATCCAACTTCCCAATCACTGCTGGGGTTAGACAAGAAAAAAAATAATCTCGAATTGAACCGAGATCGGGGTCCCTTTGAGAGTGGAGTGGGTGCTCTCTATCGTCTGAGTGAGCACAACCACACACACACCCCTTCCCCCAGCAAGGGACAATAGATCAATGAAACACCCTACAAGTAGTCCCTTCCCCTTCCCCATCCCGCCCCCTTCCTCCACACATTAACCGTAGCCTTCGTAAACGCCAGACTAAAAAAAAAAAAAAAAAAAAAGTCAAAAGAAGAGTTTATAACACAAAAGAAAACGAATCGTATGCCAGTTGTATTCAATTGTTCAACTAATGGTTAAAAAAAAGCTTTTATAAAGCGCTTTACAAAGGGTCCTTGACCAACAGCAACACCTAACATGTGGGACGAGACATGACGCCTGTTCGGCGATATTACAATTTTCCTAATAGAGACAACTGAGTACAAAGAGAGAGTTAAGTCTTTTCCAAGGACTCAACTATACGCCGAGCGAGGCTCGAACCCAGGACCTTCCGATCCGAAAGCGAGTGTCATACCACACGACCACATAGCCGCACAAATCGTTTATTTCCTCGACAACTCGAGGTGGTGCATTATTTAACCTCATAAATGACGTCAAAAGACAAGTCTTAGTGTCAGGCTATAACTTAAAGAAGGCTACGCACTGACTATCAGCGTGTTCGGTTATGCGAGACAAAACTGTTGACTGTTGATAGACTCTAATCGCTGCCCACTTAACTCGATACTCGATACTCACATTCATGAATACGACATGTCAGACACACGGACTCGCCCGGATCGATACTCTACCAAGACAACGAATATGGCTGCGCTGTCTCTATGGACGCTTGACGTGAATGTGTGTGTTACTTCGACTGTGTCAGTCTGTTTCCCCCCCAGCCAAGGCCAGGACAAAACCAAGTAATCTCATTTCCAAGACAAAGACAGAAAGCAAGTTGTTTTTTGTTTTTTGTTTTTAAGGGTTTTACGGCGCTTGCAACACATTTAGGTTATATCAGCGCCAGTAAAAAGGAAGAAAATGCGATAGTAAAAAGTTCTAGAATTACAATTAAAGCACCCGAGAAAAAGTAAGACAAAGGGGAATTGAGAACAAATAGGGATCAGATGTAGATTCCAAGAGCATACCACCAATGTACTTAGTTTGAAATCACCTACAAGTCTCATCCAGACACAAGCACAAAATCCAACAAAGAGGAACACACTCAAATGCTTACATTATACATTCAAAATAAAAATAATAATACATAACAGAGAGATGATTTACAAGGAAAAAAATATCATCTCCCAAAACAATAACTATGCATTTGACTGTTTCCCTCCCAGCTAGGATTCCGGCCAGTGCCAGGCCAAAACCAAGTAATCTCATTCCGAGACAAAGACAGAAAGCATGTTGGATAACAGATAAAGGGGGATAGAAGACACAGTTTGTACCTCCCTGCCCGCTATGGGAGGTCAGGATCCCCACCCAGGGTGGATGGATGGATGGATGGATGGATGAATGAATGGATGGATGAATGGATGGATGGATGAATGGGTGGATGGATGGAGGATGGATGAGTGGATGGATGGATGGATGGATGGATGAATGGATGGATGGATGGGTGGGTGGATGGGTGGATGGGTGGGTGGATGGGTGGGTGGATGGGTGGATGGGTGGATGGGTGGGTGGATGGATGGATGGATGGATGGATGGACGGATGGATGGACGGATGGATGGACGGATGGATGGACGGATGGATGGACGGATGGATGGACGGATGGATGGACGGATGGATGGACGGATGGATGGATGGATGAATGGTTGAATGAATTGATGAATGATTGAATGGATGGATGGATGAATGGGTGGATGAATTGATGAATGATTGAATGGATGGAGAGACGAATCATTGTTAACATCTGAAATAAGGGCCTGACGCAGACATCAATCAACGACAGATAATAGACATTCGAATGATTGGAACGAGAAGTACAGTACATTGTACATTCACGACTAAAGACATATCTATAGGTTGATAACCTGTGATTAAAAGGCAAGGCGAGATCTTCGAAGTGTCTACTTATTACCTACAAGATCTTGTCCAATTATAATCCAAATCAATCTCGTGTTATGCCGGAATGAACTAGACTGAATAAACTGAACAAAACAGACAACCAGATAGACATATAGACAAACAGACAGGTAGAAAGATGCTTTTGTTTTGTTTTTAGGGGTTTCATGGCGGTTGTGATAACGATAGATAGATAGAAAGAAAGATAGATAAATAGATAGATAGATCGATATATAGATAGGTAGGTAGGTAGATAGATAAGATATAATATATATATATATATATATATATATATATATATATATATATATATATATATATATAGCCATCTATTTAAATAGATAGATACAGATAGAGATATATAGATAGACAGATAGATAGACAGTTTTTTGTTTGTTTGTTGCTTTAGGTCTCTTCCAACACAATTGAGGTTATATGAGAGACCGCTGAAACAAAAAAACAAGCAATCTAACAAAAATAGTACAAATGTAAATCAAAATCATAACCTAAAGATATCATAAGCTAAATTATAAATAACCAAGAACAAACAGGCAGAAGATTTACAGAAAAAAAATATCCCCTGTCAAAAATACAATCACAAACCAAAGAAGCAGGATAGGCTAGTAAAGAGAAGAAGAAACGACATCACTATCGGATCGTACACCCATGCGAACATCATAGGTATATGATTCAAGGGTGATGCTCCCATCCAACCACCCGCTTATAGATAGACAGATGGATAGATGGATAGATAGATGGATAGATAGATAGATAGATGGATGGATAGATAGATGGATAGATAGATAGATAGATAGATAGATAGATAGATAGATAGATAGATAGATAGATAGATAGATAGATAGATAGATAGATAGATAGATAGATAGATAGAATCCATTGCTGTTCAGTGTAGATTCAAAGCCTTCGACATAGAGATTTGTCGGAAAGTACCTACTTTGCGGTATACTTGTGTCCAGTCCAAAGAGGTAGCAAGCAATTGCTAATGACCGATTCACGCTATGGAAACCGTGATAAAATTCGGCTCCACGGGCCTATTAATGACTGTGGCGGACTGCTTTTACGACCAACGGATAACACAGAGTTGACTCTTGACGGCACACGTTAATAAATAACTAAATAAATAAATAAATAGAATGGCCACAACAATAGAATGGAGACTGCCATACACAGGGTTATGTAATGAGATGTAAATTAATATATAATTGGAACCAAACAGGGCCGGAAGGCGATTGGGGAGTAATGGAGATGAATAATACAAGAGTATGAAAGAGAGAGAGAGAGAGAGAGAGAGAGGGGGGGGGAGAGGGAGAGAGAGGAAGAAGGAGGGGGACAAGTGAGGAGAAGGGGTGAAAAGAGAGAGGGAGAGGGGGGGAGGAGAGAGGGAGAGGGGGGGGAGGAGAGAGGGAGAGGGGGAGAGGAGAGAGGGAGAGGAGAGAGGGAGAGGGGGAGAGGAGAGAGGGAGAGGAGAGAGGGAGAGGAGAGAGGGAGAGGAGAGAGAGAGAGAGAGAGAGAGAGAGGAGATAGAGAAAAAGAAAGAGGAGGACAGACCGGGAGATGAGGGTGAGGAGAGAGAGTGAATGAGGGAAAGAAAGATAGACGGGGAGAGATGAAATGAGGGAGAGATAGATAGATGGGGAGAGAGGGCAGGAAAGAGGGCGAGGGGGCGAGGGAGAGAGAGAGAGAGAGAGAGAGAGAGAGAGAGAGAGATAAAGAGATGGAGAGACAGTGTGTGTGTATGTGAGAGAGAAAGAGAGAAAGAGAGGGAGAGAGAGAAAGAGAGAGAGAAAGAGAGAAAGAGAGGGAGAGAGAGAGAAGAGAGAGAGAGGGGGGAGAGAGAGGGAGAGAGAGAGAGAGAGAGAGAGAGAGAGAGAGAGAGAGAGAGAGAGAGAGAGAGAGAGAGAGGATCAACCATAAGCCTTACCCCTGTACAAGTGGGATAAGGGGAGGAATCCAGCTGGCATCAAAAACCACAGCCAAAATTTGTCGCCCCCCTCCGCTGAGTATTGCCAGATTAATTTCGCAAAAATTGCCAAAACAAGACACAGACATTTGTCAAATTATGGTCTTATTTAGAAAAGCTAAACTTTTCCGGGCATCTATTTTTTTCTATTAAAATACAAGTATAAATAAATCTTAATATATTTCTAAAAATCTCTCCGTCGATCTAGTATCTTGACCTGATAAAATATTCATCTCGTCATGGCAAGTTTAAGTGTGATAATATGTATATTATATTTTGTCAATCAAGTACCGATGTGAAATGAATTGATTTGAAGAAAAAGAGAACAAAAAATAAAAATCAATATTAAAAATTATTAAATAAATAAAGTAAAAAGAACAAAACAAAAATACCAAAAATAGAAAAACACACACACACATACACATACACACACACACACACACCCCCCCCCCCCCCCAACAAAAAACCAAAAAAAAACAAAAAAAAAAACAAAAAAAAAAAAACAAAAAAAAAAAACACACAAACAAACAAAAAAAAAAAACAAAAAAAAAAAAGACGGCCAAATATAACTTTTCAATGCAAAAAAGGTCCAAATTTTATGGGAATGATTTGGTCTTTAAAATGCCAAATTGGCAACCCTCTTTCCGTAGCTTGTCCATTGACATTACAGATGACTGGAATTCCACAGAGAAGTAATAACATTACGTAGCCACAGCGATTCCTCGTGTGGGGATAAATAAATGTATTCTGGCATTTTTCTGGACATTTCTGGACTCTTCTATCAATTCGTTTTCTCGCATATAATTACTATCCCCCCCTTCCCCCCCCCCCCCCCCCCCCGCGCGCTCACACACACACAAACACACAAACACACACACAAATATCCAAGATCTTTTCATCATTACATTAATTTTTAAAACAATATCTCTCAATCCCGCATTATACCATTATTATTTTTTTTTAATTGAGCTTTTATATAGCGCAAAATCCACTAAACGTGTTCAAAGCGCTTTACAAAGGGTCCCTGGCCAACAGCAACATTTAACATAAAGAACGAGACATGACGCCTGTTAGGCGATATTACAATAATTTTTTTTCCGAACAGAGACAGCGCTGTTAACGGCCGGGTACTCATTTTACACCCGAGTACGCTGAGAGAATGTGAGTAAAGAGCCTTTTCCAGGGACTCGACTATGCGCCTATTAAAATTATTGGGGTAGGAGGTAGAGTACCATTTTGACGAGGCCGGACACAATTATAATCATGAATAATCATTAATAATAATAATAATAATAATAATAATAATAATAATAATAATAATAATAATAATAATAATAATAATAATAATAATAATAATAACAACAACAATAAATTACAATAATAATAATAATAATAATAATAATAATAATAATAATAATAATAATAATAATAATAATAATAATAATAATAATAACATTAACATTAACAATAATAACAATAAATAATAATAATAATAATATAATAATAATAATAATAATAATAATAATAATAATAATAGTAATATATAATAGTAATAGAATAATAATAATGTAATAATAATAATAATAATAATAATATAATAATAATAATAATATAATAATAATAATAATAATAATAATAATAATAATAATAATAATAATAATAATAATAATAATAATAGTAATAATAGTCAGGTCCCAGTTCACCACTCGAAATTTAAGATCATCTCAGTACCAACTTCTAAAGCTTACCACCTCAAAATCCACGTTTCGTGAAAAAGCCTTTTCATCCATTGCTCCATGCCAATGGAACGTACATCGAATGACGTAAACACACTATCTAATAACGTAAATATACTATCTAATAACGTAAATTTACAATCTAATATCGGAAATCTACTATCTAATAACGTAAATATATTCTCAAATATAATATGATGGGTTGTTCGTACATTATACTCTGTTATGAAAAGCGATTCCAATACCGTCATTGATATCAATGGATATGTATAGATAGAATGAAGTTGACGTCACTCAGGTCTTTGTTATTGCTTTTTGCCATCCGCGTTTATGAGTAATTCTCATATTAATAAATTAAAGTGTATTAACCAGACTATAAAAGTTCAAGGTGACACAGTTTTGCGTGTTGGTCCGTTATACTTCCGGATGGCAATGTTGTGAGCTTCTTAGCCAAGTGCATGCTATCTATAGAGCGAAAAATGCCTGAATGCTCCTCCCCGGCTTTGTGTGCAATAACTGATATAATGTCAGATCAATATCACAAAATGGCCCACAAAGGGCAATAACCCAGATCCTGAAACAGTTCATCCGCGGTGTTAGAATACAAGAAAATATATTATTATGATTGAGAAGTATAGCAAATATCTAGATAAGAACACCTCCCCCCCCCCCCCCCCCCAACCGCACACACACACACAAACAAACACACGCAATTTTTAAAAATCTCAACAAAAAACAAAAAACAAAAATAAACCAACAAACCCCTCCCCCCCCCCCCCCCCCCCCCCTCCCCTAACCCCGCCTCTCTTTCACCTATCCAATTCCTGCCTCCTTCATCCTGATCGTCAGCTTTTCAACTTCCTCCCTATTCATATATCTAGACTTCGTCACACCCCCATTCTCTCTCTCTCTCTCTCTCTCTCTCTCTCTCTCTCTCTCTCTCTCTCTCTCTCTCTCTCTCTCTCTCTCTCTCTCTCTAATTCTGACTGCAAGCCCTGCCTGTTTCACCCTGATCGTCAGCTTTTCAACTTCCTCCGAATTCATATAATATTATATTCCTCATCCTAGACTTCGTCACATCAGCATTCCCCCCTCCCCCCTATCCCCTCACCACGTCACACACAATCCCGGTCTTTAACCAGTTAACTACCGTATACGTATTTAAAATTTGGCCAAAACAAATTGTCCTTCAAATATCGACCAATTTAAATGAGACGTCATCTTGGCAAAAATTCCCAAACCTGGGACTTAAATATGTGCGGCTATGTGGTCTTGTGGTATAACACTGGCTTTCGAATCGAAAGGTCCTGGGTTCGAGCCTCGCTCGGCGCATAGTTGAGTCCTTGGAAAATACTCTTTACTCACATTCTCTCACCGTACTCAAGTGTAAAATGAGCACCAGGCCGTTAACAACGTTGCCTCTGTCCGAAAAAATTGTAATATCGCCTAACAGGCGTCATATTATCTCGTTCTACATGTTAAGTGTTGCTGTTAGCTATGAACACCTTGTAAAGCGCTTTGAGCACGTTTAGTTGACATTGCGCTATATAAAAGCTCAAGTTTATGAAAGATCTCGCGAGGTCCCAGGTTTGAGAGTTGTCGCCAAGATGATAGTCATTTAAATCGATCGATATTAGAAGGACTAGTTTCCTGGCCAAATTCTTTTAACACGTTTTCTTTCAAGGGTGAGTACGCCCAGCAGGTAACGGGATAAACAATGCTAGATACTACGGCAAGGGAAATGCTGGATAATAAAAAGTATTTGTAACATAACAGATAATGGTGAGGCCCAATCGATTTATTTGTCTAGACCGCCCGCCGGCATAAATAGATAAGAATATCAAGAAGTGGGGAATGGGGGATAAAAGATAAGGAAATGATAAAAAGTAAGAAAAATGAATGGAAGGCCTCTTTTTTTTTTTGTTTGTTGTTGTTGCGGTTTTTTGGTATAACACGCAAAACCGCATATTATGACTAATACTGGTGATCTTGATGGTGATGATGACCAATTGTAAGGGTACTTATGGTGGTGGTGGTGGTGGTGGTGGTGGTGATGATGGAGGTGGTGGTGGTGGTGATGGTAGTGGTGGTGATGGTGGTGATGATGGTGGTGGTGGTGATGGTGGTGGTGATGGTGGGGTGATGGTAGTGGTGATGGTAGTGGTGATATAGGCGGTCGTGATAGAGGTGGTAGATAATGGTGGCAGTGGTGATGGTGATGGTGATGATGATGATGAGGATATTGATGATGACTACAATGATCACAACGAAGATCTATTCTGCCCGTCTATCTACCAACCTACCTTCCCCCCCTCTCTCTCTCTCTCTCTCTCTCTCTCTCTCTCTCTCTCTCTCTCTCTCTCTTTCTCTCTCCCTCGTTTCTTCCCAATAAAAACAAGACAACAGAACTATACTGACAAGGAGAAATAATCATATTAAATATATTCAGAGCTGCCAACTTGAAATTTCAAAAATTCGTAGTTTCTGAGGGAAAAAGAGAAAAAGTCACTTTAAATAGCTTTAGAAATAAATAATTTGCCCTTAGCATTGTCAAAAAATTGCTCCAAAGGCCCGAATATGGGATCTGAGGAACTAAACTTTCCTTTTCAACAAGATTTATTGAGTTAAAGAAGCGAATTTTTTAAGCTGGAGTCAATACGAATTTTTCGTAGTACAAGGCAGGTCTGTATATTGGAGAGAGAGAGAGAGAGACTGACTCTCTACCGTTCCTTCTACTCCACTCTACTTTAACCCCCCCCCCCCCCCCCCCCCCCCCCCACTTACTACACCCTCCACCCTTGCAACTCATCTTAACTTTAGCTCACTACACTCCAACTACCAATTTGCCGTACCCTGGAAAAACCCATATTTAAAAATTTGGCCAGAAAACTTGTCCTTCAAATATCGATCGATTTAAATGACCCTCATCTTGGCAAACACTCTCAAACCTGGGATAAAAGAAGACTTCACGAAGTCCCAGGTTTGAGAGGTTTTTTTTCCAAGATGAAGGTCATTTAAATCGATCGATATTTGAAGGACGAGTTTTCTGGCCAAATTTTTAAATATTCTTTTTTCCAGAGTACGGCAACAATGAATTATGAATTTAACATTAGCGAATCTAAACAAGAAGACTCGATGTCTCTATCATTAAATTCCACATTACGTATTCTGAATGAAACAAAACTCCCGAATATTCCATAATGTTTTATTCATCAAATTCTAACTCGTACTCCTCAATCAATATCGCTTTTGTTATTTCTTATCAAGACAAATCAAACTTTTCCTTATTCTTTCATTCTCTGAAAAAAGATTATTAAAAACTAAAGTTTAAGGGCAATAAACCCGTATTTAAAATTCTGGCACGAAAACTCACTTCAAATATCGACTGATCAAAGTGACCCTCAATTCCCCCCCCCCCCCCCCCCCGCAAAAACAACAAACACACCAAAAAAAAAAAACACACACACACACACACAAAACAAAAACAAAACAAAAACCCTGCAAATCTGGTACTTGCGAAGTCCAACTTTTGAGAATTTTTGCCGAGATGAGGGTCATTTTAATCGATCGATATTTGAAGGACGGGTTCTCTGACCAACTTGGTGGAGGGGATGGAGTTAATAGGGGACGATTATAGCGAATCTTGAAGTCAACGCAGTGTACATGTTATCCTACTACCGTTCTGGGTTGACCGCCGCTGACCACCCATATGATGTTTGTCCATCTGTGCAGCTATGTGGTATGACACTCGCTTTCGGATCGGAAGGTCCTGGGTTCGAGCCTCGCTCGGCGCATTGTTGAGTCCTTGGAAAAGGTTCTTTACTCGCATACTCTCACCGTACTCAGGTGTAAGATGAGTACCAGGCCGTCAACAGCGTTGTCTCTGTCCTAAAATAAAAAAATTGCAATATCGACTAACAGGCGTCATGTCTCGTCCTACATGTTAAGTGTTGCTGTAGGCAAGGGACCACTTTTAGTGGATATTGCGCTATATAAAAGCTCAAGTTTTTTTTGTTTTTTTTTTCTTTTTATCATCTGGGTTGACCGCCGCTGACCACCCACATGAGTTGAAAATGTTTGTCTATCTGATCCGCATTTGTGTTATTCTACGCCGTTATCTCATCCCCAGCCAGAAGAACACTGTAAATTGCTAACCGCATGTGATGGCATATGCACAACAAACTTAATTAATTGCCGGGAACGTATTGATTTCACGTCACTAACACGACATAGGCACCTTGCTAACACACAGACACAGCTCCAAACATCCACACACACACACACACACACACACACACACACAAAACAAACAACCCGAGTGAAAGAGCACAAGAGATAGAGAGAGAGAGAGAGAGAGAAAGAGAGAGAGGGGAGAAAGAGGAGAGAAAGAGAGAAGTGAATAGAGAGAGAGAGAGAGAGAGTTAAAAAGAAAGAGAATACGAGAGAGAGAGAGAGAGAGTGAGAGAGAGAGAGTGAGAGTGTGAGAGAGAAAGAGAGAGTGAGAGAGAGAAAGAGAGAGAGTGTGAGGAGAGAAGAGAGAGAGAGAAGAAGAGGAAAGAGAGAAGAGATAAGAGAGAGAGAGACAGAGGGAGTAAGAGAGAAAGTGAGAGAAAGAGAGTAAGTGAGAGAGAGAGAGACAGTAAAAGAGAATAAGAGAGAGGTATTGAGAGAAAGACAAAGAGAGAATGGGAGAGAGAGAGAGAGAGAAGAGAGAGAGAGAGCGTGAGAGAGGAAGAAAGAAAGAGTGAAAAAAGAGAGCGAGTGAGAGAAAGAGAGCGAGCGAGCGAGAGAGAGAGAGAGAGAGAGATAGATAGATAGATAGATAGGAGAGAGAGAGGGAGAGAGAGAGAGAGAGAGAGAGAGAGAGAGAGAGAGAGAGAGAGAAAATAATTAGATTACATCATAACCACATGTCTGAGTCATTTTTCTGTGTCAAGCAGGGGAGGTAACCCAATAATACATCGGAGAATAATAAATGAAATAAAAACCAGAAAAGAAACAGAAAAAAAAAGAGGGAAGGGGAGAGCAAAAATAAATTATAGGATTCAATGAGTGGTCCGGAATGTCAGCTTGTGTTGGTGGTGCCAAGAACGTTTCAAGACTTGTTACATCACTGTCCGAAACTTTTCTTTTTTTTTTCTTGATAGCGCTCCTCTCTCTCTCCCTCTCTCTCTCTCTCTCCCCTCTCTCTCCCCCTCTCTCTCTCCTCCCCCCCTCTCTCTCTCTCTCTCTCTCTCTCTCTCCTCCCCTTCTCATTTGCCCCCTCTACCACACCCCCAAATACTCTAACCCCCCTCTCTCTCTCTCTCTCTCTCTCTCTCTCTCTCTCTCTCTCTCTCTCTCTCTCTCCCCTACCCCCCCCCCCTCCTCCCCTACAGACACACTAACATACAAAACAAAATGACGCACAAGGGGGAGAAAAAACAACAAAGGAAGCACGTCTTTTAGGTCATGTCAAAAGGGGGCGAGGGAGGGGGGAGGGCGGGGAGTGGGGAATGGAGAGGAGAAGGAAGGGACAAAAGATGGAAATGAAATAATAAATGATTAAATAGTTTTTAGAGCTCTATTCTTTTCTCTCGGCCTGATAAAATGATAGTCTCTTGGGCTCAGAAGTTCGATCCACGCAACAGGCAGTTCTCAGTTATACAAAGGAAGAATGGTTTCTCCAAAACTCCCCATCTCCCATTTTCTTCGAACGTCGAGCAGCATTACTCTGCTCAAAACGGTATTATGTCGCTTAAACTTGGTGATTAAGACCGAATTATTAGCGTTCCCGATAGCTCAGTTGGTAGAGCACTCACCTCACACAAAAAGGGACCAAGATCGATCCAAGATATCACCCTTCTGTCCACCCAACAGTGATTGGGTAGCTGGGTCTTAGTTTTTTTTTTGTTTTTTTTTTTTTTATTTTATCATATTTTTTTTTAGCTAAACCGCATAGCATCAAACACCGCCTTCGGGATCTTAATTAATAATATTATTATTTATTATTATTATTATTATTATTATTATTATTATTATTATTATTATTATTATTATTATTATTATTATTATTATTATTATTATTATTATTATTATATGTCCATTATGATTCACCGCAGAACGACGCCATGACTGGAGCATCAAGACAGGCCACAACCAAGCCCCACCACCACTCCCCCATACATTCATTCCATTACTCGATTACGTCCCCTTACACTTACACGCCGATATCAAAAGACATTTGGCGTTACAAATTGGCCTTTTCTTTTCTTCTTTTCATTTTGCGCAGAAATCAATCAATCTTACAGTTGTTTTTTTCTTTCTTTTTTTTTTCGACAGATTAAAATGACCCCTCCCCCCCCCCCACCCCCTTTACTCCTCCACCGCCCAGAATTATAAGAAAGTCATAGGTTAAAGACAAGTTGTCAATTTATGGGTAATCCTAATAATATGTTAAAGATATTGATGCTATGCATTACGGTAAAATACTGACAACATCCGCCAGCCGGTTATAACGTATCAATACACAAAACTATGTGTAAGCAAGAACGGT
>NC_088362.1:30036164-30046164 GCF_034508935.2 Berghia stephanieae
AAAACTTGGCCCCATTTTCTTCACAGATTGAACGATCAAAATGACCATGTCAACTCGACACAAAATAACTTATATCAATTTTTTTTTTTTTAATTGCGGCCAAAATTTGAAAAATGATTAGAAAAAATGGAAAACGTCTTTTTGTTAGAGTTCTGGAGTTTATGGAATCTTAAGAAGATGAGGAGCTGAAGCAAGGGGAAAGGGAGTGGGTGGGGGGAGAGATATTATAGATTATGTGAAAATGCAGGAGGAGGTGGAGGAAATCAGGAGGGGGTGTTGGAGGGATCAGAGGAGGAGGAGGAGGAGGAGAGGGAGAAAGAGGGGAAGAGGAAGAGGATGATGAGAGGGAAAAGGAAGAGGAGGGAGACGAGGAAGGAGGGGCGGAGGAGGATGCGATGGGAAATAGAAGGCTGAGGAGGAGGAGGAGGAGGAGGAGGAGGAGGAGGAGGCGGAGGAGGAGGAGGAGGAGGAGGAGGAGGGGGAGGAGGAAGAGGATAGGAGGAAGAGAAGGAGGAGGTGAATGAGAAGGAGGAGGTGAATGAGAAGGAGGTGAATGAGAAGGAGGAGGTGAATGAGAAGGAGGAGGTACATGAGAAGAAGGAGGTACATGAGAAGAAGGAGGTAAATGAGAAGAAGGAGGTAAATGAGAAGGAGGAGGTGAATGAGAAGGAAGAGGTGAATGAGAAGGAAGAGGAAGTGGAGGAGGTATAGGAGGAAGAGAGTTTATCTAAAGACATGGTGAGTATTCCATGATAACGTATAAAGGCAATTGAGGGTCAGAGGATGAGGGTGTTGCAAATAATAACAAAAATAAGGAACTAAAGTAAGGGAGGTGTGTGTGTGTGTGTGTGTGTGTGTGTGTGTGTGTGTGTGATGAATATTGTTGAGTGGAACCGAAGAGCAGATATAAGTAAAGGATAAGTTGGAAGATATATTTGTGGATAGCTCATACGGTAGAGTCACGATCTCCCCGGCCAGGCGGAGTTGTACCAGTAAGATCGCGGGTTCGAGCCCCCATCGCTGCTGCGAAGTTTTTATTCTCTGTTGTCTTCTGGCACTTTCCTACTCTCTTCATTTCTTGTTATTAAGAGAGATCTGCTGTTTTGTTTTGTTTGTTTTAAAGGGTTTGACGGCGCTCGCAACACATTGAGGTCATATCAGCGCCAGTAAGAGAAAAAAAAAAAGGAAGAAAATGGAATAATACAAAGTTATAGAATTTCAATTAAAGCACCCAAGAAAAGGTAAGACAAATGGGAATTAGTTCGAATAGGGAACAGATGTAGATTCCAAGAGCAGTGTATTTAGTTTGAGATCACCTGAATATCTCATTCTGACACAAGCACAGGTCCCCACTAAGAGGGACACACTCAAATGTTTACAAATCATATATCTTATGTAAAACAAAAATAAAATTTAAAAAAATACACTACACACCAGATGATTGGCAAGGTAAAAAAAATCATCTCCCACAACTATAACGATACATTTAACTGTTTTCCTCCCAGCCAAGGCCATGACAAAACCAAACATTCTAGGACAAAGAATAGGGGGATAAAAAACACAGCAAGTACCTCCTTGTCCACTATGGGAGGTCAGGAACCCCACCCATGAGAATGGTAGATAGATAGATAGATAGATAGATAGATAGATAGATAGATAGATAGATAGATAGATAGATAGATAGATAGATAGATAGATAGATAGATAGATAGATAGATGAACAGATGGTTAGATAGATAGATGAACAGATGGTTAGATAGATTGATGGCGTGAGAGAGGGAAGGAGATGGGGGGGGGGGAGAAAAATGAGGAGGGAGGAGGAGAGGGAAGAGATCAAGAGGATAAGAGGGAGAGAGTGAACAGGTGTTTGAGAAGGTTAATAGAGAAAGAGGACGATAAAAAATAAGGAGAGAAAAAGAGATTGAGGGGGAGGAGGGGGAGGAGAGAGAGAGAGAGAGAGAGAGAGAGAGAAAGAGAGAGAGACGGATATATAAAAGAGAAAAGAGAGAGAGAGAGAGGGATATAAAAAAAGTAGAGAGAGAGAGAGAGGGGGGGGAGGAGAGAGGGGGATAAAAAAAGGGGGGGGGGAGAGAGAGAGAGAGAGAGAGAGAGAGAGAGAGAGAGAGAGAGAGAGAGAGAGAGAGGTCTGGAGAGGTTATTAAGGTGAGCCAGACTCTTGTAGGGTTTATTTTTATCCACGTAATGCCAAATTGCAAGGGAAGCAAAACAGGTGGTTTTTCAATAAACAAACCAAACCCTCTAAACTACAGGATGAGGTAATGTTGCACGAGCGGGCAAGGCAAAAAACTCAAGGTATATTATCATCTGCTATCATTGAATTGCAAGTGAAATGAACGCGAGGAGACAATGTCATTTGAACAATTAGCGATAAATATAACCCTTAACAAATAATGAGCAATACTAATGTATAGTGAATATTTTTATTATTTGGGTTTACAAAGCAGGTTTGGCTTCGCGGATGATTGAGGTGGGTTTGTGGAAAAGATGAGGGGGAAGGGAAAAAAAAAAAGGGGGGGGGGGGGGTAACTTAATTGTGAATTACACTTAATTCAAACAGAGTACAGATGAAAAGAGAGGAGAAAAATCATCATTTCAACACTTCCTCCCTCCCCCCCCCTCTCTCTCTCTCTCTCTCTCTCTCTCTCTCTCTCTCTCTCTCTCTATGTGTACAACATTCTGCTAGTCGGCCAGTTTACCACCGGTCTATTCGTGAATGGGTTTCTGTCTCTTGACCTAATAATATAAACGGATTACTTGGCATCGTTTCCATTGGTGTTTGTTAAAGATTGGAATTATTGCACTTGATATCAATAAATAAGTAAATAAAATAATGAAATAATTTAATACTTAATCAGTTAATAAATTAATCAAATAACCAGGATGAAGAAATTAGAAATTTCATTTTTAGTGAAAATGAATAACTTTCAAAAAGAATGCAATTGATAAAAAAAGAGCACGGGGTTGAAATATGTTGTTATGAAGCCGTTATTTTCATGTTTATTTTGTTAGTTCATTCTATAATTATACGGTTCACAGCTTTAAGGAATTTCCGTATTTCACTCGGGACTTTTCAAACACAACACTGCCGAGCTCTGAAAAAACACATATTTAGCGAAGTCCCAGGTTTGAAAGTTTTTGCTAAGACGAAAGCCATTTAAATCGAGCGATATTTGAAGGACGAGTTTTCTGGCCAAATTTCTAAATGTGTGTTTTTCTAGAGTACGGCAGAACAGTTAGTACTCGGTGACTGTAATGATAAATTTGCAGTCTCTTCGGAATGGTTCTTTTATGAAGATATTTTCAAGTGCTTGTTCGAAAAGGCTACGGTTCAAAGGTTTATGAAGTTACAGTAATGATCTTGGAAGGTTTCAAAACAACAAAAATACAAAGAAACAGACTGACATAATCAATAGATTATTTATTATTGGAAACATTCTCTCTGCCCTACTCTGAAAAGACGCTTATTAGAAAGTGATCGTACTACGAGTTTTGAAAAATTATGGGATAGCCCACTTTTCCGTAATACCTACCACCCAATAGGATTCAATAGTCTGATGTCACCCCCGCCCAGTAACCAACAGCTTGGCTCTAAACAAAGAAAATCGGTACTATTCATTCTTCATGTTGGCTAGAACTTTTTCACATGTCATGTGATCAGAATGTATAAAAAGTCAAAACCTGATCAGATTTGTTTTTCTCCTCTGGATACACTTTTATGCTCGTCAAAAAAGTATTTCATAAGGGCGTCCGCCATTGTTCCGATAGTTTAGAGCCAGTTACTAAGTTACAATGCGTCATTACGAGGGAAGTGACGCCACGACTGTTGAGGCCATTTGTCGCTCTTTCAAAAAAAAAAAATAACAAAAAAAAATATCATCCGCCTTCTATGGAAAGTTGATTTTTATAACTTTTTATTCGACGCTATCAAAATTCATTAAACTTCGGTTCTAAATAGTTTCGCGTCCATTTTTTAAATTATCTATTTGCATCCAACACTTTTTATGGTCCAGCCACTGACTGGATAATGGTCAAAATAATTTCACATTGAAACACTATAAAATACTGCCCGTACTCTTGTAAAACCCATATTTAAAAATTTGGCCAGAAAACTCGACCTTCAAATATCGATCGATTAAAATGACCCTCATCTTGGCAAAAACTCTCACATCTGGGACTTCGTGAAGTCTTCATTAAAAGTCCCAGTTTGAATGTTTTTGCACAGACGAAGGTCGTTTAAATCGATTGATATTGGAAAGGACGAGTTTTCTGGCCAAATTTTTTAATTTGTTTTTTCTAGAGTACACCAGCTCTGAATCTACCGTCATGTCATCATCGAGGATGAAAGAGGAACTAATCGATCGATCAATCAATCAATACCCGATATAAACCGATCAATATCGATAAATCTGATCACCGACTGATACAATAATAATATATGTTACCGACTCTCTCAAAACGGGTGTCATATGGGGATGGACAAGATGGTGAAAAGGTGACTTTAACATCAAAATTATAACAATTATTGGTGAATTAATTTCTTTTGAATGTTATGGAAGAAAATTCACTCGAAATTAAATTAACTTGAGCTTTTATATAGCGCGATATCCACTAAACGTGCTCAAAGTGCTTTACAAAGGGGTCACTGACCAACAGAAACAGGTTAACATGTAGAACGAGACATGTGGTCTTATGGTATGACACCCGCTTTCGGATCGGAAGGTCTTGGGCTCGAGCCTCGCTCGGCGCATAGTTGAGTTCTTGGCAAAGGCTCTTTACTCACATTCTCTAATCGTATTCCGGTGTAAAATGAGTACCTGGCCATTAACAGCATTGTCTCTGTCCGAAAAAAAAAATTGTAATATAGCATAACCGGCGTCATGTCCCGTCCTACATGTTAGTGTGCTGTTGGCTAGGGACCCCTTGTAAAGCGCTTTGAGCACGTTTAGTGGATACTACCCTCTATAAAAGCTCAAATTAAGAAAGCTCCAATTTTGAGACTAATGGTCGCATGATAATACGCTTCTAAACTAACAGCATTGATTATAGAAAGACGATAATAATAATAATATATAATAATAATAAATAATAAAATAATAATAAAATAATAATAATAATAATAATAATAATAATAATAATAATAATAATAATATAATAATAAATAATATAATAATAATAATAATAATAATATTGTTATAATTTATTATTATTATTATTATTATTATTATTATTTATTATTATTATTATTATTATTATATTATTATTATTATATTATTATTATCAGATTGGCCTTGGGGATAAGTATTTGCTGACTAGAAGCATCTCTCATAAAAAGTGTTGTGTCCATTTGACATATACGTGTGGTCAGAGAGATAAGGTTTAGACGAGGGCTGAGCGCCGTCAACCACTCATTCTTGGTGTGGTAGGTAAGAGCTCGTAAGCTATAAAAGATAACTAAAAGAATGTTATTCCTTTCCTTTAGTATTATCATCATCATCATCATCATATTATTATTATTATTATTATTATTATTATTATTATTATTATTATTATTATTATTATTATTATTATTATTATTATTATTATTATTATTGTTAGAATAATTTGTTCAGAGAGATGTTATGACTTTTGGGCAATGGCCTCAAATAAACATTTGTATCGAGGGTAAGTGATCTTCTGCCCTACTCTGGAAAACACCATAAATTTGGCCAGAAAACTCGTCCTTCAAATATCGATCGATTTAAATGACCCTCATGTAGGAAAAAATTCTCAAACCTGGGACCTCGGGAAGAGAGCGTTAGAGAGAGAGTGGTAGAGAGAGAGAGAGGCAGAGAGATAAAGAAACAGAGAGAGAAAGAGAGAGAGAAAGAGAGAGAGAGAGAGAAAGAGAGAGGACTCCATTCAACCCTGGTCATTTTGATATTACACCCAGTTTAGTTCCAACTAGATCCACGTGCTGGGTGAAATTACATTCATAGCACTGACCATTTATTATATCGTCACAGAGTATCTATTATCCGAGATTCAAACTCGCCACCCCTCGATTCAAACAAAGGCAATCGACTCACGGTTGCATCAACTGATCACCCCCCCCCCCCACCCCCTTCCTTTCCCCGAAAGAACAAGCGAGCAGCAAACACTCCTTCGATCGGCAAGACATTTTCCCTCCTGTTGCACCCCCCCCCCCCCCCCCCCCACAGCCGTTTAAATAGGGCCCAAACTTTCAGTTTAGTTACTTCTTCCCTCACTGGCTACCGTCAAGTAATGTAAACAATCCACCGTTAACCACAGTGATAACACCTGTCAAGACGGGGTGCATTGGCAATAAATTATGTCTGCAGGTAAATCTCATCGCTTTGAATTTCTCTCAGGCAGAGAGTAGTAGAAATTTCATCAAAATACTCAATTTCTCAGCCTGTTGTGGACGCAGCATCTTTTTCATAATTTTCAAACATATATGGATACAAAGACCAGCTTTTCCTCTACAAGACGCAATTATTTTTGTTTACATCATTAAATGATAAGTTTGTGTTTTGCTCTTTTAAATAATCAGAGTTTTTTATGAAATAAATATTAAAATTATAAGTTTAAGAAATATTTAAAAATTCAAAATATCAAATCAACACTTTTTATCATCAAGTGTGAGGGATCAGAGAAAAGTAGATGAAATTATCTTTCATATGATATATACTTTATTCTGTAGATTCATGGATTTAAGAATAGAGAGTGTGGAAAGGAATCTCAATAATTATTTTTGTTACCAACAAAGAGGAGAATATTTCATATTATTTTAGAAACCCAATAATAAAACTAGATAGTGATGATAAGAGACATTTATTTAATTTGATTTCATTGAATTTAAGCAGAAATTTTAGATATTTCATAAATTTACTTATTTAAGTTCTGTTCAGGTCATGAAGAGACACACTGAAGACGGTCATCACACCAGTACAAATGAAATATGTCGAATTTGTTGTGAAAGAGTACAGAGCTGAGAGGATTAAAAGACTCTAGACTTTATCAACAATTGACTATAAATATAAATGAGAAATTCTGACATATTTAAATATTTTAAATTGCGAGAAATGTATCTCAGTGATACATAATTTAAAGAAATTCGATGCAGGTATTGATACCTTTGGTTCAATGAGAAAACTCTGAACAAGAAACAATACTTAATGAGGTGAATATGATCCTAATCTTTCACCAGTGATGTGCTATATGCAGTCTATATGGCACACACATTAAAAGAGGTGCAAGTCAAGTACATAAAAAAAAAGTAATGGGCATGGATATCTCAAAAATAAGGTTATGAAAATTTTAAGAACTCTTTAAGATTTTCTTAGTGGTTTTGATTGTCTTTTATTTAATGGAATTCTTATAATTCGTTGATTCTGGGATAAATATAAGTGAATCACATTTGACTATTTTTCTGGTTTATTAAAAGATTTCTATTAAGAAAATGCTGTGATTGGATTTCAATTTTACCTTACTCAAAATCCTTACTTTTACGTACAGGTGAACTGATATCTCAAAAACGCCTCAATCTACTGGTATAAAATTTATATGTCTACATTCTACAGATATTCAACATCATTTCCATTACTTTTGTTTAAAAATCTTAAGTGTTGAACATGTTAAAATATTCTCTTAAAAATTTTAATTCACTTAAATTTATGTATCAATTTCATGGGTTATCCCTCTTGCTTTTTAACAACATTATAATAATGATTAAATAATCAATGAAAACTCTGTTAATAAACTGTTTGGTAGTATAAAAATATTTTTTCTGCACTTAATAACGGCAATACTACATTAGTTTGAAATTCAGAAAAAAAATCGATCAAAACGGCGAAAAAATTGTCTCCCACTCTCTCAGTGTAAAGCTATGACTCATCATCACTGGACTTGCTAGATTTACCTGGCGAACTAAACTGAAAGCAATAAACGCCTGTGCCCCCCACCCCAACGACCTCCTCAATCAACTAAGTTGTTTGTCACTTGTTTATTTAAATGTTTTTACTTCGTATTTTTATTTTGAGAGATAATGCTATTCGGATCTCCTTGGATCGGTGATATTCTATTCTGACACAAGCCTTGTTGTTGATTATTATTGGGTTGTTTGTTTTTTTTTCAAAATCATCCGACGTGAACTGTCAATAAAGTTGACAGTGCAAAAACTGACGTTTTGTGTTAAAAGATCGAATATGCACATTTGCAAAAATGCAAGAGAAACTTTTGTCCCTTGTTCTCGTTAAAAGAAAAAATAAAGTGGTCCTTCAAAGCCTTAATTCGGGAGGCCTTCCGAAAGCTCGTACATCCCCAGTATTCTTGTTCTAGTAGGGGGTTTGAGAGGGGACTTTAAAAAAAAAGTTTCCCCCCTCCCTACTAGAACATTATAAAAAAGAATACTGGGGATGTAGGAGCTTTCGGAAAGCCTCCCCTTAATTCTGCCCCATGGAGCAGGAGTTTATCCCGGTTTCTATAGCGTGAAATGGACAATAGCAATTGCTTGCTATCCTTTGAATAGGACGCTAGTCTATCGCAAATTACTTTATCCCAGATGATATAATAGACCCAGCTACCGAATCACTACTGGGTGAACAGGGGGAGGGGGGGGGGGGGTTTCAGAAATAATCTCGACTGCACCCGGTATGCATCTTTTTAACGCCAGAGTCCTGAATATTTTCGCTAACCGCCGCTATCAGTAACCGATATTGTAAAACAGTATCGAATTTACGATACTAGAAACATGTAATGTCAAAATAGAGACTTAAGATACTCGTCTTGGTATATTTTTGCATGGAGGAGGCATCGATATATCGATTTTTCTGGTCTTTTATTATGATTGTCTTAAGTGGTATGGCCATAAATATCACTGTGTTTAAGAGAAATGAAAACAAGACGAATTGTTAAGATAGAAGTGAATGTAGATCGAATTGCCATTCATGATTTATTGCTTTTGTGCGGCTATGTGGTCTTGTGGCATGCCACTCGCTTTCGGATCGAACGGCTCATTGTTGTAATAAAAATTCAAACCAACGTAGCATATTTTCCTTTACAACAATGTTGAATTAAGGCCATACTTACGTTGGGTTACCGGACCTTCAAATGTGTTCACGTCGAGAGGCAATAAAAACGTCTATCAATGGATATAGATAGTATGCGCTTGGCTAAGAAGCTCACAACATTGCCTTCCGGAAGTATCACGGACCAACACACAAAAGTATGTTCATAGTCTGGTTAATTCAGTTCAATGAGAATTACTCATAAACGTCGATGGAAAAATAACAAATAACAGAGACCCGAGTGACGTCAACTTCATACTATCTATACAGTATCTCATCCACAGCTATGCTAAGAATATTGTTAAAGCAATAAAATTCACAAATCTGACGCACGGACAAAATACATTAAGCAACATGTTTTTTTCTTCCAATTATCTCGTTAAAATCTAATCGGCTAATATTATATTTATTGACCATCAAATTCGAATTTTAAATTAAAGGCTTGAAAAAACAACAACTAGATAATAATGGCAGGGAAAATCCCATTGTCTTTTTCACCCAAGGATATTGACCTTATCCATAGATTAAATTTGACACAAAACTAATAAATATGCGCGGCGTGTGGAAATAATATATGGCTGGTGAATGCGATCTCACTGAAATGTCACCCGACTTCCAATTAATTGATTAAACTTTTAACCATGGACAAAACGACTTTTTCTCAATTAGCATAGAAAACGTTTACCTGATGTATCGATAATATTAATGTAAGCTCCTACTTTTAAAAACAACGACAAAAAAAAAAAAAAAAAACCAACAAACATTCAAACAGAAGGTTTCACTTTTTATTTTTAAAAAGATCAGCTCTCTCACTTTGCCATCAACAAACCGCATTTCAAAATTTACTTTGCTTGTAAAAAAATATCGGCTAAATGCAAGTGTCGCAATTATATATGTATATTTATTTTTCCATT
>NC_088362.1:30051164-30106164 GCF_034508935.2 Berghia stephanieae
GACATAAGGGAATTGGGAACAAATAGGGATCAGATGTAGATTCCAAGAGCATATCACCAATGTACTTAGTTGGAGATCACCTATAAGTCTCATCCGGACACAAGAACAAAATCCAACAAAGAGGAATACACTCAAATGCTTACATTATACATTAAAAAATAACAAATATACTAATACATAACAGAGAGATGATTTACAAGGAAATCAATATCATCTCCCAAAACAATAACTATGCATTTGACCGTTTCCCTCCCAGTCAGGACTCCGACCAGGGCCAGGAAAAAAACTAAGTAATCTCATTCCAAGACAAAGACAGAAGGCATGTTGGAAAACAGATATAAGGGGATAGAAGACACAGTGTGTACCTCCCTGCCCGCTATGGGAGGTCAGGATCCCCACCCAGGAAAGCAGAAAGAAATCGTAAACGGCGTAGATACTCAAATGCTCGCTTGACAGCGTCAAAAATGTCCAAAATCAAAATGGCATTTTTCAATATGAATAATAAAATACTGCCGTACTCTGGAGAAAAAAAATCATATTTAAAATTTGGCCAGAAAACCCGTCCTTCAAATATAGATCGATTTAAATAACCCTCATCCTGGCAAAATCTCTCAAACCTGGGATAAAGGAAGATTTTCCAAAGTCCCAGGTTTGAGAGTTTTTGCCAAGATGAGTCATTTAAATCGACCGATATTTGAAGGAGGAGTTTTCTGGCCAAATTTTTAAATAATATGGTTTGTTTGATTTTTTCCATAGTACGAGAGTATACAGTGTTTCAATGTGAAATTATTTTGACCATTATTCAGTTGGTGACTGGTACATCAAAAGTGTGCGATGCAAATACTTAATAAAAAAATGGACACGAAACTATTTAGAACCGAAGTTTAATGAATTTTAATTGCGTCGAATTCGAATAAAACGTTATAAAAATCAACTTTCCAATAAAAGGCGGAAGTTTATTGTTAGTTTTTGACAGAACGACAATTTAACCCTTTACAGCCAGCTAGCTCAGAGGAAATGAATATTAATGGTTTCTGCCCACGACGTTTACTTGATCCAGAAGGAGGGGGGGGGGGGGGGTTCCCGGTAGCTCAAATTGTAACCGATCGTGTCAAAACGGTAATATGTAGGGGGAAACCAGATGCCCTTAAAAATGAATTACTGTGAGCTTTTATAAGCGCAATATCCACTAAACGTGCTCAAATGGCTTTACAAGGGTCCCGTCCCAGACCAACTGCAACACGTAACATGTAGAACGAGACATGACGCTTGTTAGGCGATATTACAATTTTTTTCTTCCAAAAGGGACAGCGCTGTTAACGGCCAGGTATTCATTTTACACCTTAGTACGGTGAGTGAAGAGGCTTTTACAAGGACTTAACTGTGCGCCGAGCGAGACTCGTACCCAGGCCCTTCCAATCCGAAAGCGAGTGTCATACCACAAGACAACATGGCTTATTTTATAAGACTAGTGAGGAGAACAAGCAATATTTGCGGGGAAAAAAGGCTATAACGAATAGGTACTCATCTATTTTAATTATTATACTATTGTATTGTGGAAATTAGCATAGACCGATACGAATCTTTTGAGCCATCAACGATCGAATAATAATAATAATAATAATAACAACAACAACAACAACAACAACAACAACAACAACAACAACAATACAACAACAACACAACAACAACAACAACAACAACAACACAACAACAACAAAACAATAACAATAACAATAACAATAACAATAACAATAAATAATAATAATAATAATAATAATATAATATAATAATAATAATAATAATAATAATAATAATAATAATAATAATAATAATAATAATAATAATAATAATAATAATAAATAATAATAATAATAATTAATAATAATAATAATAATAATAAATAAATAATAATAATAATAATAAAATAGATAATAATAATAATAAAATGATAAAATAATAAAAAATAATAATAATAAACAAGGTGCGTGCAAATGAGTCTAGTGAAAAGGGACGGCCAGATGGTGATGCTCAACATCTAATGATCGATCACGCTTCTTCACGTTGCTTTACTTCTGTGACGAGACGCGACACCAACCATACCGTTGAGTCACCAAGCCATACATACCAGTGCTGTCGACTTTTGTTTTTATCGCATAACGGAATGTCATCACGTGAAGTCTCGTGACTTGTGAGATTCTACACAGCTGGACGGTCTTGTGATTGGCTTTTTTTAAAAATTCCTCAATCGTAATTATGGAAACTTGGGAACAGTGATGCCCACAGACTAGAGCCCTGTGTAATCTGTGGTGATGCCTGCCGGAAATGTCAGACAGCCCCAGAGACCAACAGCCCCAGAGACCAACGATCACATCGTCCTCCACTGTCCAGTCACTAAATACTTGAAGGTGACTATGAAACATTCCTTAGGGCGGAGGAGGAAGATTTTCGAAGCTGGGTTGACAAAATGAATTTGGGGGTGTAGCCATACGCTACTAATACTTACTAATCGTAATTATAATATAAAAAATCAAGTGGTCCTTCAGAGCTGAGGTTTATCCCGGTTTTCATAGCGTGAAACGGACAAGAGCAATTGCTTGCTACTCTTTGAATAGGACGCTAGAGAATCACAAAGTACTTTCCGCCAGGTCTTAAAGACCTAGCTACTACTCAATCACTGCTCCGGTGGACAAGGTAGATCAGGAGAAAAAAAATAATCTTGACGACTTCAGCCGGGATTGATCTCGGTTCATTTGTAGGTAAATCGAGTGCTCTATTAACTGAGCCTTGCTCGGCGCATAGTTAAGTCCTTGGCAAAAAAAACCTTTACTCACATTCTCTCACCGTACTTCAGGTGTAAAATAAGTACCTATCCGTTAACAAAAATGTAATATCGTCTAACAGGCGTCATATTTATTGTCCCGTTCTATAAGTTACGTGTTCCTGTTGGTCAGGGACCCTTTGTAAAGCGCTTTGAGCACGATTAGTGGACATTGCCCTATATAAAAGCTCAAAAGCTCAACTTGTCAGATCTTATGAATAGCGACTATACAGTTGAGTTGTCACAAGATTCAAAATATTATAGAGTATTCTTGATCTTCTACGATTGGAATTTCGAACTGTTCACAATTTTTTTTTAAATAATCAAAATTGAATTTTTATATAGCGCATTATCCACTAAACGTGCACAAAGCGCTTTACAAGAGTTCCCTGGCCAACATCAACACTTAACATTTGAGACGGGACATGACGCCTGTTAGGCGATAATACAGACAGAGACAACGCTGTTAACGACCAAGTACTCATTTTACACCTGAATACCGTGAGAGAATGTGAGTAAAGAGACTTTTCCAAGGATTCAACTAAGCGCCGAGCAAGGCTCGAACCCAGTACCCTCCGATCCGAAAGCGAGTGTCATACCACATGACCACATAGCCGCACAATGAGCGTTTCAAAGGTCGCGCATCGGCGGCATCCGGATTTTGTTTGAAATTCCAAACGTATGAATTCAAGAATACTTTATTATCGCTTTGACAACGTGTTTTGGTTGTTTTTTATCTCTTGTTTTAATTAATGAACGTCATCAGATCATATCTCGTGACACAAGTAAGTGACTCTGCCGTCAGGTGATAGGATTTTAAAATATAAAAAACTCTTCTTCATAATAATTATCTGTGTAAATTTTAAATATTATAGTTGTATGGTTCTTCTTCTCCCTCCCTCTCTCTCTCTCTCTCTCTCTCTCTCTCTCTCTCTCTCTCTCTCTCTCTCTCTCTCTCTCTCTCTCTCTCTCTCTGTCCCATCTCTCTATTTCTCCTCTCTCTATTTCTCCTCTCTCTCCCTCTCTCTCTTTCCTGCTCTCTCATTAAATTCCTTTCGCAAGGAAAAAACAAAACAAAAAACAAACCATATATCGACAGCGGGACTCTGAACTCGAATTTCCTGTGTGGATGGTAAATAATGCGCTAACCACTCGACAATCTCAATGCACTTTAAAATTCTATACTTATTGCACCCAGAGCTACATAGAACCATAATATCGCTTATCGTTATTATTTTTGTACTTGTGTTACTAAGCTGCTAGAAAACAAATAATGAATAAAAAATGAATAAAACGACTTCAAAAAGAACGAAATACCAAACACGGAACGCACGTTTCGGGCTCAAAACCCATTTTCAGCCAATAACATTGATACATCACTTAAAATCAAGACAGACGGATTGGCACTTTTGTCCCAAGGACTGAAAGCTCATCATTTGATCAAAAAAGCTCTTTTTAAAAAAAAAAAAACCTCAACCCTTCACAAATCGCAGATGTCTTTGAAACATACTCGGTATCAGATGGCCCGAGAAAATCAGTAATAAAGACGTGTGGTTAAAGTTAAAAGTTGGACAAGACGATATTATGATTCAATAGTCTGATGTCACGTACATCCAGCAACCAGCAGCTTGGTTCTAAACAAAGAAAATCGTTACTTTTTATTCTTCATGCTGGTTAAGAACTTTTTCACATGTATAAAAGTCAAAACATGATCAGAATTATTTCTTTCTCCCCTGGATACACTTTTATGCTCGTCGGAGAAATATTTCATAAGGGCGTCCGCCATTGTTCCGATAGTTTAGAACCAAGTTACTAAGTTCCTACGCGTCATTACGAGGGAAGTGACGTCACCCTATTAGCAAACAAGTCTCAACAAGACAATGGAAATGAATTGACCGCAATTTCATAAAACCAACAGTAGCAGACATTACTCACCTAAGATATAAATAAACGCACATATCTCAAGGAATTTAACAATTAAAGACATTCTTTCATAGCGATAAACAATGTTCCAATATTACTGAAATGAAAATGATCGCCCCGCCCCCTTTTGTTTTCTAAACTTCCTGAAAAAAAACCACACACACACACACACACACACACACACACACACACACAAACACACACACACACAAAATATAATAAAACACTCAATCATAATTAATTGTAAAATAACACATTACACACACGATTTAAAAAAATAAAAAAACAAAAAACAAAAAAACAAAAAAAAAAAAAACACGATGTGTCATACAGCGAGATATCATTTACCATTTCTACCACACATCAGATACGTTATCACATATATGTTCAATCACTTGTACGAAGATTATTTTAGGTAATTTTTATCAATAGGAATTCGCGTATTACATTAAAATTATGGTATGCCATTCCCCCACGATATCATAAGACATCGTTGCCTAGGCATTTCACGTAGGAATATATATATATATTATATATATATATATATATATATATATATATATAATATATATATATATATATATATATATATATATATATATATATAGATAGATAATTCATCAAAAAAGATGCCTGATGTCAACAAGAATCACACATGTTGTCCAAGTGAGAAAATTGGGGGTTAATAATCTTGTTTAATACACGTATTAACTTAATTCAGTTAAAAATATTTCCTTTTATGGTAGGTACGAATTTTTAAAATTACTTTTTTGTTTTGTTTTGTTAAGGGCTGCCTTGTTTTGATTATTTTTTTTCTGCTTGAATGTCTTTGGTGGATTTGGTATCGGTATCAACCTATTTATTTATTTGTTCATTCATTTATTTGTCAATTAATTATTTATTAATGTGTATATTTATTCATTATTTAAATATATTCATTTTATCCTTCCCTTAAATCAATTGAGCTTGCTGTCCATTTATCTACTTATTATTTATTTGTTTATTTTATTTATTTATTTATTTATTAAAAGTTATTTATCTATTATTCATGTATTTATTAATTTACTTATTCATTTATGTATATTTAACATACATTATATCTTGGGTCAATTTTACATTCCTTTTTCTGAGCTTTGTATCTTAATTCCCCCCCCCCCCCCCCCCCCCCCCCCCCCGCGCAAACCATCATCTCACCCAAGTGTTACGAAATCCAATCCCATCCAATTATCTCCCTTAGATGAAAAGCAATCTATGTCGGCTAGAAGCAGCAGATCGGGGTCTGTTGCTCCGTCAGTCTATATTTATATCCAACTACATCAGCCTCAAAAGGGATTACTTAACCACTCTCAACATGCAAAGGCTATTATTCTAAATATAGAACAACTGCTCGTTCAACATAAGCCACGCACGGCCAAGCTATCCTACTTCTAATGTAGGTAATGCGATGGATGGATGGATGGATGGATGGATGGATTGGATGGATGGATGAGATGGATGGATAAAACAAGCGGTCAATCAGATGGGTCAAGGGCAAGGGTGAGTTATTTCCCCCTTTTCTTCAAATCAAAAGCTACATTCTGGTGATGTCATAGTGATAGTAAAGTTATGGATCAAAGAGAATTTTTTTTCTTCTGTTTTTTAAGAGTTTAACCGCGCCGCTTGCAACACATTTAGGTCATATCAGCGCCAGTAAAACGGAAGAAAATAGGATAGTCAAAGAATTCTAGAATTACAATAAAAGCATTCAAGAAAAAGTACGACGAAGGGGAATTAGTTCGAATATGGAACAAATGCAGATTTCAAGAGCACACTATCATCATGTACTTAGTTTGAGATCACCTGAAACTCTCATCATCCTGACATGACACAAACACGGGTCCCACTGAGAGGAACACACTCAATGTTTACAAATCATACGTAAAAACAAAAGCGCTAGGACAAACCAAGTAATCCATTCCAAGACGAAGACAGAAAGCAGATATAGAGGGATAGAATAGAAGATAGATGACACAGCATGTGGTCAAAAAACTCCACCCTGTCCTTCACCGTATTCACATCACTTAAAATTAACCTTTTAACACAAACACCAACCGAGGACAATCATAAGGTCATCATCCATAAACTACAACTATCACTCGAGGGTCGGCTAGCAAAAACCACAAGACCTAGAACTCGTTACTGATGTTTTGCGTTTAAGTAAATTATTCACCAGCTCTATCAGCCATATTAATCGTACCAGCTCACAAAACTACGTTTCGCCTTAAACGTTTACGTCTGACGGAGAGCATTTAGTTAGAACGAATCACCCAACTTGCGGTGGTCTAAAAGACCATAATAAAGAGCCGAGTGACGTCATCTTCATTCGTTCTATATTTTCCACGTGATAAGTCTTTTAACCCCCCCCCCCCCCCCCCCCCCGAAAAAAAAACAGGCTTATCAGACAAGCGCGGATTCATGGTCTTGTGGTTTAATACTCGGTTTGATCTGTAGGTACCAACTGCTGTAGGAATAGCAGAGCTGATTTCTTGGAAAAGGAGCTTTTTACTCATTTTCTCACTGTACTCGGGTATAAAATGAGTACCAGGCCGATAACAGCGCCGTCTCTGTCTGAGAAGTTTGTAAAATTGCCTAACACACAGACGTCATGTCTCGTCCTAATTATTAAATGTTTCTGTTGGCTTGGGACCCCATGGAAAGCGCTTGAACACGTTTGTGGTTCTGGGTTGTTTTTTTTTCTTGGGCAAGATTATTAATCCCCAATTTTCTCACTTGGACAACATGGGTGATTCCTGTCGACATCAGACATTCTGTTTGAGGAATTATCTATATTCCTTCGTGGAATGACAAGGCGACGATATCTTATGATTTATGATGTCGTGGTGGAAGGGCATAATTAAAAAATAAAAATTTGAGCTTCAAGCAACAAAATTTGCATTTTTGACCAATTACAAAGCGCTTTGAGTACATCATCTACCGGGCTATAATATAACAGCTCAAGTTATAGTTAAGCGCTTGCTTAAGAGACTCGTAATACTATCAAGTATTTAAGTGGTATCATTTATCTAGTTGTTTCGGGTGATTTGAGTGCAAACGGACGGTCAATGTCCTACTACTGTGTGCAACTGCTAAAAACTGGCCAAACAACATTTTTCCATTTTTAGCTAGAAAACTATGTAAAACTATGTATTTTAATCAAAAACCTCTGATTTTACTTCACACTTCAAAAGACAATTGTTTTCAATGACCCAATTTACAAGGGGTCCATATCCAACAGCAATACTTAACATTTAGGACGAGACGACATGAAGCCTTTTAGGCGATATCAATATTATAATTTTATATCCCGACAAGGCTGTTACGGACCAGGTAGGTACTCAATTTACACCAGAGTACGATGAGAGAACGTGACTGATCGACCACAAAACAGAATTACGTCGAAAGTCTCCGGGCACCTTTTTTCAGGTCTGAAAACTGAACGCATTTATGGGATTGATTTAACATTGTTTATGTTGTTTGTTTGTTTTGTTTTTAAGAGTTTTACGACACTTGCAACACATTAAGGTCATATCAGCGCCAGTAAAAAGGAATAAAATGGGATAGTAAAAAGTTCTAGAATTACAATTAAAGCACCCAAGAAAAGGTAAGACAAAGGGGAATTGGTTCAAATAAGAAACGTGTAGATTCCAAGAGCACACTATCAAAGTACTTAGTTTGAGATCACTAAAAGTCTCATCAGGACACAAGCATAGGACCCCACTAAGAGGAATACATTCAAATGTTTTACAAATCATATAATATAAAGAAGACATCATACAGTGAATAACAGAGAAATGATTTACAATTAAAAAAATATCATCTCCCAAAACTAACAATAGATTTGACTGTTTCCCTCTCAGCCAGGGCATCGGGCCAGGACCAGGACAAAACCCAAGTAATGTTTTTCCAAGACAAAGAAAGAAAGCAAGTTGGAAAACCGATATAGGGGGATAGAAGACGCAGGAAGTACCTCTCTGTCCACTGTGGGAGGTCAAGAACCCCACCCAGTTGTTTATGTTGCAATGGGCACTGTTTACTTTGGTTTCAGAGTATTCCCATGACAACAAAGAGCCCATAACAAGTTGAGTTATCAGACCTGTAACTAAGTAACACGTAGGACTCGAACCCTGGACTTTCCGGTCCGAATGCGAGTGTCATACCACAAGACTTAGACAATATAGCCGCATTAAACAAAACAAAACAAAACAAAACTTTTTTTTTTTTTACTCTCATTGTGTTGCTCTCAGCTCATTGTGAATTGTGCGGGGCCATGCTAGTTGACCTTGTCTGACCTTTTTGCCATACCTATCATAGTTTTCCATCATGGTATAACATAAACAATCAGTATTCGGAGTTGACGCCGGGAAATAACAAACCGGTTATATGCAATATAGAATGAACGGAGTGAAAATGTGTAAAGAGTGAACATTTATTTATATATAGAGCATTTCCACGGATTTACCATGCTAAATGCGCTTAACAATAATTCATTTCTTCCCCTAGCAGGCCATAACAATAATAATAAAATGTCATACTAGTCGCCTGTTATGCGTCCATTCTGTACTAATACACTTAAAACAATATCCAATCTGCCTCTGTCAGCTACTTATTAACACATGGGGTCGAGTGAGGTAATGAGTGTAATACGTGTTAAAAGTCTTAAGCAAACGATCACTGTCACCAATCCGACCACTGATCACGCTTAACATCGCTTTACTTTTGATACAAGACGAGTCACCGCAACGCACCGCAACGCACCGCAAGGCTAACGAGCCATACACAAGTGACGTCACGTTGCTCTCTCGTTGCTATTGATGTTCGACTTCCTCGACTGCATAAACTCAAACAGAAAATTGGACATTCCTTATTTCTTCTTTTAGTAATTATATCAATTGTGTATGACAATCAGTCGGAAGGTGAAAATTTTGGATTTTATTTATTTATTTATTTATTATTTTCTGAAAGAATATGGTCCCCAGAGCATTTTAATCTTTATTTGAAGTAGATCGGGTGAATTTTCATGAAGTTATGGTCAGATAATGTATGGGAAAGGTATCCAGCAACTTTTCCCAAATTAATTTCATACTTTTCCAAAGTGAAATCAAGCTTTGATATTTCCCGAACATGTACAAAGAGGGTTGATTAATCATTTATGACAAGAACTAATTTTTTGATAAAAATGATCTAACTTGGCAATAACTCAGTTGAAACCTATTCACCATCACCATGTCATTAACTGTAATTGGTTTCAATAGTCTGATGTCATGTCCACACAGCAACGAGCAGCTTGGTTCTGAACAAAGAAAATCGGTACTTTTTTATTCTTCATGCTCGCTACAACTTTTTCACATGTCATGTGATCAGAATGTATAAAAGTCAAAACATGATCAGATTTATAATGTTTTTCTCCTCTGGATACACTTTTATGCTGGTCGGAGAAGTATTTCATAAAGGCGCCCGCCATTCATTGTTCCGATAGTTTAGAACCAGTTACTTAGTTACAATGCGTCATTACGAGGGAAGTGACGTCACGACTGTTGAACCGTAGCCATCGTTAACATATAGCCTGACACAAGAACCCTCCAGGACTGGCAGTGTGACGTCATTTTTTAGGTTTGTGTAGCGTCTAGTGAGTTGTTTACAGTAGAGCTCAAGGAAATAAGTTATTTCATTGGTTTAACTATTGAATACAACTCACGATTTGTTTTCTTTTGTGACAAAAGACTGGCATTTTGACGTCATTTTTTGGTCAGTGTCAGGCTATTACTTTACGATGGCTCCGGTTGAACCCTATAGATAGTATGCGCGTGGCTAAGAAGTTCACAACTTTGCCACCCGGAAGTATAACGGACCAACACACAAAACTGTGTGTAACCACAAACGTTTATAGTCTGGTAATACAGTTTAGTGAGAAGTACTCATAAACGCGGATGGCAAAAAACAATAACAAAGACGTGAGTGACGTCATCTAACTATCTATTGGTCAGAATAAATGATAACTTTCTGAAATCAGGCCGAAGCCCTCGACGCAGTGACTAATGGCTATTTATTATCTGATCTACTATAGGAAACGTACAGCACAAAGCTATGACTATTGAGATTCCTTACTCACTGACCGTGCGTGCGTTCAAGGACGATACCTAGATTATCTCACGCACAAACTACGCAGATGTACGTACGTGAGGCAACGTTAAAATTTGAATGATGGGTTTATAAGTGGTAGTGGTGGTGGTGGTGAGTTGGGCGTGGTACTTGTTATAAATTGATGTATAATAAGATAGACAGACAGATAAATGGATGGATGGATAATTAGATAGACGGACAGATAAATGGATGGATGGATAATTAGATAGACAGACAGATGGATGGATGGATGGATGGATGGATGGATGGATGGATGGATGGATGGATGGATGGATGGATGGATAGATAGATAGATAATAGATAGATAGATAGATATATGGATAGATAGATAGATAGATAGATAGATAGATAGATAGATGGATAGATAAATAGATAGATAGATAGATAGATAGATAGATAGATAGATAAATAGATAGATAGATAGATAGATAGATAGATTAGATTAGATAGATTAGATACATTAGATACATTAGATAGATAGATAGATAGATAGATAGATAGAGATAGATAGACGGATAGACAGATAGACAGATAGATAGACAGATAGACAGATAGATAGATAGATAGATAGATAGATAGATAGATAGATAGATAGATAGATAGATAGATAGATAGATACATATATGGATAGATGGATAGATAGATAGATAGATAGATAGATAGATAGATAGATAGATAGATAGATAGATAGATAGATAGATAGATAGATGATAGATAGATAGAAGGATGAATATATTACGGATGGATGGAAGGATGGATGGAAGTATGGATTGGTGGGTGTGTGGATAAATGATGGGTATAGAGTGACTTCAGGCAGCAGGTGAATGATATGAGTTGAACTATCGGCACTTGGGTAAGAAAAAAAATCGCCAAAATTTGAGTTTTGTGGGGAGGTGGGGGGGGGGGGGGGGTCATTGTACGGCTGTGCTGTCTGTAGACCCGACAGGCATAGACCATCGCATATTACAAAGAAAAGAACGGAATAAACAATTCACAAGAATTTAGGTTGGGGGTCCTGATAGCTCAGTTGGTAGAGCACTCGCTTCACACGCAAAGGGACCGAGGTCGATCCCGGGTGCAGTCGAGATTTTTTTTCTGAGCCCCCCCCCCCCCCCCCCCCCCCCCACTTTCTGACCACCCAGCAGTTTTTGAGTAGCTCGATCTCGGGATCTGGCGGAAAGTACTTTGCGATAGACTAGCGCCCCAGCCAACGGGTAGCAAGAAATTGCTATTGTTAGGTCGAAAAGTACTTTTGCGATTGCCTAACGTCCTGTCCAAAAGAAGCAATCAATCGCCATTGCCCGATGCACGCAATAGAAATCGGGATAAACTCTAGCTAATAAAACTGAAAGGAAAGAAGACAAAGAATCTATGAATTGGGGGGACTCACCAGATCGGAAACAGTCAGCTAGCGTTCCTCCACCAGCCGTCTTGCGTGCCTTGAGCTTCTCCATTAAGTCCTTAGTCAGGTATTTCTTGAGGAGAGACTTGTTCTCTTCGCAGGCGGACAGCGTGGCAAACAGTTCATCTGCTTCGTTCACTTCAGCTGGAGGAGCCTCTTCAGCAGTCTACGGAAGATGGAGAAAAAAAAATAATGAGCAGATTTGTTATTTTTGAGGTTTCTCCTTTTAATCCAAATAAAGGAAGATGAATTAAAAGTTTGTTAGTTTTGTATTTGTTCTTAAGGGTTTTACGGTGCTTGCGATACATTTAGTGTGTCATGTCAGCGCCAGTAAAAGAAGAAAATGGGAGAATAAAAATATTCTAGATTTATAATCAAAGCACCCAAGAAAAAGACGCAGGTAAATTGGTTCAAATAGGGAACAAATGTAGATTCCAAGAGCACACCACCAAGTATGTACTTCGTTTGAGATCATCTTTAAAGTCTCATCCAGACACCAGCACAGGATCCCACTAAGAGGAGCACACTCAAATGTTTACAGAATACATAACTAACAATACGCAACAGAGAGATGATTTACAAGGGAAAATAATTTCAACTCCCAAAACTATACATATACATCTGACTGTTTCCCTCCCAGTCAAGAACTTTGTTTTGTTTGTTTTTAAGGGTTTTACGGCGCTTGCAACTAGTGCGGGGCGGTCCTTGGCAAGCTTAAGGACCACGGTCCTACGGTCCTTGGGAAATGAAGACCGCAAGGACCGGTCCTAGACCGGTCCGTTCATTCTTGAACCGTTAAAGACCGCTACACAATGAAAACCGTGGCCTACAGGAGTAAAACACACGGAGTAGTCACACTCATTTCAAATTGTAACCTAATTAGAGAAGAGGGGTGATGCCTTCTTTATTTGCTCACCGTACTTCATTGTTACTTCGATAATTTAATAAAATTTGAAATTTATCCCCATTAACGGAGATAATGGCATCGCCCAAGGCGTTGATCGAGTTGTTCGTGGCGTTGATACACACACGCAACTCCTACCCCCCCCCCCCCCCCCCCACACACACACACATTAGAGGGCAGCGAGCATTGAAGGGTAAGAGAGAGACGGGAAGTTATAATAAGAGGGGGTGGATGAGGTGATAAGAGGGGTCGATGGTGACTTTTCGCCAGATCTAACAAACTCAGCTACCCATTCATTGCTGAGTAGACAGGGATTCAGAAAAAAATCGACTGCACCCGGGATCGATCTCTGGCCCTTTGCGTATAAAGAGAGTGCTCTATCAACTGAGCTATCGGGTCCCCAAATATTCTATTGGACTTTTTTAAAATTCAGACGTTATAACTGGGTTTTTTGGAAGGAAGAAACTAATGAAACTCATATTATTTGATTAGTAAAAACACCAAACGAAATTTTAATATTGTATTATTTTAAATGACAACACTGCGATAGAAAGGAGTGGTGACAAGAGATGGACAAAAGAAAACAAAAAATCGGATTTGCTACTTGCTAGGTTCGACACACACACACACACACACACACACAAACACACACATCTTTTGTAGTCACATACATTTCAAACAATAACCCATTAGAGAAGAGGGGTCATGCCTTCACCATAGATCATTGTCATTGCGATCATTATGGTGTAGTAAATTTTGAAATTTACCCCGTATAATGGAATCGTCCAAGGCGTGCGCCTCCTGTTCCCCCCATCTCACACACGAAAGGGCGGTTTGCGGAGTGGAGGTTGGTGGTCGTCTGCCTGTATGGTCGTCTGTGTCGTTTAGTGTATGGCAAAGGGGTGGGTGCGATTAATTAAGTGGGATGGGTGGTGATTGGTGGAAGATAGGCAACCGAAGCAACGAATCGCTGGGGAAGTAGTAGGCTATGGCGCGAGACCGTAGGACCGTGGTCCTTGCAAGGACCGCCCCGCACTAGTTGAAAGGTGATAAGAAGTGAGGACCGCCGCCGATCTTCCCCTCAGGGACCGGTCTTCGGTTCACAGCTAAAAGACCGTCGGACCGCGGTCTAGACCGGTCTTCAGCGCGGCACTACTTGCAACACATTAAGACCAGTAAAAAGGATGAAAATTGGATAGTAAAAACATTCTGGATGTACAATTATAAGGACTTGAGGAAAAAATAAGACAAAGGGGAATGGTACAAATAGGGAAAGGGTGTAGATTCCAAGAGCACACTATCAGTGTACACTTAGTTTGAGATTACCTAAATATTTCATCCAGACAATAGCACAAGATCCCACTAAGAGGAATACACTCAAATGTTAACAAATCATATGTTAAAATAAATAAATAACAGTACTTAACAGAGAGATGATTTACAAGGAAAAAAATATAACCTCCCAAAACTATAACTATACATTCAACTGTTTCCCTCCCAGCCAAGGACTCCGGCCAAGGCCAGTACAAAACTTAGTAATCTCATTCCAAGATAAAGACAGAAAGCAATTGGAAAACAGATAAAGGGATATACAAGACACAGCAAGTACCTCAATGCCCACTATGGGAAATCGGGAACCCCACCCAGAGTCAAGGACTCCTGTTTGACCCAAACGCATGCCATGTAAACAGCAATTATAGACCTGCCAACCTTTTGAAAATGAAAAGAGGGACACCCGACCGAACTGAACATGCTTACGACGCAAACCATTTTAATCGTAAACGATAGAACCCCATATAATTACTTGAAATCCATAGTAAATAAAGTAGGGTCTAGAGTTTTTTTTATTATTATTATTTTCTTTTTATAGATTCGATTCTTTCTGTTTTGATTTTAATTTTTTGTTTATAGATTCGATTTTTTTTTTTTTTTTTTTAAGAAAATAATTTTCAAAAATGTTGGACGGCTTGGCGCAAATGCGGGACGGCCCCGCACAATGCGGGACGGTTGGCAGGCCTGCAATTAGTTGATGGAACACAGTACTGACCTTAGCATCGCACTCAGGCGTTGGATCTTCCGCTGCAGGGGCGGCGCTCTCCGGGGCTGAATTCTCGGCAGTGGAACTGCCGTTCTCTTTGACCTCTTCCTCTTTCTTGACTTCTGGCTTCTCCTCCTCCTCTTTCTTCGTTTCCTCCGCTGGGGGCTGCTCCGCCTGTTCTTCGGCCTTTGAGGGGACTCCGTCTGCCTTGGTTTCCTCAACTTTCTCCTCTGCTGGGGGGACGGCAGCTGCTTCGGTTTCTGCTGTTGACATGATGACTAGTGGGGCAGGGTGCTAAATCTGTCAATGAAGAAGAAACAGGAATATATTATTATAAGATAATGAAGCTGATGATGTCCGGTTTGTGGTCTTGTGTTGTGGTAAGGTCCTTAGTTCCGAGTCTGGCTGTGGTGGTGCGAAGTTTTGAAATTCTTCAGAGCCACTAATTAGGCCCTTGGAGCCGGAGTTTATCCCGGTTTCTACAGCGTGAAACGGACAATAGCAATTATTGATTGCGACCCTTTGGATAAGACTACGCTAGTATATCGCAAAGTACTTTCCGCCAGATCTAACAGACCAAACTACCCAATCACAACAGGGTGGACAGGGTTGAAGGGGGGGGGGGGTGTGAGAAAAAAAAATCTTGATTCCACCCGGGATCGATCTTGGTCCCTTTGCGTGAAATGCGAGTGCTCAATCAACCGAACTATTCTTCAAATTTAAAGTTTAAAATTGCAAGCCAAAATTGAAAACAAACAAAACAAAAAAGCGAATGAAAGAAAGATTTTTGTCCGTGTTTCACCAACAGATTATGCTGCTCCGACCGGCAAGCGCATCGACTGGGCAAACGTTTTGTGTTACCGGGGGGAAAAAACGTTATTTTATAATGAGCACAGGGAACACAGTTTACAGTCGGGTGGGTGGTATGCGACTTGTGTTCTCAGCAGATGGGTCCCGTCATACGGTTGGAGGAACAACTCTATTATTGTTGAGGTTATGGTAAATATTATAACAATATCATGGTCAGTTATCTTTGAGCTGGAAGCTTTAAAATCAGCAAGCTATCTGGGTAGACATGTGTCGGGGGTATGCGTGATAGCATATTTGTGACCCTTCGCCTCAAAACAGTATTAAGTCGGGTTGGTTAAGATCGGAATGTCCTAGGTTCGAGCCTCGTTGGCGCATAGATGAGTCCTTGGAAAAGGCACTTTAATAACATTCTCTCACCGTATTCAGGTGTAAAATGAGTACCTGGCCATTAACATCGTTGTCTCTTGTCAGAAAATATTGTACTAACGCCTAACAGGCGTCAAGTCCCGTCCTAAATGCTAAGTGTTGCTGTTAGCCAGGAACCTCTTGTAAAGCCCTTTGATCACGTTTAGTGGATATTGCTCTATATAAAAGCTCTTTTATTATTATTATTATTATTATTATTATTATTATTATTATTATTATTATTATTATTATTATTATTATTATATTATTATTATTATTATTATTTTAACGCGAATGCTCTCCAAATTGGGTATCTGGACCCTGTCTGAGCTTGAGTAGATTTTTGAAATTCACATTAATGTGACTTAATTTTGGAATAGGCACAGATTGATGCAACATAGAAATCAGAAAAAGGTGTGAATGATTCGGTGCCAGACAAAGCAAAACCCTTTCCATACCAACTATAGGAAAATAGGGGCGAGGACGAGAGACGCATGCGCACAACCAACATGATGTTCTCTCTCTAATAATTTTTCCGCCGGTGACGTCACCGACTATGGGTGACGTCCAATCAAGGGACGATACTCTTCCGCTAATCTCATTCCCTATATGATACACCAAACATTTATCTTATTCAAATTTCTCTTGTACATCATAAAATTTAAAGAAAAGGAACAGTGTGTTGTAGAGCATGTTTTGCTAAAGGAATTATGTATGGCAAGAACTTTACTGTTATTGTGTTTTGAGTGATAAAAAAAATATTTTTGTGTTGGGTGTGAAGTTTTGGGGAAAATCCTAAAAATGGCTGGTAAGGAGAGAGGAGTTAAGGTGAATAATTTAGGAAGAGGCACGGATGCAAGATAGAAATCAGAAAAAGGTGTGAACGATACGGTGCCAGACAAAGCAAATCTTCCAATAATTTTAACAAAGAAACAAGCTGTTCTGGGGATCAAACCTCAAACCTCCTGATATTCGATCTCCAGTCAAAGAAGACTTGATTTATGGGATTGTTTTCTTTATATTTTTCTTTCTACTTTTTAAAATAAATGTGACCCTTCGCCTCAAAACGGTATTAAGTCGGGTTGGTTAAGATGTTGAAAATTGAATTTATAGCCAGAAATATCATACTTGTATTGATTTTGTATGTTTTATTGATGAGAATGGATAACATACTTTAGGGTGCTAATGCCAACAGCTTATATTTTTGATCAGTTTAACATTAAATCCGACTTTTAAGCATATGATTCGTTCCGACATAATACCGTTTTGGGACGATGAGTCACAAATAATATTTTTCAACAGTAACCGAAACAGCCATAGACAGCTATAAAGATTTGTCTTAAATATAGAAAAAATAACAAATAAGCCAACTGAACTCTAAGAGAAAGTAGATCCATTCTTCTCAGCTTACATCTGCACAAGATAAGATTATTTTCGTTTCGGTATTTTGAAAGTAAACTTTTCTCCATGAATAAACCCATTCAGTATCACGTTTTGAAAAACTTTTAAAAGAACTTTGCCCCTGGGTTACGGTGGCCTCAAAGGGAAGACAAAAAAAAACCCACCCAACTAACTTTTCTAGTGGTATCCACTTTATACAAGTGAAGACACTAAGTGAAGAATTGGCGGCAATGATATGAAACAGTCCGAGGTGAAATGAAAGAGATAGCGAAATCAGCTCTAGTATACCTATTATATTGTATTTATTATTTGCGTAAAAAATTACTTCGATGGAAATCTAGGTCACCATCTCTCGAAATGCAAAAACCAGACATAAACAGCACCGTGTCAAAATGGAGAGTTCAAATACCACGCATGCGCTGCTATTTGAAGCTATTTGTAACGTTAATATTTATTACCCTTAAAAGAAAATCAGTATGTTACATGACTTTCGATAACGAGAAGAAAAAGAGAGAAAAAAATAAGGGGAAGGAGGCGTTGGAGAGAAAAGAAAAAGAAAAAAAAATTAGATAAAAGTTTGATATATTATCTTACTCACGCGAGATGGCAAAGAGCAGATTCAGTTATACGCTACACAATCAAAATAAACAACATTCGAAAGGAAAGATATATTACTTGCCGGTTTCATTCAAGCGTGCAACAATTTACAAACACACACACACACTAATACACACACACACACACACACACACACCCAACCGGTAGCCTAACCCTGCTCAATTTTACATACTATATCATCATCATCATCATCACCATCATCATCATCCACTATTACTCTGTCGTACTATAAGGAAAAAACAAAAAACAACACCCCCCCCCCCCCCCCCCCCCCCTCCCCCCAAAAAAAAGAAAAAAATAAATAAAACACACACACGTGTCTCAAAATTTGCCCAGAAAACTCATCCTTCAAATATCGATCGATTAGATTGACTCATCTGGGCAAATACTCTCAAACCTGGGATTTGCTATGTCTCAGGTTTGTGAGTTTTTGACAAGGAGGGAGTCATTTTAATAAATCGATCAATATTTGAAGGATGAGTTTTCTGGCCAAAATTTTAAGCACTTGTTTTTTTTTTTTTTTTGTCTCCAGAATACGCCAGTTAAGTTCTACATTACCACGTTACATTACCACTGTTGCTACTATCGTTAGTAATAAGTTATCGTTTTTAGACAAGTGTTTGAGAAGCTGTGAGCAGAGAAAGGTACTCATACTGAACTTTTTAAAAACTGTTTGATCGAACAGTCAATCTTCATTTTCGTCACTTAAAATGCTTTTCCCGGGAAAGTGTAACAATTTAGAAGAGAAAAAAGGTCCTTCTGAGCCATTCGGCCCACGGAGCCGTAGATTATCAGACCGTTTCTATAGCGTGAAATGGACAAGAGAAATTGATTGTTACCATTTGGATAGGACGCTAGTCAGTCTATCGCAAAGTATTTTCCACCAAACCTAACAGACTCAGCTACCCATTCACTGCGGACAGAGAGAGAGAGAGAGAGAGAGAGAGAGAGAGAGAGAGAGAGAGAGAGAGAGAGAGAGAGAGAGAGAGAGGGGGGTGTCAGAAAAAATATTCGACTACACCCGAGATCGATCTCGGTTCCCTTGCTTGCGTGTGAAACGCGAGCTCTACCAACTGAGCCATCGGGACCACCGGAAGATAAAAGCTGAAAGTGTGTATGAAACAGTGCCAGTCAAATCAGATAAACATATTATCCATCCTAAAAAGGTCTAGTTGTAGGATACTGGCATTCAGAGTGCTAAGGTTCAGGTTCTAGTCCCGCTCTAAGCGAGCGGCACGCGACTGACTTCTTGAAAAAGGATCTCTGTTTTGTTTTTGAGGGTTTTACGTCGCTTGCAACACATTAAGGTCATTTCAGCGCCAATAAGGGGCAGCGTGGCTCAGTGGTACGGTCTTTGCTTCCTACCCGAAAGATACTGAGTTCAATCCCCAGCCGCTGCGTTGTGTGGCCTTGAGCAAGTCACCTCGCCTTAGCTCACTTTGCGGCGCTGCTCTGCGGCTGACGCCTGGGTTAATTCCAGTCTTCCCTTGGAATAGACCCTAAAGACAAATTTCCCCTTGGGGATGAATAAAGGGAATTTTATTTTATTTTATTTTTATTTATTTATTTTATTTAAAAAGGGGAAGAAAATGGGATATTAAAAAGTTATAGAATTACAATTAAAGCATCCAAGAAAAGGTAAGACAAAGGGGAATTGGTTCAAATAGGAAACAGATGTAGATTCCAAGAGCACACTATCAAAGTTCTTAGTTTGAGATCACCTTAAAGTCTCATCCAGGCACAAGCACAGGTCATCACTGAGAGGAATACACTCAAATATTTAATTCAAATCATATTATAATACATAAACAAAACATAATACAGTGCATAACAGAGAGACAATTTACAAGGAAAAAATATCATCTCCCAAAACTAACTATACATTTGACTGTTTCCCTCCCAGCCAGGGTATCCCACCAGGGCCATGACAAAACCAAGTAAACTCATTCCAAGACAAAGACAGAAAGCATGTTGGAAAACAGACATAGGGGCATAGAAGACAAAGTATGTACCTCCCTGCCCACCCAGAAAAAGGATCTCTAATCATATTCTCTCACCGTACTCCGGTGTAAAATGAGCATTTGGACATTAATTATCTTATCTCTGTCGAATTTTTAATTTTTTTTTTGTAAAATCGCGTTACAGGCATCATATCTCGTCCTACATGTTAAGGTGTTGCTGACAGGTCCCTAAACAAGTTTAAAGCCCCTTGTAAAGTACTTTGAGCAAACTTAAGAGGATACTGCTCTATATAAATGTTCGACTTTTTATAAAATGTGTATTTAGCGCGTTTTATACAAAAAGAGACAGGAATGTCAAACAGAGAATAATTTATATATTAACACATAATGAAGGCAATCAAGTACGTTCAAGTCTTAACAAAAACCCGTACTCTTTGTCGACCCCGTGGCACCCTTTCCCCCTTCAATAATATAGCTACAGTGGAATCCAGATGAAGCGAAGACCACCTGACCAGACAGATTGGTGGATTTATGCAAGGTTTGACTTTATCCAATATCACTGGATCGCATTTAGATAAAGAACAGAAAATGTGGGACCAGCAAAATATGTTGGTTTGAAGTTAAAGTTGAAGTTAAAGCAGAAGTTGACTTTATCCATTAGCAATGAAACACAGATAAATAATCGAAAATTTGAGACCAACAAAATATGTCGACTTAAAGTAGAAGTTGACGTTCAGAGGGTTGATTTAATGCGGATTCCACTGTATAATGCTGTAGTAGTCACTTGTGGAATTTTTGTAATGTTAATTATTTCCTGTAACCAACCTGTGATGGAACTAATAAAAATATGCTGATGTTTTTTTAACGGTTTAAGTGCATATGGTGTGTGCTTTCTGGTGTGGGTGAGTTTGTGTATATACCAGATAGATATAGATAGATAGATAGATAGATAGATAGATAGATAGATAGATAGATAGATAGATAGATAGATAGATAGATAGATAGATAGATAGATAGATAGATAGATAGATAGATAGATAGATAGATAGATAGATAGATAGATAGATAGACAGATGTATAAATATATAAATAGATAGATCATTGAAAAGAAAATAAATAGTTTGTGCGTGAGCGAGTATGTGTATGTGTATGTGTGTGTGTGTGTGTGTGTTTGTGTGTGTACTTGGGGATTTGAATGATTATCCGCATGCAAACAGAAGCACTGAAAATGTGTGTATATGAATCCATGCCAGATTTTTTCACTATTTCCAGATCATTATCATTATCTCACACCAGTAAGTGCCTGCACCCTGATGTATCATAATTTTAAAATGGGAAGGAAATGCTACATAATTTTGAATTTCGAAATTGATTTGTTAGCCCTCTAAAATATTAATGCTATCTCTCTCTCTCTCTCTCTCTCTCTCTCTCTCTCTCTCTCTCTCTCTCTCTCTCTATCTCTCTCTATCTCTCTCTATCTCTCTCTATCTCTCTCTATCTCTCTCTATTTCTTTCTCTCTCTCTGTGATGATGATGATGGTGGTGAAGATGATGGTGATGATGATGATGATGATGATGATGATGATGATGATGATGATGAAGATGATGATGATGAAGATGAAGAGGGCTATCGAGAAGTGTGATAGGAATGCCGCACAAATAAGACACCTACTACTACTACTACTACTATAAATATTATATCCTCATTATGTCATCTTTATCATCATTAATATCAATAATAGTATATGGATTATCATTCTTATCATCATCCTCACTATCATTACTATTATCATCATTATCATCATCATCATCATCACCATTTTATTATAACGTATAACACTCGTATATCTATACCGTCATTTGCGAGTATTGGTCAGAGGCCCTGACCTTATACAACCCTTTTCTCCACTCACCCAGAACTAAACGTATCCATCCATCTTCAGCCATTCCTCTCACGTTACAAACAACTGGTAGTGTTGAAGTAATGTTTGTATATCAATTTGTCACTACTAGCGGTAGGTATTGTATTGCATTGGATACCCCCCCCCCCACCCCCACCCCAAAAAAATAATAAAAATAAATAAATAAATAAATAAATAGTAAATAAAAACACCCCCACCGAAAACATAATAATTAAAAGCAAACATAGAAACCAAACAATCCACCCCCCCCCCCCCCCCCCCCCCCCCCACACACACACACACACATAAAATAACAACCATTTTCCATCCTACCAAACATTTGGAATAAGATTACTTTTAAAGAATATAAAAGCTTATCTTTGTATCGTGTGAAGGTTTTCTAAAACATTCATTAAAAAAAATTGTTCAATTCCTTTAACATTTTATCAGAGCGTGTTTTTGGTTTGTTTCTTTTTTTGTTTTTGTTTTTTTTTATTAAACTATTGTTTCTTTTTTTGTTTTTTTTGTTTTTTTTTATTTAACTATTGATCTAAAATTATTTTTTATGCATGTTTGTTTTTGGTTTTTAAAAAAAAAATTATCATAAAATATCATGCATTGTTCGAGAATTTAGGGAAGTACTCCGTTAGCCCCCCAGCATCACAAACTTCTCCGACCAACAATAGTATATGTATTATCATTCTCCCAACCTCTCCCACCGCCACGACAATCAAATCATCGTCATCATCATCGTCACCATCGTCATCATCACTATCATCACGATCGTCATCATCGTTACCACCATCATCACCATCGTCATCATCGTCACCATCATCATCATCATCATTATCATCATCATCATCATCATCGTTAGCATCATCATCATCATCATCATCGTTAGCATCGTCATCAATCAATCAATCACAGTCAACATCTTCATGGATCTAATCAATATCTTTATATTTACATATAACAATTTATGTCTATTCGACATATCTGCAATGATGATAAATAATAACAATATGAAGATGATCCAATTAAATCATAATTTCTCCTAGCAGAGCTGCGACCTTTGGCCTTAGCCCAATTCAAACCCACACGCGACCTTGACAAATGCCACAGACAGAACACAGAAAAGTGAGTGGAGCAGGCACTTATGTTGGTAACAACAAGATATGAAGTGAATAGAAAAGTGCCAGAAGACAATAGAGAATAAAAATTTTTCGCGGCGGTGGTGGGGTTTGAACCTGCGACCTTATTGGTACGACAACTCCGCCTGGCAGGTGAGAGCGTGGCTCTACCGTGTGAGCTATCCACGAACACAAAAATATTCGTTTCAAACCCAAAGTCATTACTAGATCCCTCTCTCACCCACTTCTTGAGACCGCCGATTCGTTCGTACACCACCATCGCGAATAATTTTGACCAGCAGTTAAGCTTAATAGCCAATATTCTCAACACAAACATATAACATAGAAACGATTGAGACATTGAGTATGCTCCGGTGTATGGGGTGAATTTTTAATTCAGAAAAGTGAGTGGAGCAGGCACTTATGTTGGTAACAACAAGATATGAAGTGAATAGAAAAGTGCCAGAAGACAATAGAGAATAAAAATTTTTCGCGGCGGTGGTGGGGTTTGAACCTGCGACCTTATTGGTACGACAACTCCGCCTGGCAGGTGAGAGCGTGGCTCTACCGTGTGAGCTATCCACGAACACAAAAAATATTCGTTTCAAACCCAAAGTCATTACTAGATCCCTCTCTCACCCACTTCTTGAGACCGCCGATTCGTTCGTACACCACCATCGCGAATAATTTTGACCAGCAGTTAAGCTTAATAGCCAATATTCTCAACACAAACATATAACATAGAAACGATTGAGACATTGAGTATGCTCCGGTGTATGGGGTGAATTTTTAATTCAGAAAAGTGAGTGGAGCAGGCACTTATGTTGGTAACAACAAGATATGAAGTGAATAGAAAAGTGCCAGAAGACAATAGAGAATAAAAATTTTTCGCGGCGGTGGTGGGGTTTGAACCTGCGACCTTATTGGTACGACAACTCCGCCTGGCAGGTGAGAGCGTGGCTCTACCGTGTGAGCTATCCACGAACACAAAAATATTCGTTTCAAACCCAAAGTCATTACTAGATCCCTCTCTCACCCACTTCTTGAGACCGCCGATTCGTTCGTACACCACCATCGCGAATAATTTTGACCAGCAGTTAAGCTTAATAGCCAATATTCTCAACACAAACATATAACATAGAAACGATTGAGACATTGAGTATGCTCCGGTGTATGGGGTGAATTTTTAATTCAGAAAAGTGAGTGGAGCAGGCACTTATGTTGGTAACAACAAGATATGAAGTGAATAGAAAAGTGCCAGAAGACAATAGAGAATAAAAATTTTTCGCGGCGGTGGTGGGGTTTGAACCTGCGACCTTATTGGTACGACAACTCCGCCTGGCAGGTGAGAGCGTGGCTCTACCGTGTGAGCTATCCACGAACACAAAAATATTCGTTTCAAACCCAAAGTCATTACTAGATCCCTCTCTCACCCACTTCTTGAGACCGCCGATTCGTTCGTACACCACCATCGCGAATAATTTTGACCAGCAGTTAAGCTTAATAGCCAATATTCTCAACACAAACATATAACATAGAAACGATTGAGACATTGAGTATGCTCCGGTGTATGGGGTGAATTTTTAATTCAGAAAAGTGAGTGGAGCAGGCACTTATGTTGGTAACAACAAGATATGAAGTGAATAGAAAAGTGCCAGAAGACAATAGAGAATAAAAATTTTTCGCGGCGGTGGTGGGGTTTGAACCTGCGACCTTATTGGTACGACAACTCCGCCTGGCAGGTGAGAGCGTGGCTTTGGGTTTGAAACGAATATTTTTGTGTTCGTGGATAGCTCACACGGTAGAGCCACGCTCTCACCTGCCAGGCGGAGTTGTCGTACCAATAAGGTCGCAGGTTCAAACCCCACCACCGCCGCGAAAAATTTTTATTCTCTATTGTCTTCTGGCACTTTTCTATTCACTTCATATCTTGTTGTTACCAACATAAGTGCCTGCTCCACTCACTTTTCTGAATTAAAAATTCACCCCATACACCGGAGCATACTCAATGTCTCAATCGTTTCTATGTTATATGTTTGTGTTGAGAATATTGGCTATTAAGCTTAACTGCTGGTCAAAATTATTCGCGATGGTGGTGTACGAACGAATCGGCGGTCTCAAGAAGTGGGTGAGAGAGGGATCTAGTAATGACTTTGGGTTTGAAACGAATATTTTTGTGTTCGTGGATAGCTCACACGGTAGAGCCACGCTCTCACCTGCCAGGCGGAGTTGTCGTACCAATAAGGTCGCAGGTTCAAACCCCACCACCGCCGCGAAAAAAATTTTTATTCTCTATTGTCTTCTGGCACTTTTCTATTCACTTCATATCTTGTTGTTACCAACATAAGTGCCTGCTCCACTCACTTTTCTGAATTAAAAATTCACCCCATACACCGGAGCATACTCAATGTCTCAATCGTTTCTATGTTATATGTTTGTGTTGAGAATATTGGCTATTAAGCTTAACTGCTGGTCAAAATTATTCGCGATGGTGGTGTACGAACGAATCGGCGGTCTCAAGAAGTGGGTGAGAGAGGGATCTAGTAATGACTTTGGGTTTGAAACGAATATTTTTGTGTTCGTGGATAGCTCACACGGTAGAGCCACGCTCTCACCTGCCAGGCGGAGTTGTCGTACCAATAAGGTCGCAGGTTCAAACCCCACCACCGCCGCGAAAAATTTTTATTCTCTATTGTCTTCTGGCACTTTTCTATTCACTTCATAGACAGAACACAGCACATGCTGTGCTCACTAGGACGAGACGGGGTCACCAAGTACACGAACGCGTCAATTCCCACGGTAGACAATCCGATCCGAATTTTTAACAAGTTCACGTCTGCGACCACAAAATGACATCATCCGATGCAAGGGGCCAACCGTTACCGCAATCGACTAAAATCAATAATATTATTATGTAACCGAACGTTTCACAAGGGTATTATGTCGAGTTTGTATTTGTTACAATGAATGACATAATCAGTCGGATGGTGAAAAGGTTTGAACTAGATATTGCCAAGTTTAGATCGAAGGTCAATTTTTATCAAAAATGAGTTCGTGTCATAATTGATTAAATCAACCCTTTTTGTACGTCTTCGGGAAATATCAAAGCGTAATTTCACTTCTAAATATTTTTTACAGCTAGTCAAGTTGAAAAAGTATGAAATTTGAGAAAAGTTGCTGGATACCTTTCCCATTCACCCGACCATAACTTCATGAAAAATCACCCGATTTACTTCAAATTAAGATTAAAATGCTCTGGAGAGGATATTCTTTCAGAAAATGAAAAAAAAAATGCAAATCCAAAATTTTCACCTTCCGACTGATTATGTCATGCACTGACACATATTTAGATGCTAAACTGGACTTTATAGTCATAATTAATGAAATTTAAGTTAGTTTTGTTTTACTGAATCGTAGTTCTTCGGAGCCATTTGCCCCCATTGAACCGGAGTGTATCCCGCTTTCTATAGCGCTATTATTATTATTATTATTATTATTATTATTATTATTATTATTATCATTATTATCATTATTATCATTATTATCATTATTATTATCATTATTATTATCATTATTATTATCATTATTATTATATTATTATTATCATTATAATTATTAATTATTATTATTATTATTATTATTATTATTATTATTATTATTATTATATATATATTATATTATTATTAATTATTATTTTATGACTATTATTATTATTATCATTACAAGACAGTGAGTTGTGTCCCCTAATATGAAAAAAAAACAACAAACAAACAAACAAAAAACGAAAAAAATTAAAAAAAAAAAACACAAAAAACAAAATCAACATACATTCCACAATAATTCTGATTATTTAGAATTTACGCCCACGTATCATCATCATTCTGGTCCACTTCGACATACAACCGTTGAGAGACAGTTGGTCACATTTAAATTTTGGCTTTTAAATCAATTTTCAATATCTAGTTATTCCCGATGTATAATAACATAAAATAATGATGATAATTTATGTAGCATATTTTCCACTAAACGTGCTCAAAACAATTTACAAGGGGTTCCAAGCCAACAGAAACATTTCACATTCAGGACCAGACATTACGCCTTTTTGAAGCGATATTACAATTATTTTTTTTTTCTGAAAGAAACGACGCTGTTAACGACCGGGTACTCGTTTTACACCTGAGTACGTTTACAGAATGTGAGAAAAGAGCAATACTTTTCTAAGGACTCAACTATGCGCCGCTCAGAGCGGGAGTCGAACCCAGGACCTTCCGATCCGAAAGCGAGTGTTATACCACGACTTGACCCCATTATAGCCCCGCTGCTTCGAGGTGGCGCGGATCCCGCCTTATAGAACAGTAAAGTTTGCTGCCCCAAACGTAAACAATAACAAGTTGCTAGTGATTTCCGTTAGGGACCGGAATAATTTACGCACAATATAGGTCTCCCAATTTTGTAGTTTGAGTTGTAGGCAATACACTTTCAGTATTGAAAATATGTTTACATAAAATCTAACAGTTGCAGAAATAATAATATAAGGCTAAATTATTATGAAAATCAGGCTCCGAATAATTCTCGTTTTGTTCACACCAGCGCAATAATTTGCTCTGGTCTAAAAATAGATAGACTGTAACTTTTGATAAATTTTAGAAAATTTTACCTTTTGTTCCATAAAATATCCATATCTAGACATTATTTGATGCATGATCGAGTATTTATGAATATGTGTTTCTTTTGCCACCTAACAGCCAAATTTTAAAGGTTATTTTTTTCTATTATTTACATTGGAACGTGAGCTGTCAAGACAGGAACATGTGGTTTGCCACGTGCTTCTCGACCTTTGTTTACGTTTGGGGCACCTAACTTTACTGCTCTATATGACATCATCGTAATCGTAATCGGCCGAAATCAATATCATGACCTGCGTGACCCGATACGGTGCCGGGTGGGAACGGGGGGAGGGAGGGAGGGATAACGGTGACAAATGAATAATAAAACCTCAAGCCGGGACGACTGTGTAGTTTTTTTGTTGTAGTATCGATATGCAGTCAGGACATGTAACGCTGTATTGATTTCAATTCCATAACTAGACGATAGCGATGACGTCATCACCCACTCACTCATTCCCATGACTCATGGCCATAAAATAACAACCTTTGATGAGATCATGGTTGAGTACTATCAATAAATAATATATTATGTGGCCGAGTGTCTCAAAATGGTATTATGTCTGTCGTCTGTTTTTTTGTTGTTGTTTTTTAACGTGAGCTTTGACATAGCGCAATATCCACTTAACGTGCTCAAAACGCTTTAAAAAGGGTCCTAACAAACAGCAACACGTAACAGAGTGAGGACATGACGCCTGTTATGCGATATTATTACTTTTTTTTAAAAACCGCTGTTAAAACGGCTGAGTATTCATTTTACTCCTGCGTCCGGTGAGAGAATGTGAGTAAAGAGCCTCTTTCCCGAGGACTCAACTATGCGCCGAGCGAGGCTCCAAGCCAGGACCGAAAGCGAGTATCATAGCACACGGCCACATGGCAGCATATATTAATAGGTGTTTGTTTTGTTATTGACTGAATGAGGTTTTTGAGCCAAAAACGTTCCGTATTTGGGTATATTGTTATTTGGAGGTGTTATAACCATTTTTGCTTTTTTTTTTTTTTTACTTTTTACAGTCCACAGCTTCTAACAGTGAATGGGTAGCTGAGTCTGTTAGATGTGGCAGAAAGTACTTTGCGATAGACTAGCGTCCTATCCAAAGGATAACAAGCAATTGCGATTGTCCGTTTCACGCTATTGCTCCATGGGCCGAATGGCTCTGAGGGACTACTTTTTTAAATATTTTTTTTTTACAGCGTCTAGAGCAGCTTTGTCTCACTCTGACTTAAGTCGAGGTCAGACTCATACTTTAAGCATGTTTTAGCCGCCGCTCAATATTGACTTCTTGAAGCCCCAGGTTTGAGAGTTTTTGACAAGATGACGGTCTTTAAATCGATCGATATTTGAAGGAGTAGTTTTCTGGCCAAATTTTTTTAATAAGGTGTTTATCTAAAGCGCTTAGAGCCTGTGACAACGGGGCAAAGCGCTATAACAATGCCATTTATTATCCAAGAGTACAGTAAAAAAAAAAAAAATTAAAAATTGAGCTTTTATATAGCGCAATATCCACTTAACGTGCTCAAAGCGCTTTACAAGGGGTCCCTACTGATCAACAGCAACATTTAACATGTAGGACGAGACATAACGCCTGTTAGGCGATATTACAATTTTTCGGACAAAGACAACGCTGTTAACGGCCAGGTACTCATTTTACACCTGAGTACGGTGAGAGAATGTGAGTAAAGAGTATTTTCCAAGGACTCAACTATGCGTCGAGCGAGGCTCGAACCCAGGACCTTCCGATCCAAAAGCGAGTGTCATACCACTAGACCACATAGCCGCAATAAGGGTTTTGAGCCCAAAACGTTCCATATTTGGGTATTAATATTGTTATTTGGAGGTGTTATAATCATTTTTGCTTTTTTTTTGTTTACTTTTTAAAGTCCACAGCTTCTAACAGTGAATGGGTAGCTGAGTCTGTTAGATGTGGCAGAAAGTACTTTGCGATAGACTAGCGTCCTATCCAAAGGATAACAAGCAATTGCGATTGTCCGTTTCACGCTATTGCTCCATGGGCCGAATGGCTCTGAAGGACTACTTTTATAAATATATATTTTTTACAGCTTCCAGAGCAGCTTTGTCTCACTTTAACTTAAGTCGAGGAGAGCCTCATACTTTAAGCATGTTTTAGCCGCCGCTCATTGTTGACTTCTCGAAGTCCCAGGTTTGAGAATTTTTGACAAGATGAGGGTCATTTAAATCGATCGATATTTGAAGGACTAGTTTTCTGGCCAAATATTTTAATATGGTGTTTATCTAAAGCGCTGAGAGCCTGTGACAACGGGGCAAAGCGCTATAAAAATGCCATTTATTATCCAAGAGTACAGTACCACTGTAAGATGAGTGATACCCTTGCCTGCAATTTTCTTCCCCAGTAGGGGAGAAGCGTCTGTAGTATTATCAATGTAATGATATTTTTTCCCTGACATGAAAGTGATAGCGTATCATATCCCATCTCAAGCTGGGTTATTTATCAGGGGGGCTTGGCTTCCTACAGCCCCTGCTGCTATCATCTGTAAAACAAATAAATAATCAAGATAGGTAGGGAGATAGATGAGAGAGAGCAAGAGAGAGCAAGAGAGAGAGAGTGAGAGAGAGGGTGAGAAGAGAGATAGAGAGGAAGTGATGGAGAGATGATTGAGAGAGAAAGGAGAGGGGAGAGAGAGAGAAAGAGAGAGTGAGAGAGAGAGCGAGAGAGAGAGAGAAAGAAGGAGAGAGAGAGAGTGAGAAAGAAGGAGAGAGAGAGAGAGAGAGAAAGAGAGAAAGAAGGAGAGAGAGAGGTGGAAAGATAAAGAGCGACGGGGAGAGAGAGAGAGAGAGAGAGAGAGAGAGAGAGAGAGAGAGAGAGAGAGAGAGAGAGAGAGGAGGGTGTGCAATGTTTCTATTTCTTTCTAATAGTACTGCATAATTTAATTTGAGGAAACGAATGGACATATCAAAACCTGGACAGCAGATGCCAACTTGCCCGAGGTGGTAACTACTGAGAGATAGAGAGAGAGAGAGAGAGAAAGAAAGAGAGTGAGAGAGAGTGAGAGAGAGTGAGAGAGAGAGAGAGAAAGAGAAAGAGATCGACAGACAGACATGCAAACAGAAACGCCACTTAACTACACAAAATAAATAATATCACAATATGCCAAAAGCGGAGATAGCAACAATTAAACGGCAAACCATTGTATTCAGACCCAAAATAAACGACTGACAAAAAGCCCGCCAAATAATGAAATACTCGTAGTCGTAGAACCGCCAAATTGCGACAGTAATCGATATTGATCGTTAAAATGCTGTATGCACACAGACAAATAGAAGGATACACGAAAACTTTTCAAAGGAGGGGTAGGGGTAGAGAGGGAGGGAGAGAGAGAGAGAGAGAGAGAGAGAGAGAGAGAGAGTGTGTGGGAGAGAGAGAGAGAGAGAGAGAGATCGATAGATAGACAAGCACCATTTAATGCCAACCAAATACCATTGGTCGAAAACCACCGTTTTGTAATAACCAATAAATAAATAAATAAATAAATAAAATAAATAACCGACTGCTAAAAACCACCAAATAATGAAATACGTAGAACCATCGCATCGAAATGTGACAGTAATCGATCCAGACCGTCAAAACGCTGCACCGCCCAGCCTGTTCTGATCAAACAAATTACGGAGACGAATTCCAGACCCGGTACCCGTCATGTTTCGAGTTTCACTCCTTCCCAAGTCGAGTTATAAACATCAGTATTGACGATATAAGCCCGGGGTATCTGATGGAGCGCGTAACTGATAAACTACCTATTTTACAATTAGCCCAGACGATAGCAGGAACGAAATGGACGTCACTCAGTCACTCAGCTTCTTTTAAAATTGTTTTTGAGGCAGCGATTTTGGTGATTAATTCTCCCTAAATTAAATAAAATTATATCAATCTATAAACATTCGAGGTTGGGGAAAAAATGTAATGTCGCCTAACAGGCGTCATGTCTCGTCCTGCATGTTATGTGTTGCTGCTGTTAGTTAGGAACCCTTCCTTGTAAAGTGCTTTGAGCACGAATTGTTGGATATTGCTCTATATAAAAGCTCAAGTTTTGGGGGTTTTTTTTTTTTCTTCTTTTTTTTTTTTTCAATTTGAAATATATAATGGCTTAAATCTTAACCAGTTAACTGCCGTAAACTGAAAAAATTCACGTATTTCAAAATTAGGCCCGAAAACTCGTCCTTCATACATCCATCTATATGAAATATCCCTCGTCTTGGCAAAAAACATCGCGAAGTCCCAGGTTTGGGAGGTATCTGCCAAGATGAGTGGCTTTATTTAAATCGATCGATATCTAATTAATTTGAAGGACGAGGTTTCTGACCAAATTTTATTTTTAAAATAGGTCTATTTCCAGAGTGATACGGCGGTTAACTGATTTACAAGATGGCTTGACATAATTTCCCGGCAAATGGACTGACTATGTGGACACGACGGTATGTAGCCGCTCCTGTCATTAATATTAATTAATGTTGTTGTTGCTGTGGAAAACATGCCTTAGTGGAGACGCGTCATTAATTTATCTTTTACTTTCGGCTGGCTCAATCGTCTTGACGACGAGATGAAAACAACTATTTGAATAAATTAATAATGTCTTCGACCTGAAATAGTAATAGTATTTCGGATTTACACATCATGTCTTGATATGTAGGGGGCAGCGTGGCGGCTCAGCGGTACGGTCTTTGCTTCGGACCCGAAAGGTACCGCGTTCGATTCACATACTTTATATATATATATATATATATATATATATATATATATATATATATATATATATATATATATATAATATATATATATATATATATTAAGTATATGTATATATTAGTTTTGTTCTTTAGTTTTTTGTTGTTTTTTATTTATCTTTTCTTTTTTTTTTTTTTGTACAATGATTGCCTCCATCCACAAGATCATCGCCATCGTCATTATCATCATCACCATCATCATCACCATCATCATCATCATTACTATTGCAATTACTATTGCTATTACTATCACCATCATCATCACCATCATCATCACCATCATCATCACCATCATCATCACCATCATCATCACCATCACCATCATCATCACCATCATCATCACCATCACCAGTATTACCCTAATTAATAATACCATCTCTAAAAATGGCCTTGACAAATAATAAGTATCTGGGAAGAAAAGGGAAGAGGGTAGGGAGAAGGGTGTGGTTGTGCGTGTGCGTGTGTGTGTGGGGGGGGGGGGGGGGGGGGGGGGGGGGGGGGGGGGGGGGGGAGGTGTTAAAGGAGAGGACGAGAGATTATGAGGGATGTTAAAAAAAAAAGCTTATCACCATAGATATCAAGGCAAAGACCATCTTCTTTGAGAATCGTGTTTTAAGTAATTCGATTGAAGTTAGGCGTGATTCATAAAGCGATAAAGATAGAAAAGAAAGAGAAAAATAAATATTTAATATATTGAATAAGGGCTTAGATAGTTAACTCTTATAAAAATGTTAGTCCTCAGTGTTAAAACGGTTGAGGAATGCGTTTGATGCAGTGAGGGATTTATCAGTAGCCTTGAGACGTTTGGATGTTTACTCCTTCTATCGAGCCTTTGATGTCAATTCAATTGAAGCGGTAAATAATTAGAGACAAACATGTCACGTGATCTTGATTAATCGTAATAATAATAATAATAATAATAATAATAATAATAATAATAATAATAATAATAATATATGTGACCCAAAGCGTCAAAACGATATTCTAATGGGGTAAACACGATTCCGAAAGGGGATTTCAAAGTTAGAAGTCTGACTTCAGAGCCATTGGACCCGGTTTCTATTGCGTGAAAAAGGACAATCACAATTGCTTGCTATCCTTTGGATAGGACGCTAATCTATTGCAAAGTATTTTCCACCAAATCTAACAAGACTCAGGCGAAGTCCCAGGTTTGAGAGTTATTGCCGAGATGAAAGTCATTTAAATCAATCGAAATTTAAGAACGAGTTTTCTGGCCAAATTTTTAAATATGTGTTTGTTTTTGTTCCCGAGAGTACGGCAGGCAGAGGTTTCAGTTTGGGTGGGTGATTGATGGGGATTGAAAAGTAAAGAGACAGCGAGAATGCTTTTCTAATCCGACTCTTCTCTCCCCCCCCCCCCCCTCCCCCTCTCCTCGCAGCCCCCCCCCCCCCCCCCCCCCCCCCATCCCCTTGTCCCCTTCCCCACAACTAACTAGATTGTTTAATATTCGTTTACAAAAGTAGACCCTACTATAATATTTATTCCTCCTGGCGCGATTTGAATTATTCCGATTCCCTGATGAAACTTGATGCCGTATAAGCTAAGCAAAGCCAAGACATATCAATTTATCAACCGCGTATTCATTGGAATGCATAGCCCTATCTATTTTACTTGCACTTTTGTGTGTATAATTTATAACCAATATATACATAAATATAAATGAGTAAATAGATAGATAAATAAGTGAATAGATCAACAAATAGATAAATAAATTAATTAATTAATAGATAAAAAATAAATAAATGAATAAATAAATAAATAAATTTATTAATTAATAAACAAATGAATTAAAAGTTTTTAACAATTATAAAAACACAGAAACAAAATCACAAAGAAAAAATAAAAGAAAGAAAAGAAAGACAAAAAAAAAAGGAAAAAAGAAATAAAGAAAAAGAATCGAAAAAAAAATACGAAAAACAAAAAAAATAAACTGTCTTTTGCGAAAGAAAATAATAATTGTGGCACTTTCCTCTTGTTTCTATATATCTATTCGTTCTCTTTTTAAAAAAATAAATAAAGCTTTTTTGTCGGCATAGTAGATAGCTGTCTAGTTCGAATAGAAGAATAGTACAACAATTCTTTAAGCGAAGACAATCGAGTTGATAAATTGAATAAGTAGAACCTTCACAATATGAAGTATTCTGGGTTTAAAATACACATCAATGATGTAAAACTATCTTATCGCGATCGGGATAAAAGAAGAATTTCATCAGGCAGATGTTGCCACCTGGGCTATTTATTAATCACGTCGTATTTTGAAAAAAAAAATCAAAAAAAAAAAAAAAAAACAAGCCAAAGAAGCAAATTAAAACAAAAGACTTTTTAAAAGATTGTGGCCCGAAAACACCTCCTTCATAAATATCGATCAATTAAAATGACCCTCATCTTGGTTAAAAACTCAAACCTGAGACTTGGTCGAAGTCCCAGGTTTGAGCGTTTTTAATCGATCGATATTTGAAGGACTTGTTTTCTGACCAAATTATTTTAAAAAAAGAAAATTCCTGCAGAATCATGGCTAAACGAGCTTGCGTTGAGGCTTGATACTACATAAATATTTGATAAACAAGTGGGGAAGATGAAAATAAACTGGGGCACGGGAAGTGACCTTGAAGAATTCCAACGTTAGCACAAGAGTTGCATTAGTCATTTGATTACAGTTCATACACATTCATAATTTTTTAAAGCGAATTTAAAGTCAACTTTGAAGCAACGCCCTCCTAAATGTGCGGCTATGTGGTCTTGTTGTAGGGCACTCGCTTTAGGGTCGCAAGGTCATGGGTTCGAGCCTCGCTCTGCGCATAATTAATTGAGTCCTTGAAAAAGACTCTTTCCTCACATTCTCTCACCGTACTCAGGTGTAAAACGAGTACCTGGCCGTCACCAGCGTTGACTCTGTCGGAAAAAAAATAGTAACATCGCCTAACAGGTGCCATGTCTCGTTCTACATGTTACGTGTTGCTGTTGGTCTCCTTGTAAAGCGCATTGACCACGTTTAGTGGTTATAGAGCCAAATAGAAACTCAATTTTTCTGGGTTTTTCTAATAAAATAATTTTTAAATTTTGATGTCTCATTTTTGAAGGGACAAATTAGGGAGCAGGCACTGGAGTATTAAGATAAAGATTGGAAAAAGTGTGTATGAAACAGTGCCGGACAAAGCAAGAAAGAAATATACCCACAAAAAAAACACAACAAAACAAACAAACAAACAACCCCCCCCCCCCCCCAAAAAAAAAACAAAAACAAAAAAAAAACAAACAAAACATAAAAACAAAACCAAAAAAAAAAACAAAACACAAAAAAAAAAACAAACCCAAAAATAATTTTAAAAGTCCCCCAAGACATCAGTCTGCCTTGCCTCGACTGGCAGTCGTTTTATTTTTAATGTTCTTAACAAAATACGTGGGGGATCCTATAGCCCAGTTGGTAGAGCACTCGCTTCACACACACAAAGGGACCAAGATCGATCTCGGGTGCAGTCCAGATTTTTTTTCAATACGCAACATTCCCAGCCGCGCACTCTCTCTCTCTCTCTCTCTCTCTCTCTCTCTCTCTCTCTCTCTCTCTCTCTTCCCTCCTCTCCTCATTCTCTCCCTCTCTCCACAGACATACATACACACAACATACACACACACACACGACACAAACATACATACTCTCTCTCTTAATCTATTATTTTCTCTCTCTCTCTCTCTCTCTCTCTCTCTCTCTCTCTCTCTCCTCTCTCTCTCTTCTTCTCTCTCTCTCTCTCTCCACACCACCCACCCACCCACACTCACCACACCCTCTCTCTCTCTCTCTCTCTCTCTCTCTCTCTCTCTCTCTCTCTCTCTGTCACACACACTTACCCCAACATACACATGCGCGCGCGCGCCATATTATCCCTAATTTGGTCCCTGTGTCAATGTTAATTTGTTAGGGGTAATAGAGGATGGCGTTCTAGAGTAATTTGATTAGGCTGGTTTGCAACAACAAAGCATCGTGTTTAGATTATATAAATGATGTGGGTCTCTCTCTCTCTCTCTCTCTCTCTCTCTCTCTCTCTCTCTCTCTCTCTCTCTCTCTCTCTCTCTTCCACCTGCACCTACCCACCCACACCCCTTCCCCCTTTTTAAAAAGGGTTTTATTATGTGTTTTATTGAAGTGGACGAGTATACTACACGCCTGTAGTGCGAAAAAGAAAGATGTCATTTCATATAATTTCGCCATATAATTCACTCTTCAGCACTCGTTTCATCCTGACATAATACTGATTTGTGGCGAGGGGTTACAGTCACGAACACATACACACACCAACACACACACACACGTACACCCCCCCCCCCCCACACACACACACCCATACATCCACCCCACACACACACTCATACACCCCCCACATACCCACATCCACATACACCCACACACACACACACATCCACACCCACACACCAACACACACCCACACACGTACACCCCCCACCCACCCACACACACACACACACACAAACACACACACACACACACACACGCCCTTCAAGTTAACACGAATATTTGCTAAAATTAATCTAAAGAAATTAAAAGCGCATGGAAAAAATATCGTTCTGTAGGGAAACACGCTTTTAATTGGTGATATTATGGGTAATTGTTACCTGTCTCACTTTGGCTTTCTCTAGTATTTCTTGGCTATTGCGAGTTATCTAATTACTAACTATCTGGCAACCTACCTAGTTTGAAAACCAATCTCTCTTAATTTATTTATATAGCTATTAAATCAATTTATTTATCTATTTATAAGTTTATTGATTGATTGATTAATTTATTTACTTATTTATCTTATTTATGTTTTTATTTACTTTTTTAAATTATTTATTTATTTATCCAGTCGTTTATTCATTTGTTTATTCATTCATTTATTCACTTATTTATTTATCTATTCACTTATGTCTATTTATACATTTTTACTTCAATAATATAATACAGTGAAGCTTCGTTAAACGCAGCACCAACGCAAAATGGATAATAGTATAGAGTATAGATTCAAGGGAAAAGTGAAAGGAAAGGATAGAATGGGTAAAGTAGAAAAGAAGGCAAATATTCATTTCGTGTTCCGTTGGGCACGGATCCTTTCGCTTTTAAGACGTTCAGTGGATATTGCGCATGCACTATATAAAAAGCTATTTTTTAATAATTATTTTTGTTCTTTTATTTGTTTTCGTTTGTTTTGTTTTTGTTTTTGTTTTGTTTTGTTTCCTTTTGTTTGTTTTTGTTTTTTTTTTGGTTTTTTTTTTTTGTTTTTGTTTTTTTTTTTTTTTGGTTATTGGTTTGTTTTTTTTTTTTTTTTTTGTTTTTTTTTTCGTTTTTTAAATGACTTCGAATCGCTAAAATCATAATATAATCGATTGTTCAACAAAAGACTTTTAAGGCAAAATACAATGAAGGCTGCAAAAATCCGAAGAGGAGTTGCGTTAAACCGTCTTACCGACACAACAAAGTGCAATTAAACGGGGATTGCAATAAACCGATCAACCAAAAAGTCAACCTGCGCTTTCAACATAAATTAATTAATGTGCAATTGCCATTAATGGCTGACCTGCGGCAAATCATGCACGGAGCATCAATTAGTTTTGACCTTAAACAAGTCGTCTGAATGAGAATAATTATCGTCATCGACAAAGGTGGCAGATAACACATTTATGTCTGAAGTCTTGTCTTCAGGGCTGCCAACCTTAATACGAAGTTTCAAAGTTTATTCAATCTTAGGCTTTCGCCAATAAATCACACAATTTGATGACAACATACATGAAAGTGGAAACAAATGGTAAATGGATCCAAAAAATAAATGGATACCATTAATAACCACGAAAAAAAATGCAACAATCGTAATATCACCAATACGTACAATAATAATAATAATAATAATAATAATAATAATAATAATAATAATAATAAAAGAAGAAGAAGAAGAAGAAGAAGAATAATAATAATAACAATAATAACAACAAGAACAACAATAATAATAATAATAATAATAATAATAATAATAATAATAATAATGATAATGATAATGATGATAATGATGATAATGATAATGATAATGATGATAATCATAATGATAATAATAATAATAATAATAATAATAATAATAATAATAGTAATAATGATAATAACCCAGTAGATTTTTGACCAATCAAAACGCTATGACGTTCAGGTCCACAAGACCACAAAAGCCACAAAGCTGCACAGTTGGCAGCCCTGAGATGACTTGCCTTGACGACGAATGGAAAATAAAACGCGATAACATTTGATCTTTGTCAGCTTGGCAAGTCGTTTGTGACGATACCGACGACCTTAATAATTATTATGACGACATGAACACGAACATACCACCGTGTTGATAAAAGAATGTTTATCATTCATCTCCATTATAAGGAGGTAAAATTACGTGTGCAAAACAAGTCTTCAAAAACATGATGATGATGATAAATAGATAGTTTTGTCACAGAGAACGGTGTTATTACTTGAGCTCTTATAATATTTCTATGTTGTCTGTTTGTTTGTTTGTTTGCTTGCTTGCTCACTTTCTATGATGGCTAAAATGGCACTTGCAATAGCATTTAAAAAAAAAAAAGAAATTTTAAAATGACGCCCTTTCGCAACAGCACCATGAGATCACGTCAACTCGGCATTCCATGAAGGAATATAGATAATCCATCAAACAAGGTGTCTGATGTCAACAGGAATCACCCATGTTGTCCAAGTGAGCAAATTGGGTGTTAATAAACTTGCCAAAGGGGGGAAAAATACGAAAGTGCCTGAAGCGAGGCTCGAACCCGGGACCTTCCGGATCACAGTGCAATGGTAATTAGATCACTCGGCCACTTCGCAATAGTATAAGTTAAACTCCAAGATGAATTTGGGATGGAAAGCTCAGTCGGTTGTGCGACCGCTCGCTGCCCCCCCCCCTCTCTCTCTCTCTCTCTCTCTCTCTCTCTCTCTGTCTGTCTGTCTCTCTCTGTCTGTCTGTCTCTCTCTCTCGGCCAGGCGGAGAGTGTCGTGTCGATCAATTGGATCCTGAGTTTGACACCGACCCCGTGACCTTTTTATTCTCTGTTTTCATCTGGCACTCCTCCATACCATATTTTTCTCATTATTGATACAAGTGCCCGCTCCACAATTTTTCTGAATAAATGGATTACAACTTCTCAAAACCTCAAACTCTGAGATTTCGACGAAGTCTTCAGAGTCTTGTATTTGAGAGTTCTGTGTGTTTTTGATAACATGACAGTCGTTTTCATAACCAATTAAGAAAAAACAAAACAACAAAACTTTAGTTTTTATCTAGCGCAATATCCACTAAACGTGCTCAACGCACTTTACAAAGGGTCTCTGACCAACAGCAACATGTAACATGCAGAACGAGGCATGACGCCTGTTAGGCCATAATACATTTTTTCGACAGAGAGAACGCTATTAACGGCCAGGTACTCATTTTAACATGAGTAGGGTGAGAGAATGGGACTAAAGAGCCTTTTCCAAGGACTGCGCCGAGCGAGGCCCGAACCCAGGACCTTCCGATCCGAAAGTGATTGTCATATCACTAGACCACATAGCCGCACATGAACGAGTTACTGGTCAAAATTTCAAAATGACGCAATAAGGTAGTTTTTGTCATCCAATTGATGTGCACTGAGTTCAAATAGTTTCATATTCTTATCCTTCAATAGTGTGGCTTTTCTTCTTTCTTCAAAGCACTCGGGACTGTTTCATCTCTATTCTATAATAGGTAGTCAAATAAAAGGCTATGAGTCATATATTATATTCATTTGAGCCAACGTCGGGTTGAAATTAAAAAAAAAAATATACCCTTCCACCACGACATCATGCGATATCATCGCCGAGGCATTCCATGATGGAATATAGATAGTATGCTGATGACGTCACTCAGGCCTTTGTTATTGTTTTTGCCATCCGCGTTTGTGAGTTGTTCTCACTAAACTGTATTAACCAGACTATAAAGTTCATGGTTAACAGGTTTTGTGTGTTGGTCCGTTATACTTCGGATGGCAATGTTGTGAACTCCTTGGCCAAGCGCATTCTATCTATAGATAATTCATTAAACACGATGTCTGATGTGAACAGGAATCACCCATGTTGTCCAAGCGAGCAAATTGGGGGTTAACCTCACTCAATCCTAGAAATTTTTGCTACTTTTCAGAATTGGAAAAAATGTCTTTAAAATGAGCATGTACATAGATATTTTTATTCAACTATCATTAACATGTAAAAACTAAAAACATTAACTTTGATAACAACGCCTATAATTTGTATCCTAAAAATGTAATAAATAAGCATGGGGTAAAAGTAACCCGGGTAAACAACGTCGGTGTTAGGGTCGAGTGAGTTAATAATCTTGCCCAAAGGAAAAAAACAAAACAAAAAAACACGTGTCTGAAGCGGGGTTCGAGCCCGGGACCTTCCGAGTCACAGAGCAATGCCTTAACAACTCGGCCACTTCGCCATGTCGGGTTGAAAGAAAACATTTTAAAAAATATTTGTTTCGTGCATTCAAGACAACGATATTAGCAATGTGAAAGACTGATGTTTTATCTCTCATCGTGACTGTGGAGTGTAAAATGTTCTTGGATTTCAATAGGCAACTTCGCTTTTGTAACGTAGGGAGGGAGGGAGGGGGAGGGAGGGGGAGAGAGAGAGAGGGGGAGAGAGAGAGAAGGGGAGAGAGAGAGAAGAGAGAGAGAGAGAGAGAGAGAGAGAGAGAGAGGAGAGAGAAGAGAGAGAGAGAGAGAGAGAGAGAGAGAGAGAGAGAGAGAGCGGTTTATTTCATGGAGGGAATGGGTGAGAAACAAAGGAGGGGACACAGACAGACACACTAATAAATCATGCAAACATAACACAAATGGATGAAATCAACCTTTCACCCACCCACATGCACACAAACGAACACACACACATACGTGAAAAAACTCGTACACACATAAACAAACACACATATTATACTACATACATGTACACATGTACACACAACAAATAAGGACAAGCACGACATCGAACTAGAAACAATAGATATATTTTGAAGTGCGCCTCTGCCTATTCAGATCAAAGCACATTATAATAACACTGCATTGACGATAATACACGCAACACCACACACTGCCATAACTAAGGTAAAAAAAAAAAAAAAAAATATGTATATAAAATTTTGGCCAGGAAACTCGTCCTCAAATATCGATGGAAAAATATGACCCTCATCTTGTCAAAAACTCAAACCTGGGACTTCGGGCGAAGTCCCAGGTTTGAGAGTTTTTGACAATATGAGTCATTTTAATCCATCGAAATTTAAGGACGAGTTTTCTGACCAAAATTATTTTTTAAATTCGTGTTTATTCAGAGTCTGACAGTTGTGGCTCTATGGGAATACCGATTTATCATGCAAAAATGAATCGGTTAAAAAAAAACAAACAAAAAAAAAAAAAACCCCAAAAAACCACCGTGTGCATAGTTGAAGGTCTGCAATGTAAATACATTGTGTTCGACGTGGCTCGAACCCAGTAGGACCTTCCGATCCGAAAGCGAGTGTCATACATACCACTAGACCACGCACGACATAGCCGCACATTAAAACACATTGAGTGGGTATTGCGCTATCTATATAAAAGCTCAAGCTTCTCCCATCAATGTATGTATTTGTAAACAACCCATCGTTACCGAAAGAAAGGGATGATTTGGAGGTGGGGTGGGGGGGGGGGGGGGGGGGGGGGGGGGGGGGGGGGAGAGAGAGATCAGGTTAACATTGTATTGACATCGCAATAAATAACAATGTGAAATTGAATATAAGCTTCAATTTAATATAACGAAAACAGATAAAATGGACGTTTCCGGTTTCCACTTTATCAACATAACAGGACGAATGAAACACAATAGAGAATGAGATATGGAGATAGTGGTTATGTTATTGAATGATAATCATTCGCATAACAATTGATCTTTTTCAGTTCCGGGAGTGTTTCAAATCATCTTTTTTTTTTTTGATAAAGGGGAAACCCGAAACGTCCATTTCATCTGTTTTCGTATATCAAAATGAAGTTTACATTCAATTTCACATTGGTATGCATTCCTGCGAACTTCGAGCAGCAACATATACATATTTACATAGCACGTAAGCTCAAACAAAATCGAAAAATACAAAAAGACTATCTAGATCGTATTATTTGAATGTAATAGCTAGCGAAATGAGAAAAACATGTCTTGAAAAGCAGGAAACACTATTATGCTGACGACGATATTGCAATGTTGTTATGTCGCAACTTTTATGAAGAGCACGGGAAGCAGGTTTTTTTTTTCTTTCAAAAAGAACAACTAAACGAAACAAAATACAAAAGAGAATTAGCACAGAATCTATACATTATCATTGTTTATTGTGGTACTGTTAGGTAAGATTTCTGTGCGTGTGTGTTTGTGTGTGAGATAGAAAGATAGAGAGAGAGAGAGAGAGAGAGAGAGAGAGAGAGAGTGAGAGAGAGAGAGAGAGAAAGAGAGAGAGAGAAAGAGAGTCGAGTCCTTGGAAAAGGCTCTTTACTTACATTCTCTCACCTTACTCAGGTGTAAAATGAATACTTGTCCGTTAACAGCGTTGTCTCTGCCGGAAAAAAAATGTAATATCGCCTAGCAGGCTTCGTCATGTCTCGTCCTACATGTTACGTGTTGCTGTTAGGTCAGGGTCTCCTTGTAAAGCGCTTTAAGCACGTTTAGTGGATATTACGCTATAGATAGTATGCAGATGACGTCACTCAGGCCTTTGTTATTGTTTTTGCCATCCGCGTTTGTGAGTTGTTCTCACTAAACTGTATTAACCAGACTATAAAAGTTCATGGTTACAGAGTGTGTGTGTTGGTCCATTATACTACCGGATGGCAATGTTGTGAACTCCTTGGCCTAGCGCATTCTATCTATATATAAAAGCTCAACTTAAAAAAAAAAAAAATCTATTGTCACAATTAATTGTTTAAGGCAAAACGAAAGCAGTGGCATCAGGTATAAACGTTTTAAAGGCAACAAGAACATCAATGGAGCAAGACCCCGATGCATCCTGCTGAGGTATAAAACTGTCGGGGTGCCGTTAACGTCTGCCTCTATATCTTTGTACCTAGCCCCCCCCCCCCCCCCCCCCCCCCCCCCCCCCCCCCCCCCCCCATCCCCACCCCTCGTCTGCTTCATCTCTGATCCAGTAGTTAACTGCTGTCCTACTCTGTAAAGACGCGTGTTTAAAAAAAATAAATTTGGCCAGAAAACTCGTCCTTCGTATAAATATCGATCGATTGAAATGACCCGCATCTTGTAAACAAAACTCCCAAACATGGGGCACTCGCAAGGTCCCAGGTTTATGGGTTTCTTGCTTTCTCATTTAAATCGATCAATATTTGAAGGTCGATTTTTCTGGCCAAATTTTTAAATACCTGTTTTTTTCTAGGGCACGGATGTTAACTGGTTAATATTCAGTGAATTTGTGATTTCGTTTCGGGGTTTTTTGCGATCTTTATTTTTCTTTCTTTCTTTTTCTTTCTTATTTTTTTACAAGTCAGACAACTCAAATATTTGTAATGGTCTCGCATGTTGTAACGGAAATACTCTCAAACCAAGCCAAAATATTTTCATGACAAACATTAATGTCGAAACCAGCCTATAATTTTTGTGATCCGCCGTATTACAACGGTTTTGTAATGCTATGTGGGTCTTAGGGGCTATGCCACTCGCCTTCGAACAATAGCAATTGCTTGCTATCCTTTGGATATGACGCTATTCTATCGTAAAGTACTATCTCCAAATCTAACGGACTTAGCTACCTATTCGCTTCTAGGTGAACAGGGAAGGGGGGGGGGGGGGGGTTCATAAAAGAAAAAAACATCTCGACTGCACCCGTGGATCGATCTTGGTCCCTTTGCGTGAGAAGCGAGTGGTCTACCGACTGAGCTATCGGGACCCCCGAACATAATCATGCCAGTCCGAAAAATACTTATTAAAATGTAATCAGCATCTTGCATGATCTCATGTTAAGTGTTGCTGTAGGCTTCGGGCCGATTTTAAAGTGGTTTGAGCACATTTTAGTCGCATCGTCAGTCATAATACTGATACTACGCGTTTAGGTAAAATCCTCACAACATCCGCCAGCCAGATCAAGCTTACCACGACACAAAACTGTGTGTAACCTTTAACGTATAATTTAGTGAGAACTAATCACCAACAGGCTATCTAAAAATAATAAGAGGCTGAGTGACGTAAAACATTGTTCCGTCTACCTATAGTGTGCGCTTGGCTAAGAAGCACACAACATTGCCAACCGGAAGTATAACGGACCAACACACAAAACTGTGTGTAACAAACGTTTTTATAGTCTGATTAATACAGTTTAGCGAGAATTACTCATAAACCCGGATGGCAAAAAACAATAACAAAGACCTGAGTGACGTCAACTTCATTATATCCCTATCCTTGAATCCCCGTACAAAAATGTACAAACAGCCTTGAACAAAGTTTAGAATTGATTAGACTTAAAGTGGCCGACCCTAAGCTAAACATAATTTAACAAACTGGACAATAGCCTGCCTCTATTTTCCGCATTCCCTTCGTTGTTATTGTTTACCCTTTCGCACTTAGTATTGGTAAACAGTGCAGAAAAAAGAAAAGCTAAAACTGCCGTTCTAAAGAAGAAGAGGAAAAATAACACACAAAAAAACAGACTTAAATATTTTGGCCAGACAACTCGTCCTACAAATAGATACCATTCGACTAAAATTCCCTTTTTCTTTAGGGTCTATTCCAATAACCCAGGCGTTAGCCGCAGTGCAGTGCCGCAAAGTGAGTTAAGGCTAGATGACTTGCTCAAGGCCACTCAACGTGGCGGGTAGTCGAACTCGGTACCTTTCGGGTACGAAACAGACCATACCGCTGAGCCACATTGTCCCATATATATACAATATATATATATATATATATATATATATTATATATATATATATATATATATATATATATATATAAAAGGCTCTTTACTCACATTTTCTCACCGTAATCGGCGAAGTGTTAGGTTTCTTGTGGTTTGAATGAAGTCCCAGGTTTGAGAATTTTGGACAAGATGAGGGTCATTTTAATCGACCTTATCTTTGAAGAATTGGTTTTCTGGCCAATTATTTAATTTTTTTATTTTATTAAACGTGTTAGGTTAGTTTTTGTTTTTTTCCCAGTATGTCAATATGCATGGTGAGTTGGTTGACCGACCATGATGGTATTTGGGTTCAATGAGATTTACTGGTTTGATTGTTTAAGGAAAGTGACAAAATACCGTTGCTGCTTGGACCGTGCGTTTGTCAGGTTTTACTACCTACCACTTTCCCCCCCTCCCCCTCCCCCCCCCCCTCTCTCTCTCTCTCTCTCTCTCTCTCTCTCTCTCTCTCTCTCTCCTTCTCTCTCTACTTCTCTCCCTCTCTCTCTCTCTCTCGCTCTTCTCTCCTCTCTCCCTCTCTCTCTCTCTCTCTCTCTCTCTTCTATCTCTCTCTCTCCTCACTCTCTCTCTCTCTCTGGGTTCTATCCTCCGTTCATCATACCTCACTCTCACTCCTCTATCTCCTCTTCTCCCATCTTTCTCCCTCCTCTCCTCTCTCTCACCCCCCCTTTCTCTCTCTCTCTCTCTTCCTCTCTCTCTCTCTCTCTCTCTCTCTCTCTCTCTCTCTCTCTCTCTCTCTCTCTTTTTTTTTCTCAATGTAAATATGTGAAATGTGTGAATGTGAAATAAAACAGAGATCCTAGCTTTAAAAAAAATTAAATTAAAATAAAAGATTGTATTTATAAATACGCCTAAAACCATCTGAAAAATATCAGCAAGTTGACGAAGCATTGAAGTGACATATTAAAGAAACAATGATGGTTTCAAACGACCTGCAAGTGAGGGCCAATAGGGGATGAGATTAGCGGAAGAGTAGCGTCCCTTGATTGGACGTCACCGGCGGAGAAGTTGTTTGTAAACAAACAAACAAGCCAAGGGCTCCAAATTCAAAATTTATTATTCATATTTCTGTACAAAAATGCATATCATAATCAACGCAGATCTTTTCTTTTATTTAGTTTTCTCCATTATGAAATGTTAACAAAATATTATGTAGACGACAAATTAAAAATAAAAGATAAATAATACAATACGATGAGACAACCCTTCCTAAACTTACTGAACTTTCCGCTAATGATTGGTACTAATAACGGCGATAGCGTCTGTCGGTTGTCAAGACGCGACTTCCAACAAAGGGGCGCTAACCTTAAATCTGTTTTGAAATCTCATTCCCTATAGGGACAGTGGTCACATTTTGAACAACATTGGATTATCTCTACACAATGATAAACAAAAATTTAATATAACAGCTTACAAAAGAGAATAAAGTACAAAAAAACACGGAACGTTTCGGGCTGACAACCCTTCTTCAACCAGTAACAAAAACAATAAAAACAATACAAACATACATACATACATCGCATAAAAACCGAATAGACGGCAGAGCAGAGTTGTGTTTTGTTAAAGTGATGTCTTTGTGTTTTCCTTGTTGTTTGCTTATTTTTGGTGTTTAGAAGGTTCTTTTCAGTGATTTTCCGTTTTTTGTTTTTTGTTTGGGTTTTTTTTTGTTTTTGTTTTTGTTTCTTTTTCTTGTTTTTTTTTTTTTTTTTTTGTTTGGGGGGGGGTTTTTTGTTTTTCTTTTGGTTATTGTTTTTTTGGGTTTTTTTTTTTTTTTTTTTTTTTTGGGGGGGGGGGGGGGGGGGGGGGGGTTGGTGTTTTTCTTTTGGGTTGGTTTTGGGGTTTTTTTTTTTTTTTTTGGGGGGGGGGGGGGGGGGTGGGGGGGGGAGGGAGGGGGTGTCTTTTGAAGCTGTTATATTAATTTGTTGACAACTACCTTCTAGATTCCACACCTGCTTCCAGCAGCCAGCAAGCATCATGCTGGAGGATCTACACACACACACACACACATACACACACATACACACACACACACTCACACACACACACACAGCTAGAAGCCCTTGACAAGGCAAATCATGACGGAATCACACATTACACATCATCATTATGCCAGTTTAATAACGCTAAACGACAAATCATACAATTTACAATTTGGCCAAAAAGGGTGAAAAAAAGAAAACAACAAAAAGAAAAGAAAACAGAAATCCACCCCCTCCCCCCAAAAAAAAAAACAAAAACAAAACAAACAAACAAAATAAAAAAAAACAAAAACAAATCAATACAAAGCAAAACAAAACAAAGAAAAAAAAAAAAACAACCCCAAAAATTCGCTCCGATAAGAGTCCCATTCGACATATAGGTACTTATTTGCAGGTCTGATAACCCAATTCCTTATGGGCTCATTGTTGTAATGGAAAAAATAAATAAAAAACGACGAAAAATAATGTCCATTACAGCATTGTTCAACTAGGCCCAAAAGCGGGTTCGGATGTCAGACCTGTATAATATATGCACATATCGGTCCCATCCATACCGACATAACACTGTTTTGAGACAGCAGATCGCACACACACACGCACACACACACACACACACACACTCACACACACTCACACACACTCACACACACTCACACACACACACACACAAACACACACTCACGCACACACACACAGACACGATTTAAGGCCAAAAATGGAAAATGATTAAAAAAGAAAAAAAACGTTTGTTTTATCTTTGCACAGCGTTCTGGGTCGCTGTGACATTCAGGGCCATTCATTCCATGATGGAGCCTAAGTGAGTGTCAGAAACAGACGACAGAAGAAGAAAAGAAAAGGAAAAAAAAAACAAAACAGATATTGTTGCAAACAACTGGTGTGTTTGTTTAGCGGTTTACTTTATGAATGTGTGTGTGTGTATGTGTGTGTGTGTGTGTGTGTGTGTGTGTGTGTGTGTGTGCTAATGTATAACATGACATAACGCTTTCTTTAATATATATTTTGTTTACACGTTATAGTTCTGTCACTATTGTTTTCAATGAAAGATAAAACTAATACCATAATTGGCCTGTAAAAAATAATTTTTAAGCCACTGATAATATGAATTAACCGCCTATTGCTTCCTCATCATCCGATCGGGACGCCTCGACTGCCTCTCTAATCGTCTGTGTCAATGGGAGCGATCTATATTCTAAGTTTTTTTTTTTTTTGTTTTTTTTTTTTTTTGTCCAACCAAGTCATCAATCACATGATTTGTTGCTGTCCAACAATTGGATATTTATTAACAAATGTAAACACGTTGCTTAGTTTATAAAAGTTGTAAATATATATAGTTCGAAGATGACGTCACTCAGGCCTTTGTTATTGTATTTTGCCATCCGCGTTTGTGAGTGATACTCACTAAACTGTATTACCCCGACTATAAAAGTTCAAGGTTACACATAGTTTTGTGTGTTGGTCACTTCCGGATGGCAATGTTATGAGCTTCTTAGCCAAGAGCAGACTATCTATACCCATGTGTCAAGGTGAACAAAATGACCAATGGTGATTTAAGACCTTTCAAAAGCTGTGAACACGTTTCACTATGTGGGGCATTTTGAGCACATTTTGCATTGCGACCAATGACCTGAGTATGCACATGGAAAGGTGCGGCTATGCGGTCTTGCGGCATGACACTCGCTTTCGGATCGGAAGGTCCTGGGTTCTATACTCGCTCGGCGCATAGCTGAGTCCTTGGAAAAGGCTCTTTACTCACGTACTCTCACCGTAAAGGTACGTTCTCTCACCGTAAAGGCTCTTTACTCACGCTTTCGGATCGGAAGGTCCTGGGTTCTAGACTCGCTCGGCGCATAGCTGAATCCTTGGAAAAGGCTCTCTTTACTCACATTGTCTCACCGTACTCATGTGTAAAAGGACTACCTGGCCGTTAACACAGTTGGCCCTGTCGGGGAAAAAAATTGTAATATCGCCTTACATGCGTCATGTCTCGTCCTATAATAAGTTACATGTTGCTGTTGACCAGGGAGCCCTTTGTAAAGCGCTTGGAGCACGTTTAGTGGATATTGCTCTATATAAAAGCTCAATTTAAGTAAGAATAACTATGTTCACGTCCAATATAATTCTCTATGAGACATGGGAATTTGTCAAGGAAGTCAAGTCCACGGTGTACATTAACAACATTACCATGTCTATCACGTCCATGAGTTGTTTTTGTTGTCAGCGCGCTTGTTGATTGATTTAACCATCCCCCCCCCCCCCACATCGCCTATAACGTTGCCGTTGCCGTCGCTTCTATGCCGTGTCTGCCCCAAGGATCTCAACTCGTCAAACAACCACGAGTGTAAACAGGAGGCCTACTGTGTCCACAATAAATAAATCACGTCAGCACCGCTCATCTTGCGAGTGTGTCAACTAGTGCCGCGCTGAAGACCGGTCTGGACCGCGGTCCGACGGTCTTTTAGCTGTGAACCGTAGACCGTCCCAGAGGGGAAGACCGGCGGCGGTCCTCACTTCTTATCACCTTTCAACTAGTGCGGGGCGGTCCTTGCAAAGACCACGGTCCTACGGTCTCGCGCCATAGCCTACTACTTCCCCAGCGATTCGTTGCTTCGGTTGCCTATCTTCCACCAATCACCACCCATCCCACTTAATTAATCGCACCACCCCCCCCCCCTTTGCCATACACTAAACGACACAGACGACCATACAGGCAGACGACCACCAACCTCCACTCCGCAAACCGCCCTTTCGTGTGTGAGATGGGGGGAACAGGAGGCGCACGCCTTGGACGATTCCATTATACGGGGTAAATTTCAAAATTTACTACACCATAATGATCGCAATGACAATGATCTATGGTGAAGGCATGACCCCTCTTCTCTAATGGGTTATTGTTTGAAATGTATGTGACTACAAAAGATGTGTGTGTTTGTGTGTGTGTGTGTGTGTGTATGTGTGTGTGTGTCGAACCTAGCAAGTAGCAAATCCGATTTTTTGTTTTCTTTTGTCCATCTCTTGTCACCACTCCTTTCTATCGCAGTGTTTTCATTTAAAATAATACAATAATATTAAAATTTCGTTTGGTGTTTTTACTAATCAAATAATATGAGTTTCATTAGTTTCTTCCTTCCAAAAAACCCAGTTATAACGTCTGAATTTTAAAAAAGTCCAATAGAATATTTGGGGACCCCGATAGCTCAGTTGATAGAGCACTCTATACGCAAAGGGCCAGAGATCGATCCCGGGTGCAGTCGATTTTTTTCTGAATCCCTGTCTACTCAGCAATGAATGGGTAGCTGAGTTTGTTAGATCTGGCGAAAAGTCACCATCGACCCCTCTTATCACCTCATCCACCCCCTCTTATTATAACTTCACGTCTCTCTCTTACTCTTCAATGCTCGCTGCCCTCTAATGTGTGTGTGTGTGTGTGGGGGGGGGGGGGGGTAGGAGTTGCGTGTGTGTATCAACGCCACGAACAACTCGATCAACGCCTTGGGCGATGCCATTATCTCCGTTAATGGGGATAAATTTCAAATTTTATTAAATTATCGAAGTAACAATGAAGTACGGTGAGCAAATAAAGAAGGCATCACCCCTCTTCTAATTAGGTTACAATTTGAAATGAGTGTGACTACTCCGTGTGTTTTACTCCTGTAGGCCACGGTTTTCATCGTGTAGCGGTCTTTAACGGTTCAAGAATGAACGATCCAACGCTCTAAAAGGTCAAACCGGTTCGAATTTCCAACAGTCTCTCAGGAATGTTCAATGTCGAAAAGGACCGGTCCTAGGACCGGTCCTTGCGGTCTTCATTTCCCAAGGACCGTAGGACCGTGGTCCTTAAGCTTGCCAAGGACCGCCCCGCACTAGTGTCAACCCTCTCCTTACTAGTGCCGCGCTGAGGACCGGTCCTATTGGACCGGTCCTACGGTCTTTTAGCTGTGAACCGGGGATCGGTCCCATAGTGAAGACCGGCGGCGGTCCTCACTTCTTATCACCTTTCAACTAGTGCCGCGCTGAAGACCGGTCTGATCACCGTCGGTCTCGCGCCATAGCCTACTACTTCCCCAGCGATTCGTTGCCTTCGGTTGCCTATCTTCCACCAATCACCACCCATCCCACTTAATTAATCGCACCCACCCCCCTTTGCCATACACTAAACGACACAGACGACCATACAGGCAGCCGACCACCAACCTCCACTCCGCAAACCGCCCTTTCGTGTGTGAGATGGGGGGAACAGGAGGCGCACGCCTTGGACGATTCCATTATAAGGGGTAAATTTCAAAATTTACTACACCATAATGATCGCAATGACAATGATCTATGGTGAAGGCATGACCCTCTTCTCTAATGGGTTATTGTTTGAAATGTATGTGACTACAAAAGATGTGTGTGTTTGTGTGTGTGTGTGTGTGTGTGTGTGTGTGTGTGTCGAACCTAGCAAGTAGCAAATCCGATTTTTTGTTTTCTTTTGTCCATCTCTTGTCACCACTTCTTTCTATCGCAGTGTTGTCATTTAAAATAATACAATAATATTAAAATTTCGTTTGGTGTTTTTACTAATCAAATAATATGAGTTTCATTAGTTTCTTCCTTCCAAAAAACCCAGTTATAACGTCTGAATTTTAAAAAAGTCCAATAGAATATTTGGGGACCCGATAGCTCAGTTGATAGAGCACTCTATACGCAAAGGGCCAGAGATCGATCCCGGGTGCAGTCGAGTTTTTTCTGAATCCCTGTCTACTCAGCAATGAATGGGTAGCTGAGTTTGTTAGATCTGGCGAAAAGTCACCATCGACCCCTCTTTATTACCTCATCCACCCCCTCTTATTATAACTTCACGTCTCTCTCTTACTCTTCAATGCTTGCTGCCCTTTAATGTGTGTGTGTGTGGGGGGGGGGGGGGGGTAGGAGTTGCGTGTGTGTATCAACGCCACGAACAACTCGATCAACGCCTTGGGCGATGCCATTATCTCCGTTAATGGGGATAAATTTCAAATTTTATTAAATTATCGAAGTAACAATGAAGTACGGTGAGCAAATAAAGAAGGCATCACCCCTCTTCTCTAATTAGGTTACAATTTGAAATGAGTGTGACTACTCCGTGTGTTTTACTCCTGTAGACCACGGTTTTCATCGTGTAGCGGTCTTTAACGGTTCAAGAATGAACGATCCCACTTCCAACAGTCTCTCAGGAATGTTCAATGTCGAAAAGGACCCGACCGGTCCTTGCGGTCTTCATTTCCCAAGGACCGTAGGACCGTGGTCCTTAAGCTTGCCAAGGACCGCCCCGCACTACTCCTTACCAGCCATTTTCAGAATTTTCCCAAAAAATAACTTCACACCCACAAAATACAAAAACAGACATTTCTTACTCAAACAGAAAAGCAACAAGCACATTCTATACGTAATATTTTTCAACAATATGAACTCTATTACAGAATGTCAAGTTTTTATAACTATAGCAAAAAGAAATGAAATCTGGATAAGAAAAGAGACGATTGCATCGTAACAAATGTGACGCTTTTCCAATAGGTGGTAAGGAGAGTGTTAACTCACTCAATCCTAGAGATTTTTGCTACTTTTCAAAATTGGAAGAAAAAAAAAACATGTATTAAAAATGAGCATGTGCATAGATAGTTTTATTCAACTGTCATTAACGTGCATTAAACTAAAAACATTAACTGTGATACGAAGCCTATAATTTGTCTCAGAAAAAATGTAATAAAGAATAGGCATCGGGTAAAAGTAACTCGGCTAAACTACGGATATAGTCGGTGTTAGGGTTGAGCGAGTTAAACAATACGAGTAGCACAAAAAAGAAGAAAAAAATGCGTGTAATGTGGTGATGGTGGTGGTGGTGATGATGATGATGATGATGATGATGATGATGATGATGATGATGACGACGACGATTGTGAACAGACTGTATCGTATCGTATCGTTTAAGACATAATGAGACTATAGATAGTATGCAGATGACGTCACTCAGGCCTTTGTTATTGTTTTTGCCATCCGCGTTTGTGAGTTGTCCTCACTAAACTGTATTAACAAGACTATAAAAGTTCATGGTTACAGAGTTTGTGTGTTGGTCCGTTATACTTCCGGATGGCAATGTTGTGAACTCCTTGGCCAAGCGCATTCTATCTTCGAAGATGGCGTCACTCAGGACTTTGTTATTGTTTTTTTTTGCCATCCGCGTTTATGAGTAATTCTCACTAAACTGTAATAACCAGACTATAAACGATCATGGTTACACACAGTTTTGTGTGTTGGCCAGTTATACTTCCGATTGCAATGTTGTGAACTTATTAGCCAAGTGCATACTATCTATAAAGAATGCCTTTATATATTATTTGTAACTTCAAGAACAATGTTTGTTTGTTTTTGAGGGTTTTACGGCGCATGCGACACGTTGAGGTCATATCAGTAAAAAGGAAGAAAATGGAATAGTAAAAAGTTATAGAATTACAATTAAAGTACCCAAGAAAAGGTAAGACAAAGGGGAATTGGTTCAAATAAGCAAAAGAGGTAGATTCCAAGAGCACACTCTCAGTGTACTACTTAGTTTGAGATCACCTAAAAGTTTCACACAAACACGAGTACAAAATCCCACTAAGAAGAATACACTCAAATGTTTACAAATCACTTCACTCGTAATGACGCATAGTAACTCAGTAGCTGGTTCTAAACTATCTGAACAATGGTGAACGCCCTTATGAAATACTTCGCCGACGAGCATACGAGTGTATCCAGAGGAGAAAACATAAATATGATCATCTTTTGACTTTTATACATTCTGATCACATGACATGTGAAAAAGTTCTAGCCAGCATGAAGAATAAAAAGTACCGATTTTCTTTGTTTAGAACCAAACTGCTCGTTGCTGGGCGCACGTGGCATCAGACTATTGAATCCTATTGTATGGGCATATCGCATCAATATATCGATATATCGATAAAATTGACGTATCATATCGACATCAAAACGCCAGCTCGATATTAAGCATATTTTACTCTCTGGACTCAATACATCGATAAATATCAATATTGATATTTTGAGAGGCGACA
>NC_088362.1:30111164-30143664 GCF_034508935.2 Berghia stephanieae
CCAATGGTTTAGCCCTAAGCTTAGTGCTACGTGTCCAATTATTTTAGTCCAGTTGATCGATTAAAAAAAAATTAAAACAAATATACCCACTACAATTAAGTGCTTAAAGCGCTTCACAATGGGTCTCAAGTCAACAGCAACACGACGTGCTTAGAATAAGGCGGTTTTACAAGTTGTTTATGCTTTAATCGGCCAGGTACTCATTTTACCCTCATTCTTTCTTATTCTTTTCCTATTTTCTTTTCTTTTTTTCTTTACTAACATTGTATCTATATAATTGCATTTTGTATCAACTATTTGAAACTGTCGAATATACAAGTTGGACATGCCAAATGCATGTAAATAGAGTTGATTATACAACGAATATTGCATATGACACTTGCTTATGTATTATGTAGATATTTAATTCTCAATATTATCAATTAATTGACATTGAATACTATTTATATAATTGATCATTTGTATCTATGCATAAAAGTTACAAAGAGCATTTAAAGGGTTTTTGGAAACTATTGGCTCTTAAAACATACGATGCGGATTTCCTTCCTTTTTTTCCCCTTCTCTCTCTCTCTCTCTCTCTCTCTCTCTCTCTCTCTCTCTCTCTCTCTCTCTCTCTCTCTCTCTCTCTCTCTCTCTGTGTGTCTGTTTCTCTCTCTCTGTCTCTCTCTCTCTCTCTCGCTCTCTCTCTCTCTCTCTCGCTCTCTCGCTCTCTCTCTCTCTCGCTCTCTCTCTCTCTCGTCATTCTTTTTTCTTTTCATTGTTCTCTTCCATTTTTCTTCTTTTTTATTTTCATAATTATTGGTCCAACAAGGCAGTCTATCGCCTCATTACAAATCGGATGTTAGTGATTTGAAGTGGTGTGCAGTTTGATTACATACAGCGTGATTGATAACAAGCACCGATACAGTGTTTGAACTGCAATCTTTTACCCAACTGAAGGACGTAGACATTTTTTTTTTAAATTGAGCTTTATATAGGGCAATATCCACTAAATGTACTCAAAGCGCTTTACAAGGGGTCCCTGGTCAACAGCAACATTTAACATGTAGGACGGGACATGACGCCTGTTAGGCGATATTACAATTTTTTTCGGACAAAGACAACGCAGTTAACAGCCAGGTACTCATTTTACACCTGAGTACGGTGAGAGAATGTGAGTAAAGAGCCTTTTCCAAAGACTCAACTATGCGCCGAGCGCGAGGCTCGAACCCAGAACCTTCCGATCCGAAAGCGAGTGTCCTACCACTAGCCGCACTACTAGAAACAATAGCAGTAACCTGTGTGACGTCATCTTCATTCCATATTTATCTATATTATTATCATCGACCCAGTACCAGATCGTGGCTTATTATTAATAAGGTAAACCAACACGATGAAATACGACACCATAACTCGCCTACGGACACCAATCATAAACATCAGCAGCACACTGCCGTACTCTCTGGAAAAACACATATTTAAAAATTTGGCCAGAAATCTCGTCATTCAAATATCGATCGATTTAAATGACTCATCTTGGCAAAAACTCTCAAACCCGGGACTTCGACGGACGTCGAAGTCCCGGGTTTGATAGTTTTTGCCAAGATGAGAGTCATTTAAATCGATCGATATTTGAATGACGAGATTTCTGGCCAAATTTTTAAATATGTGTTTGGCCAGAGTACGGGAGAGCACTGCTGCAGTGTACACTCACAAAACGCCTTGGGGGTTGTTTCTCATTACAGTGCACTCTGGATACGTCGACGTTGCCTAAGTCGATTTTTACCCAAGTCGATTTTTTTTCTTGGTCCCTCCCCCTTCTTCCTATATAACATTAGTAAAAAAAAAAAAAACTCCACATAAGTCGACGTCGCTTAAGTCGATGCTCTTTTCACTCATGACTACAAAAAAAAAAAAAAAAAAAAAAAATCACAAATAAACAAGTATTTACATTGGTTAAAAAAGCTACCAGTAAGAATTTTAAGTGGTTAAGAATAATATCCGCGAACGATTGGCGCACATCGATGTGATGTAGGTGCTTTGCCTGACGTCCGTGTTCAATGTACATGAGCAGTATTGAATAACTTTAATTTCTCCATCTCAAATTTTACATGTCGCAACTTCAAGTTCAAGATTTTTTTTGTTCTAATCCCAGGCCATCCTATGTAATGGCCCTCTTAATTAGTATCAATTTTATCAAGAGGAATTCAAGTCAAGTCTACAACTACAATGGCAAGCCTATCGCGGAAAAGGAAGATTCGATGCACTTGGAAAGTTTGGCATGCGACAGAAAATCATCGCATAGGAAATTGGCATACCAGCTATTTCTGTCTCGACGATTTACAAGAAGCATGACCTTGACCCAGAGGCTCCTACCCTTCCACTTTTCGCGGAATAATTTCACTTAATTGGAATACATTCCACATTCAAGGCAAAAATTCCGCTTCTCACCTCTCTGTCGAGGAAAATAAAATAAAAAATCTCTAGCGAAAAAAAAATGAGCTATGGCTTATTTCGTCATCTCCTATGGTCAATCAACACACATTTTGTATGTCTGATTAGTCTCTTTAAAGTGTGTGCTGCTGATGTCGGATAATATTATGTTTGGGAGGGGGTTGACCGAAGTATTACTATTATTATTGTGACTCCAATTCGTGAGGTCAATGACCTTGGTAATATTATATGTTGGCTTCGATCGGTAATAATATTATTTGAGTACGGTCAGCTTCTTTCCCTATTTAATTTTAGCCCTGTGTCCGTGTGTGTGTGTGTGTGGTGTGTGTGTGTGTGTGTGTACCGGCACGCGCGTTTGCTTGATTAGGTGTGTGTGTATGGGGGGGGGGGGAGGGTCCTGACAAGGTTAAATCCATCCATTCAATGCTTTGCTCTCAGACGGCCAGGACCTGTGTGTTCTCTATTATTATTTGACCCCATTCTTCGTCTTTACACAATCTGTACATTTTTACACATTTTTTATTTTTAATAATTTGAGTACTTTTGGATTGTCTATTACATTTTCTGTTGCAAAGCATGTCATAGTCAATAACAGTAAGTTGATTCCGCTTTTTTATCTCAAATTCCGATTTTTATGTATTCTGATTCCTCTATGGGACTATTGGGGGTAGGAGCCTCTCATGACCACTACAGAGACCGCGCGATATGAAGGGACATAGTTATTCTAGATTGGTTTGCTTTGTTCAAATAAGTTTTTGCTCATTTGGTTACACTCCGGTTAAGTTGATTTTCGGATAAGTCGATTTTTTTCTCGGTTCCCCTGGGCATCGTCTTATCCGGAGTCCACTGTATTTGTTTTGTATTGTTTGTCTTTGTTGGATTGTGTTTGTGTGCGTGTGTGTGTTTGTGTGTGTGCGTGTGTGTGTGTGTCTGTGTGTCTGTGTGTTCATTGTTTCTACGTTTTTTATCTTATTTTTATTATTGATTCTAAATTTGATTTTTTTGGGGGGGAAATTTGATCCTCCCAAAATAATACCAGATTATAGATGAATCACTTGTTATAAATTTAAGTTTCTAGCCACAATGTTGTTTGTTGTTTTTTAAATAAAGGTATTTTGTAGATGATTAACGACAGATCAACAACAACAAGAAGAACAACAATAACATCAACAACAACATCTACATCATCATACAGCATCAGCAACGACAACCACCATCCATTATAAACACCAGCACCATCCCCCTGCATTCCGTGACGTAGGCACGCGGCCCGTTTAAATTGAAACCGGACGCCGATATGACAGTCGCAGACGTGACTATTTTAAGGTAAAAACAACAAGATCATCATCATCATCATCATCATCATCATCATCATCATCATCATCATCCTCATCATCATCATCATCCTCATCACCGCCACCATCGTCATCATAAACACCAACAACAAAACAACATCGCCATCATCATCGCCATCAACAACACCGCCACCACCACCACCATCATCATCAACACCGCCACCACCACCCCCATCCTCTTCCTCCCACTGACTGACGTCAGCCATCAGTAGTGTTAAATTGAAAACGGACATCCATATGACAGATACAGACGTGACTATTTAAAGGTAACACCAACGACAACAACCCACACACGTAGATGAACATCCACTTTCATTGTCATTGCCATTCATCGCCTCCGTTATCATTCATCATCATCATCATCATCATCATCATCATCATCATCATCATCATTATCGTCAACATCATCATCATCATCCATCGTCAACATCATCATCATCATCCATCGTCACAACAATCACCACTACTATCATCATCATCATCATCATCATCATCATCATCATCATCATCATCATTCATTATCACTACAACCACCACTACTATCATCATCATCATCATCATCATCATCATCATCATCATCATCATCATCATCATCATCATCATCATCACATCATCATCATCATCATCATCACCTTCGCCATCACCATCACCACCATTACCATCACCATCACCACTATCACCACCACCAATATTATCATCGTCACCATCACCACCATCATCATCCTCATCAATATGATCCCCATCACCACCAGTCACAACCTTAATAATTAAGATCCATACCTTTCTATATACTATGATTGAAACCTAACACCTTCCCCGTGTTATCATAAACCCCCAAGTCCTCTAATATCAAACTCATTGCAACTGTTTTCCAACCAAACAGTTTTTTGTTAATTTTGAATAGGTAACTTCATCTTCCAATAACTGTCAAATTGAATACTACATAAGGTGCCCGAGGCGATGCACTGTACAAATATTGAACACAAAATTTAACAGTTTCACTTTTCAACAGAATACCTGATACAGAACGTTTTTCGAGTTCAAAACCCCTTCAGTCGTAATCAAAAACAGTTACTTCAAATAACAGACATATTGAATATTAAGCTACCGGAGGCTGTGGATTGTGTAAAATATTTCACACAAATGAATTTAAAAGCTTTGTATTCGAACAAAATACCGAAATACGGAATGTTTCGAGCTCAAAACCCTTCTTCGGCCATAACAACAATAATAATAATAATAATAATAATAATAATAATAATAATAATAATAATAATAATAATAATAATAATAATAATAATAATAATAATTATAATAATAATAAAAACTTCGATTAACAGACAGATTGAACATCAAGCTACCACCAGCGGCTGCAGACTGAAAAATAATATTTAACACAAGTGTACGTAACATCTTCGTATTAGAACAAAATACCCAATACGGAACGTTTAGAGCTCAAAACCCCTTTTCAGCCATCATCAAAAACGGTTGTTAAAAAAAAAATCACTAATTCCAGGTTTTGTGGGGTCCACTGTAGAAAGTTTGTTTCTAACCAACATACCAATCAAATCTGGAAGACTTTAAAACTGAACAGGTTTTCTATTATAACACTTTTTTTTTTCAATTCCACGATTAGCGTGATGCCAATGCTATGAAAGTGACTTAAATTAAGAAATGAAGGAGCAGGCACCGGTGTAAGATAAAGACGAGAACAAAATGTATGAAAGGTGTCAGACAAATCAAGAAAAAAAATACAAGAAAAAAATACAAAAAACATCCCCCCCAAAAATCAGTGGACCTCGACTGGGGATCGAACCTCAGACCGGTCAGACGTGCTGCTACCAATAACATGACTTAACTGTGTTTCTATGTAAAAATATTATGACATATTTCCCAACAACAAAACAAGTGTCAATATAGAACGTCCAATTATCGAATTGTTTATGTACCTTCCTTCACAGAAAGCTCGGTCAAGCGTAGAATAACTGATAATACATCTTTGTAAAAACTCTCCACGAATCCGCTGTGTCACCATCCGTGTCACAAAAACACCTTTCCCCTTTGTTTCTTGGTACTTGCCGCTTATTAAGTCTTACTCGCTAATTAAAAAAGTATAATATATGATTCTTTCATTTCTTTGTATTTATTTAAAGATTTATTTTTTACGTCCCCAATATCAACTATGAGCTTTCAAGTATATGTTATTAATTGCGCGATACTAATATAACGAGTTTAATCATACAAAGAAATGAAAGAATAAGTTTATTCCACCCTTCCAAGTAAGATTATTAGATATTTCGAAACGAATTGTTTGGTAGATAGTAGTACGTCTATTCATCATAATTTGTGTTTTTCTCCATCTGCTTGAATGACAATTGGATTCAGTAGTCTGATGTCAAGCCGCCTGGCAACGGCGGCCATCTTGGTTCTAAACAAAGAAAATCATTACTTTTTATTCTTCAAGCTGGCTAGAACTTTTCATATGTCTTGTGACCAGAATGTGTAAAAGTCAAAACATGATCAAGTTTATGGGGTTTTTTCTCCTCTGGATACGATTTTATGCTCGCCGGAGTAATATTTCACACGGCGTCCGCCATTGTTCCGATAGTTTAGAGCCAGTGTTGCCAAGTTACCATGCGTCATTATGAAGGAAGTGACGTTACGACTATTGAATCCTATTTGACCCAAAAAGAAAACTTACTTAAAACATATTAACTCTTCCTATATTTTAATATTTACTGCCTTCAACGATAATTTTATAGGAAATCGTACGTCTGGGATGTATTAATACAGTATTTGATCGTAATATTGAATATTTCTTAAGCTCGGTCCCCGGTCCGAAAATCTAATATTTCAAGGTCATAAACTATAGATAGAACGAAGATGACGTCACTCATTTCTTTGCTATTGGTTTGGTTTCTTTTTTTTTTTTTTTGTTGCCATCCACGTTTATGAGTAATTCTCACTTAACTGTATCAACCAGACTATAAACGTTCATGGTTACACATGTTTTTTTGTGTTGGTCCATTATACTTCCGGATGGCAATGTTGTGGGCTTCTTAGCCAAGTGCATACTATCTTTATATTCCAAAAGTCACATGACTCAAACGTAGCTGCCTGAAGCTCGAAGAAATAATAAATAAAAGTCGAATAGAAGCTACAATTTAATTACTATTGACAGATGATATGGACTTTTCGGGTTTCCCTTTTGTCAACTAAACACGACCAATGAAACACACATGCCCTTACAGAGAGAACACCAACATAGCATTGCGCATGCGTCTCTCTCTTATCAACTGAGGAAATATATTGTTTGGTTAATGAGATATCACTGTATTTGACAAATCACTTTTCAAAAGAAGTTATTGTATACATACTTTTATAAAATAGGCGTGTAACAATAAATTTATTTTGATAAAAGTTCAGTTATATGTTGCAAAGAATGAAAAATAATAATGAATGCACCGAAGATTAAGAGTACCCGCCGTGAAATCACTGACTTCACGGTTCAATAACTGGGACAAAAAGATTGCTGAGAAATGATTTAACGGGTGCATCACTGTAAACTTTTCATTAAAATAAGTTTATTGGTTATACTTTCATTTTATAAAAGTATGTATATAATAACATTTTTAAAGTGATTACTCAAATATAATTAGGAGTGATATCTCATTAACCAAACGATTTCCTCAGTTGATAAGAGACGCATGCGCAATGCAATGTTGACGTTCTGTCTGTAAGGGCATGTCATGTATGAAACACCCAACACGAATGAGAGACAAGAGGATGGCATCGCTAAGGCGAAATAGCCATAGTTGTAATATTAGTCGTGTGGAGCCCGGGATGGCCGAGGCCATTCGGGCACCGGGTTGGATCTCCTTCCGTCACATATTATTCAGGGCGGGCCGTTCAAGGCCCCCACTTATAGGCCCGAAATCCGGGATGGTCTACTGACGGTCAACCATCCTTTGCCCCCAATATGCCTCAAGCACCCCAGCCAACGACAAAGTAGGTGATCTATGGAGGGTACGCTCACTTCATCCCCTGTCCAACATGTACCAGTAGTGGTCAAGACCCCGAAACCGCAGAGCATCTAGTTGAACGGTGCGTTGTTAAGAAGCTTCCGGCGAGCTTGCTATGCTACACGAGTGCGATAATGAGTTTGCGTCCTGGTTAGATCGTCATATCATAGTAGTGTGAGCACCATTAGAAGCTGCTGCAATTGGATTCATTAGCCTGTCACGTCCGCCCAGAAACCAACAGCTTGGTTCTAAGCAAAAAAAAAATGGGTACTTTTATTCTTCATGCTGGCTAGAGCTTTTTCACATGTCATGTGATCAGAATGTATAAAAGTCAAAACATGATCAGATTTATAATGTTTTCTCCTCTGGATACACTTTTATACTCGTCAGAGAAGTATTTCATAAGGGCTTCCGCCATTTGTTCCGATAGTTTAGAACCAGTTACTAAGTTGCTATGCGTCATTTCAAGGGAAGTGACGTCACGACAGTTGAAGCCTATTGTTGTGATGCATTGGCTATCTATCTATGGTGTAATTTGTGAGTTTCAATCACTTGAAGAAATCATCAGGCCCTATTTTCAACCATCGATTTTTTGCGAGTTGTCTCCTCGTCATAGTGAAGCGTTCGATGTCTTTGGACACAACACGGGGACAAATCCAGTGACAAAGCAAGCCATTCTCTTAATATCATAAATTCCCTCTCATTGTACTTGGGTGTAAAATGAGTACCTCGGCGTGAACATAGTCCAAAAACATTAAATTGTAATATCGCAATTGTCTCGTCCTCCATGTTAAGTGTTGAGGCGAATTGTTACGGGGTGAAAATTGAGTAAAGAGCCTTTTCCAAGAACTCAAATATGCGCCACTCAGAGCTGCGCTGGAGTAAGATTCGTTAATATCAACAATGCACCATTATTTGAAAAGTCACGATTCGCCAGCGATGTTTCCTTCCTAGGGTCAACCTGACATTTGAAACAATTTCAATTTGTTTACACTTGGGGACAGACGGATGGACATAGTCTTCATTACGTCACCACTAATTATAGAAACCATGAATGCAGCGGAAGGAAAAGTGATCTAATTTTATTTTTTTTTAAGGATATAGATAGTATGAAGTTATCGTGACTCAGGTCTTTGTTATTGCTTTTTGCCATCCATCTTTATGAGTAATTCTCACTAAACTGTATTAACCAGACTATAAATGGTCAAGGTACACACAGTTGTGTGTTGGTCCGTTATACTTCCCGATGGCAATGCTGTGAGCTTCTTAGCGAAGCGCATTCTATATATTAAAAAAAGGTTGGTGTATTAGTGGAATGCGTTTGTCTTAAAGTATGTCCCTTAGTGGTGTGGTACAGCTGGACTGCTGCCACGACCTGGCCCCGTTTTCTAGGCGTTGTTGCCAGCATTAACGGCCAGGTACTCATTTTACACATGAATACGATGAGAGAACGTTATAGAGCCTCCTCCAAGGACTCAAACCATGCGCCGAGCGAGGCTCGAATCCAGGACCCTCCGATCCGAAATCGAGTGTCATGCATACCACTTGACCACACAAAGCCGCAAAACGCTCACAAAAGCACGCGATTCATGATAAAATAAGTCACAAGACTGCGACACCACAGCGAAAACATACTCAGCCGCTAAAAGCCAAAGATTTCAAAATAAATAATTTTTAAAAAATGAAAATAACAGCTTACAAAGAAGAAAGAAAAAAAGAATAGAATACTGTACACGTTTCAGGTTCAAAATCAATCAACAAACAAAACAAAACAACAACAAAAAATAATACCAAAACATGAACACCACAAAAAAAAAAACCGATTAAACGACTATTTTTTTTTTATTGGCTGAATGTAACATACTGAGCTCCATTGATGATGCTAAAATAATAATAATAATTATCCTTCAAGCTCCCAACATGGTCATGTATTCAGTGGCAGGAAGTGGAGGGGGTGGGAAAGGGAAGACAGGAAGAGGTCTGAGAGAGAGAGAGAGAGAGAGAGAGAGAGAGAGAGAGAGAGAGAGAGAGAGAGAGAGAGAGAGAGAGAGTTGTGTGCTGGTGGGGGGATGAGGAAGGGGAGTGGAAAGGTTGGGGGGGGGGGGGGGGGGGGGGGGGAGGGGGGGGGAGGGGGGGGGAGGAAGAAGATGTAGGAGATGAGGGGGTGGGTTGGGGGAGGAGCGGGGAGAGTGAGAAAAAAAAAAAAAAAGAGCGGAAAGGGGGAGGGGAAGAGACCGAAATTTTATCCCGACAGCACGTTATAATGATGCGAACCTTTCGAGTGTCAGTCAAAACACTCAAAACGATTGAATAAAGCCAACCCCCCCCCCCCCACCCCCCACCCCCGTACCCTCAACCTTCCATACCACAAAACTCAATCTCTCATGCCCTCTTGTTCCACCTTCCAGCATTCTATCTATGCTACATAATGGCTATTTACTCGTATCTCAATGGCAACAAGTATATGCAAATCCTCCCCCCCCCCACCCCCCCCACCCCGGCCAGCAAAGCTGTCAAAGATGGCATTTCCCAACAGTGCCATCATCATCATCATCATCACCACAGCCGTCATCCCCTATTCAGCCGTACTCTGGAAAACCCCATTTTTGAAAATTTGGCCAGAAAACTCGTCCTTCAAATATCGATTGATTTAAATGACCCTTATCTTGGCAAAAACTCTCAAACCTGATACTTCGCGTAGTCCCAGGTTTGAGAGATTTTGCCAAGATGAGGGTCATTTAAATCGATCGATATTTGAAGGACGAGTTTTCTGGCCAAATTTTCAAAAATGGGTTTTTCCAGAGTACGGCAGTATTGTGATTGTGGAATGGACGCCATGGCTATGAGATATTATGGGACCAAGCCGACGTGCGCATATTTGCAGGTCCGATAACCTGACGCAATTAAGGCCTTGTTTTAATGTTGTTATGGACAATAATATTAATTAATGCGGTTGTTTTGAGTTATTTCCATTACAACAATGAGGCCACAATGATTTGGGTTATCAGACCTGCAATTAAATACACGCCAGGACGGGTCATACTGAGATAAATGATTGTCCTGAAAGCGAGTGAATGGTACCAGCATGTTTGTTAAGTAAATTAAGATTTTTGTAGCGTTGAACGGACAGCAAGAATCCATCCTATCATAATATAGACACAGCGACCTCGGTGGAACAGACGAGTAGATAGAAAGAATTCATTTGTTCAACTAATGACTTATAGTGACCATCGCATAAAACCCCTATTAAGTTGGGATGGCCATAGTGCGGCTATGTGGTCTAATGGTATGGCACTCGTTTTTCGGATCGGATGGTCCTGGGTTCGAGCCTCGCTCGGCGCACAGTTGAGTCCTTGGAGAAGGCTCTTTACTCACATTCTCTCACCGTACTAATATGACTTACTTGACTTGACTTAGATGCCTTTCGCGTCTCGACCGAAAGATCGGGTCGCCTTGGCTGTTTCCAGTATTTCCTGTGTGAGGTGTCTCCAATATTGCCGGTCCTCTGCTAGGGTTCTCAGATTTTCAAGGTCCCCTGCCGTTATGAGACTAATGCTTTGTCCAAGTGTTGTGAGGTTTTTGTTTAGGATCACAGGGAGTGTTGTGATCGGTCTTCCTCTGAAAAGGTTCCCGTGTTTTTGGAAGTATCCCGACATGGCTTGGTTTGCTGGTATGTTTTTGTCCCTGCGTAGTATGTGACCGAAAAGTTGCCATCGTTGTTGTAAAATGTCAAGGGAGATTGGTCTTTCTTTTGTGATCTTATAGAGTGATTCATTTGAGATCTTTTTGGGGTATTTGATGTCCAGTACCCTTCTTAGCTGTGTGCGATGGAAGGCATCCAGATGTTCTTCTTCGGATTTTGTCAACGCCCAAGTGCCGCAGTTATACAGAAGTACCGGTTTTACAAGAGCATGGTACAGTTTCAGTTTGGTTTTTCTCTTTATTTTGTCACCTCTAATCCATACATTGGTGAGTTTACTGAGTGCGGCGTTTGATAGCTGTTTTCTTCTTTGTAATCCTCGGTGTCTCCAATTAGTGAGCCGACTTTCTTTGTTCTTTTCCATTCCTCTTTGTTCCTCGATATTGTTGTAAATTCGGTTTTATTGACATTGACTTGGAGGTTATATTTCATGAGGGTATTTTGTATGATGTCTATATTTGCTGGTGTTGATCCAATAAAATCGACATCATCTGCATAGGCGATTTCTCTAGGGATTGCATTCTCAATATGAGTCGTTGGTTTTGGAATGACTTTTCGAACTTCTTTCAGAGCGTGTTCTAAGTATATTGTGAACAGAATCGGGCTCAGACTATCTCCTTGGGGGGTCCCGATGTTACTTTCGAACTGCGTCTGTTTTGTGGCCCCGTATATCCTTGGTTGTATCTTTGTGTTGCTGAGGAGAAATCGGATTATTCGGAGCTCGTCTTCGTCTACTATTTCTGTTAATATCTCCAAAAGTTTTCCTCTGTCGATCGTATCAAAGGCTGCGGACATATCGATTCCGGTTATTGTTATGGATATGTTTTCTTTGAGTGCCTTTGCTGCCAACCATTTATGTGTCCATACAACGTCCGATGTGCTTCGGTCTTGGCGAAACCCGCTTTGGCTATGTGATAGGTATTTTTCTATTTTCGGTCTAATTCTGTTGAGGACAATAGTTGACAGTGTTTTTCTTATGGTATTCAGTAATGTTATTGGGCGCAGGTTGTTTACGGGTCCTTTCGTTTTTCCTGGTTTTTGTATTGTAATTAGGACACCGCTGTTAATGTCCCAGTCTTTGTGTGTTGAGAATGTTTTGTTCATTATGTTTGCAATGCTCAGATCCAGGGAGAGTGTACCGCATTTCAGCAATTCAGCGGGAATTTCATCTTCGCCTGGGGATCTGTTATTGTTTAGGCACTTTATGCTATTTCTAACTTCAGTTGTTGTGATGCGGTTGTTTAGGTCTCTAGGGTTTCCTGAGAAGGGCGATATTTGTGAGACTTGTTTGTGAAATTTCTGCTGGAAGTGGTCAGTTACAATGTCAAGGATATCGTTGGGATTTGTTGTCTGTTTGCCAAATTTATCCTGTAGTTTTGGGTTCTCGAATGGTTTTCGGTTCAGAGATTTCGTCGCTTTGAACATAGACGATGCGTTATTTTTGGACTTTTCTATGTCTTCCACTTTTTTGTCTAATTCCTCGTTTCTGTGTTTTATTGTAAGTGATCGAATTGAATGCAGTATTTTGTTTCGTTCCGTTTTCAGGTTTATTATTTCTTCCGAGTCTTTCGTGTTTTGTATCCTGATCCTAAGTTCTTTTTGTTGCCGCGATAGATCGTTAATAGCGATGTTAGGCGTTCGATTTGGTTTGTTCTTAGTTGTATTAATAGAGCCTGCACTTTCTTCCCCCGCATATTTCATTGCCGCTTGCGTCTCTTTCCATTCATTGTTTGGATTGCTGTTTTGCTTTATTTTAAATAGACTTGAGTTAAGTTCATATTGGTAATGAATGCGACATTCTCGCTCATTTACTATTTTTGCCGTGTTTATTTTGACTGCGGTTTTACCTTTCTGTCTTCGTTGTCTGTACACATTTATGTTGAAATTCGTTTTTACAAGTTTGTGATCGGATGTTAGCAGTGTACCACCGTATGATCGCGAGTTGGTTGAGTAGTGTTTATGGCGGTGTCGACATATGATATAGTCTATTTGGTTGTGTATTGTTATCATTTTGTCTTGGGTTTGGTCTTTCCTTTGTCCTACCCATGTTGTCTGGTGTCTTGATGGGTGGTTGAAAGCACTGTTTGTTATGAAAAGTTTTCTCTGTTCACAGAACTGGACTAATTTTTCTCCGTTATCGTTACGTTTTCCTTTTGAGTATGATCCTAAACATAGTGTGTCACTGTCGAGACGTTTTCCTACTTTGGCATTAAAATCTCCAGCAATTATTAATATTGATTTGTTTCCTATTTTGTTCAGTGTATCGTCTAGGTCTTTGTAAAATTTATCAGTTTCCTCTGGGTATTGTTTTGCGCGTTGACTTGTTGTACTAATATGTAAAATAAATACCTGGCCCCACACTGTCCTCAATTACACAGCCATTGAAACACCCTCAGCTCAAGCGACCTTTGACGTGGTCAAATCGCGACTGGGTGACGGGGCTAATAATTCTGCGCACCGAGTAGATCGAAACGGAACGAAGCGAAGTATTCTATGAAAACGAAATCCTCGCATTATCAAATCCCCTGTATAGCAACAAGGAAATATGAGACGTCATTTCCTCACAACGCCATTACCATCACTGTTACTATCACCCTGTGTTGTAGTAGAAAGTGGACCCCAAGGCCAATGCTTCAGATAAAGCCAGATAAGAAAAATCAATTGCCTGAGTGAGAGACTAATAAAAAAAAACAAAAACAATAAATAGAGCAGGTTAGTTTATCCCTCACCCAGTTTCTCCTCCTCCATCCCTCATCTTTTCCCCCTTCACCCCCTTGTAAAATAATATGTTCGTTATTATTATTTGACATCTGGATTAATAGCGAGCGAGAGCAAAGTGATATGGAGGGGAGAAAGAGAGAAAGAAAGGAATACAATGAGGGAGGGAGAGAGAGAGAGAGAGGGATAGAGAAAGAGAGAATGAGAGAAAGAAAGAATGACATAAAGAAAGAGACATAGAGAGAGGAGAGAGAAATAGAGAAAGATAAAGATATCGAGAAAAATCTGAACAAAACATTGCTGAAGTCATATTATTCTTATGATGTAAAAAAAAAAAAAAACGTTGCCGATCAGGTACTATGTGCGGCTATGTGGTCTAGTGGTATGACACTCGCTTTCGGATCGGAAGGTCCTGGGTTCGAGCCTCGCTCGACGCATAGTTGAGTCCTTGGAAAAAACTCTTTACTCACATTCTCTCACCGTACTCAGGTGTAAAATGAGTACCCGACCGTTAACAGCGTTGTCTTTGTCCGAAAAATTGTAATATCGCCTAACAGGCGTCATGTCTCGTCCTACATGTTAAATGTTGCTGTTGACCAGGGACCCCTTGTAAAGCGCTTTGAGCGCGGTAAGTGGATATTGCGCTATATAAAAGCTCAATTTTATTTATTTTTTACTCATTTACTCATTTTAACTTGAGTACTGTGAGAAGTAAGCATAATAATAATAATAATAATAATAATAATAATAATAATAATAATAATAATAATAATAATAATAATAATAATAATAATAATAATAATAATAATAATAATAAAGAGTTAGGGATAGGAGCAAGTCCGTTTGGGAATGCAAGCAAGAGCACTAACCACAACATCCCCGAGGGCGACATGAACATGACTTTTACAAAACAAATCATTATTTCTCCCTCTCTCCCTCTCCATTGTGTTCTTCCATTCAAGCGACAACAAACTACAAGGGCCTGATTGACAAGATAACTGCATCCAATCAAACATTTTACTATTGGGTCGAAGACGCCATCTCAAGTGCAGACCAGAGATGCACTTTTATAAATTTCAAAAATTCATAGTTAGGAAGGCCACACAGCACAGCTGCAGTTGATCGAACTAGGTACCTTTCGGGTACGAAGCAAAACCGTACCGCTGAGCTACGCTGCTGTCCCTTATAGCCCGAATTATAAAAAATGGCTGACTATAACAACTTTAAAAAAATAAAATAAATTTTGACTAAACACAGAAAAAATCGGGGTTAAAATCGCTTCCTCCATCATTAACAAATATAAATATTACGGATATAAACGTTAACTATTAAATTTTAATTGATCTTGATATTGGCTGAAGAAGGGTTTTGAAACCGAAACGTTCAGGTTTTCTTTTAGTATTGTTCCTTTTTGAAGCCTTTATAATTCTGGCTCTTTATATACAATACATCAATGAACCACCTCAAAGAAGACGATGACTAAGATTGGTTATCGCCCTTGATAGGCTATGTTATGCGTCATCGACAAGAGCTCTGCTGCATATCAAAAAACTGTTGTTATCTTTATATTTATTTGATGTCTACCGGTAAGGTGGTGAGGAAAGGGGGGGGGGGGGGGTTGAGAGGGAGACATGGGGATAGCGGGGGAGAAGGGATTTGAGAAAGGGGGGAGGGGGGGTCATGCAAGGAGAGGGAGAGGCAGAGAAGGACAGAGAGAAAGAGAAGAAAGAAGAGAGAGAGAGAAAGAGAAGAAAGAAGAGAGAGAGAGAGAGAAAGAGAAAGAGAGAGAGAAAGAGAGAGAGAGAGAGAGAGGGAGAAGGGTGTTGAGAGAGGGGGAAAATAGGATTTGATAGAGAGAGAGAGAGAGGGGAAGAGAAAGACTAGGGGGGGGGGGGGAGGGGAGAGAGAGAGAGAGAGAGAGAGAGAGAGAGAGAGAGAGAGAGAGAGAGAGAGAGAGAGAGAGAGAGAGAGAGAGAGAGAGAGAGAGAGATGGACGGTGAGGGAAAAAAATGTGGGGACCCAGAGAGACAAGAGGGCGGCCGAAAAAAAAAAAAAAAAAGGGGGGGGGGGGGGGGGGCGGGGGAGGAAGAGAAAAGGGAGGGATTGGGGAACAGAAGAAACGCGAAGGAATGGAAGAGGGGTTTGATGTAACGCCTACTATGGAGGAATGGGAGAGGGACATGATGTAACGCCGAATTTGGAAGTTGTCCTCAACTTTTCATTGTTAACCCCAATATTAACTAAAAACTCATTGCAATAAATTGAGATAGAATCGCTATTATGGGCACATGATATTCTGATGACAAGTAACAAACCATTCCTTGTGCCGTACTAAAAAAACCGGATTGGAAAATTTGGCCAGAAAACTCGTCCTTCAAATAATCGATCGATTTAAATGACCCTCGTCTTGGCAAACACTCTCAAACCTGGGACTACTAGAAGTCCCAGGGTTGAGATTTTTTATTGCCAACATAAGGGTCGTTTAAATCGACCGATATTTGAAGGACGAGTTTTCTAGTCAAATTTTCAAATATGGTTGGGGTTTTTTTTTTCTAGATTACGGCAGCCTTGTTTTATAACGCGCGATCACGCAACGCCCGCTCTTAATGTTACTCCGGTAACCCATCAGAATTTAGGATGCTGACCAAACTTTGAATTAGGTATTTAGTCAATCTTAAAGTCAAATAAATGAATAGGAGGAATAAATCAGCTCCGAAAAGGCAGAATATTTAAGGCAGAAAATTAAATGAGAAGGGCAAATATATTTTCTTTAATATTAATCAGCGTGACTTTACTAAAAAAAAAAACAAACCCGCTGTATAAAATTAATTTTGACAAGCGTTGTAAAATGTAACAAAATATTGAGAGACAGTATTATGCTTCATATTTGAATGTCATTATCAACTTCAAATTGTTAATAATATTACTAGGTCTATGATAAACAACGGGCTTAAAACAACCATAAAGCATCATTAAATCGGTTCACTCTTCACTAGATACACTCACTATACACGACTTGCAGGGAAACCAGACGAAAGAGCACGTCCTCCATCTACTTTTAAGCTCGCCACTTTTTTTTTTAAAAAGGGTAATAAAAATAACTTACCTTATCAGCAACAAGTGGAAAAACGTCCAAGAAGAAAATGATCAACAGAAATAATAAAACTTAAATGTCAATTGAAATAATTGTCCACTTTTTAAAAAAATAAATAGTACGAAAAGTAGAGAAACAAATTCCTACCCTGTGAATAGTGAAGAATTTTCGTGAAGAAAAGACCGAACAAGAGAGGGAAGCCGGCCGGCGAAAAGAACGGTTCCGCAAGAGATCGAGTGTGTGTTTGTGAGATGTGAGATGAACTCAGAGCACGGCGGGAGAACGAGCGAGAGGCAGCACGTTAAATCAAAACATCACACACGATGACTGAGAGGATCTCACACAGGGCTCAATTTGTGGTTGGCAATTTGACGTTTTAAATACCAAATCCAAATTAAACAAAACTTTTGTTTGATAGTTTGTTCTTTTTTTTTTTCCTTTTTTTTTTAAAAGCTTGAAGGACTTTAATCAACGAGTTAAGATGGAGAGAAAAATAAAGTGGGTAAAATTGACTCATATAATTGGGGACAACATAAGACAAATAATATTCTATCTTGCCCGCCGTAGCCCATCGTCAGGCTATAACACTTGGCTCTGTCATTTTAAAAATAAAAATGTGAGCTTTTGGAACGTGCTCAAGGCGCTTTACAAGGGTCCCCGACGAACAGCAATTTGAAACATAAAGAACGAGACATGACGTCTGTTAGGCGATAATACCAGAGAAAACGCTAGTAACTGCCAGGTACTCATTTCACACCTGAGTAAGGTGAGAGAATGTGAGTAAAGAGTCTTTGCCAATGACTCAACTAGGCTCGAACCCAGAAAGCGAGTGTCATCACAAGACTACATAGCCGCACAAGGAATTAAGAAACTAACTTTTGGCAACAGGGTAAGAAAAAACAAGTCGAAGTCTTAAACTTTAGCCACTAAACGGGCTCAAAGCGCTTTACAGCTGTTCCAAGCGAACAGCCAAACATAATATGCATGACCGAGAGTTAGGGGAAATGTATTACATCTTTTATTTTTCGACAGAGACAACGCAGTGAACGGCTAAGTATTCGTCATAGTGCGGTAGAGAATGTATGTAGTACCTCAGAGGAGGTACCCATGGAGCCGGGATTTACCCCGGTTTCTATATCGTGAAGCGGACAACAGCAATTGCTTGCTACCCTTTTTGATAGGTCGCTAATCTATTGCAAAGTACTTTCCGCCAGATCTAGCAGACCTAGCTACCCAATCACTGCTGGGTGGACAGGGGGGTCAGAAAAAAAGATATTGACTGCACCCGGGATCGATCTCGGACCTTTGTTAAACGAGTGCTCTACCAACTGAGCTAGGGCCCCCCCCCCCCCCTTACATAGAGAATTTAGTTAAAGAGCCTTTATTTCTAATTTGAATATAATATGTGCGAAATGTTTGTATGTGTACTATATTTTAGCAGGAAAAAAAGTGATGCAAGGAAAAGCTTGGCCTTTTAACATTAAAGCCGTTTGGCACGTTTAGTATAAATTTTGGCATATTTCGCAAAACCATTCTGGCATTTCTAACTCAAAACAAACAGAACACGCGGTCACGGACAGCCGTTATGAGATAAACTCTCTCAATTTTACTTCACATTGTAGATAAAACTGATGGAATTTATTCCTCTATCTCTGAATTGAGGAAAGAAAGAACAAATGAAGGAATGATGAGTCAACTTCACAACGCTGTTAACTTCGGAGTATTTCAAAAGCAGTAATAGATAATAATAATAATAATAATAATAATAATAATAATAATAATAATAATAATAATAATAATAATAATAATAATAATAATAATAATGATGATGATGATAATATATTTTTAAAAACTAATAATAATAATAATAATATAATAATAATAATAATAATAATAATAATAATAATAATAATAATAATAATAATAATAATAATAATAATAATAATAATAATAATAATAATAATAATAAAATAAAAAAAAGTAAGAAAGAAGAGAAGAAGAAGAAGAAGAAGAAGAAGAAGAAGAAGAAGAAGAAGAAAGAAGAAGAAGAAGAAGAAGAAGAAGAATCATAATAATAATAATAATAATAATATATAATAAATAATAATAATAATAATATAATAAATAATAATAATAATAATTAATAATTAATAATATAATATAATAATAATAATAATAATAATAATAATATAATAATATAATAATAATAATATAATAATAATAATAATAATAATAATAATAATAATAATAATAATAATAATAATAATAATAGATAATAATAATAATAATAATAATAATATAGATAGATAGATTATGTAATAAAATAAATAATAGATTAGATAGATAGATAGATAGATAGATAGATAGATAGTAGTAGATAGATAGATAGATTAGATAGATAGAAGATAGATAGATAGATAGATAGATAGAATAGATAGATAGATAGATAGATAGATAGATAGATAGTGATTTGATAGATAGATAGATAGATAGATAGATAGATAGATATAGATAGATAGATAGATGTAGATAGATAGATAGATAGATAGATAGATAGATAGATAGATAGATAGATAGATAGATAGATAGATAGATAGATAGATAGATAGATAGATAGATAGATAGATAGATAGATAGATAGATAGATGATAGATAGATAGATAGATAGATAGATAGATAGATAGATAGATAGATAGATAGATAGATAGATAGATAGATAGATAGATAGAGAGATAAGATAGATAGATAGATAGATAGATAGATAGATAGATAGATAGATAGATAGATAGATAGATAGATAGATGATAGATAGATAGATAGATAGATAGATAGATAGATAGATAGATAGATAGAGATAGATAGATAGATAGAATAGATAGATAGATAGATAGATAGATAGATAGATAGATAGATTAGATAGATAGTGATAGATAGATAGATAGATTGATGAGATGATAGATAGATAGTAGATATAGATAGATAGATAGATGAGATAGATAGATGATATAGATAGATAGATAGTAGATAGATAGATAGATAGATAGGATAGATAGATAGATGATAGATAGAAGATTAAGATAGATAGATAGATAGATAGATAGATAGATAGATAGATAGATGAGATAGATAGAGTAGATAGATAGATAGATAGATAGATGTAGATAGATAGATAGATAGATAGATAGATAGTGATAGATAGATAGATAGATAGATAGATAGATATGATAGATGATAGATATAGATAGATAGATAGATAGATAGATAGATAGATAGATAGATAGATAGATAGATAGATAGATAGATAGATAGATAGATAGATAGATAGATAGATAGATAGAATAGATAGATAGATAGATAGATAGATAGATAGATAGATAGATAGATAGAACCACCCGATTTACCATTCAAGTAAATTATCTATTTTAACGTCTAACACACCAACACTTGACATACAAATAACCCACGATAAACGAGCCAATGTACTTGATTGAGCGATACTTCATAATCTTCAAATTATAAGTAAAGTGATGTTTAAGTGTTCGTGTGGTCTTTGATGTGATACTGCTGATGGTGATGATCCAATTGGAAAAGAATTTGATTGGTAGATTGCAGAAAAAAATAGCTTTTATATAGAGCAATATCCACTAAACGTGATCATCGCTCTTTACAAGGGGTCACTGACCAACATTTAACACGTAGGACGAGACATGACGCCTGTTAGGCGACATTACAATTATTTTTGGACAGAGACAACGCTGTTAACGACCAGGTACTCATTTTACACCTGTATACGGTGAGAGAATGTGAGTAAGGGGAGGCTTGAACCCAGGACCTTCCGATCCGAAAGTTAGTGTTATACCACATAGCAGCAAAAGGTTACACATTGTTTTGTGTGTTTGTCCATTATGGTTATAGTGTCTTCTACAATGCGATTTTTATTTCAATTTTACAATGAATTATAGATAGATAAGAAGAAAAGAAGAGGGAGACAGAGGATAGATTACATTGACAATCTGATTGGTGGAGGAGGAACAGGAATCGAGCTATTTAGAAGATCTGAGGACAGACAGATATGGTTGGAGGGACATGACCACGATGTCTGCAACAGGCCTGGCACTTGATGATGATGATGGATAGATAACACTTCAATGGGGACGATCTAAACTATTCTTTCATTATGTGCACGAGGCATTGGTCACATGTCACATTGCGGAATTACCTACGATAATAAAAGAGGCTTCCGATGACACGGTTGGTAGAGCACTCGCTTCACAATCAAAGGAACCGAGATGGATCCCATGTGCAGTCGAGATTTTTTTTTCTTCTGATAATGTGGTAGTGGCATTTACGCAAACGCCACTACCACATTACCTCATTCGTCTGTAGTGTTTCATTCATCCTGTTTTGTTGATAAAGGGGAAACCTGAAACGTTCATTTTTTTGTTTTAATATATTAGATTGAAGCTTACATTCAATTTCACACTGCTATTGTTTTTCCTTCGAGATTCGAGCAGCAACATTTACATTATCCTTTGGATATAGAGCTAGCCTATCGATCGCTTCCACTTAATATAGGTAACAGACCCAATTATCCGATTTTACTGATTGAGTGTGTGGAAAGGGGTTCAGAAATAAAACAATGTCGACTTCATTGGGTCCGGGTTTTTTTTTTTTTTACCTTTGTTTTTCTTCTTTAATGGGGGAGGGGGAGGGGAGGGGGGTGGGGATGGGTGTTGTTTTTTTGTTTTTTTTTAGTTTATTTTGGTCTTTTTCCGTCTTTTTAAAACTTTGTTACGGTTTGTCAAATAATTGCGGGTTAAAAAGGTAGCTATGAAAGGAGCAGATTTTATCTTGCACATTTTGGCAAAAGATATATAAAAAAAAAGAAAGAACACGTTTGTTGTAATTTTTATATTAAAATAATGTTCAAATAATTTATCATTTTTGCTTGCAAAACAAATTTATAGCCATTTATTATCAGGGTCCATTAAAATCTGTTTTTAAATGACATGAACCATGAAATCATGAAATCATGTTATTTACTGATATGTTGCGCTTCGTTGAGCCATTGGCTTTATGTTAGGCTCAGGGTCAAAATTTGATTATCATTCCTATGAATCAACGAATGGATACACTATCTATTGTCGGTAAAAGTGTGCATGTCATGCATACAGATGTCATTGACATTTGAGCTTTTATATAGCGCTATATCCATTAAACGTGCTCAAAGAGTTTAATGGGGCCCCTGGCCAACAGCAACACTTAATAATATGTAGGACGGGGCATTTACAATTTTTTTCGGACAAAGACAACGCTGTTAATAGTCAGGTAGTCATTTTAGACCTGAGTACGGTGAGAGAATGGAAGAAAAGAAACTTTTCCAAGCACTCAACTATGCGCCGAGCGAGGCTCGAACCCAGGATCGTCCGATTCGAAAGCGAGTGTCATACCACTGGAACACATAGCCGCACGTCTTGTATACAAAACAACACTTATAAAAATGACAACAAAATATAAAAATAATGATTTGAAAAAATAATGATAAATATTATTTTTTACAAAATCTGGTTTTAAATCTGTAAGCCCTTTAATTAAAGACATAAGAATATTTTATTTATGTTGCACATAAATTGATAAATACTATATTGTATTATACATAAAACATTGATAAGTCTCGCAGTTTCATTAAATATGAATGTCAAATATACTTACAAGAACAGAAAACAGATCTGAACCAGTTTGAGAAGCTGCCGCTTTCGTCATAAGAGTCTCTCGAACCTATTCATATCTGTCTCCGTTCTCATGTCCTCTGGCAGATTATTCCAGGATATTGCAGCGGCATAAGGAAAGGACTGGTTATCGAAATGGGTTGTTTTGATGTTTGGGACATTAACAGTATTGGTGTGGCTAAAATCATATTTTCTTTCTCTGGCTAAGTTTCTAAATTTTTTGGTTATATTTAATGAAGAATTTTGAACGTTTCTAAACGCCATTGCGTATTTGCGGATTCTCTTTGTTTCAATGGGGGGGGGGGGGGGGGGGGGGGGGGGGGGTAACTTTAGCATTTGTTAATAACTCTTCGTAAGTTCCGCTGTTGATGAATCTGAGATAAATATAAATAATATGTATCTCTCTCTCTCTCTCTCTCTCTCTCTCTCTCTCTCTCTCTCTCTCTCTCTCTCTCTCTCTCTGTGTGTGTGTGTGTATTTCTTTCTCTTCTCTCTCTCTCTCTCTCTCTCTCTCTCTCTCTCTGTGTGGGGGGTGGGGGGGGGGGGGGGGGGGGGGGGTTGCTGAGTGTATATGGGTTAGTGTGTTGTCGATTGCTTTATTTTTTGCGGGTGTTGTTTGTGTTTGATTTGTTGTCTTTGTGCTTGTAAGCATGTCTGTCGGTTTGCATGACTGGATTTCGGAGATCGACCATTAGAAAAAAGATAACTGCGCGAAGATAAACATATGGCTTATGAATAATAATAATAATAATAATAATAATAATATAATAATAATAATAATAATAATAATTATATATTATTATTTAAATTATTATTATTATTATTATTATTTATTATTATTATTATTATTATTATTATTATTATTTATTATTATTATTATTATTATTTATTATTATTATTATTATTATTATATTATTATTATTATATATTATTATTATTATTATTATTATTATTATTATTATTATTATTATTATTATTATTATTATTATTATTATTATTATTATTTATATCTTATTATTATATATTTTGCATCATTTTTATTATTATTATTATTATTATCTTTACCGTAGAAGTAGTAGTAGTAGTAGTAGTAGTAGTAGTAGTAGTAGTAGTAGTAGTAGTAGTAGTAGTAGTAGTAGTAGTAGTAGTAGTAGTAGTAGGTAGTAGTAGTAGTAGTAGTAGTAGTAGTAGTAGTAGTAGTAGTTTGTAGTAGTAGTAGTAGTAGTAGTAGTAAGTGTAGTAGTAGTAGTAGTAGTAGTAGTAGTATGTAGTAGTAGTAGTAGTAGTAGTAGTAGTAGTAGTATGTAGTAGTAGTAGTAGTATAGTAGTAGTAGTAGTAGTAGTAGTAGTAGTAGTAGTAGTAGTAGTAGTAGTAGTAGTAGTTAGTAGTAGTAGTAGTAGTAGTTAGTAGTAGTAGTAGTAGTTAGTAGTAGTAGTATGTAGTAGTAGTTAGTAGTAGTTTAGTATAGTAGTAGTAGTAGTAGTTAGTAGTAGTAGTATGTAGTAGTAGTAGTAGTAGTAGTAGTAGTAGTAGTAGTAGTAGTAGTAGTTAGTAGTAGTAGTAGTAGTAGTAGTAGTAGTAGTAGTAGTAGTAGTAGTAGTAGTAGTATGTAGTAGTAGTAGTAGTAGTAGTAGTAGTAGTAGTAGTAGTAGTAGTAGTAGTATATTAGTGTAGATAGTAGTATGTAGTAGTAGTAGTAGTAGTAGTAGTAGTAGTAGTAGTAGTAGTAGTAGCAATAGATAGTATTCACATAATAAAGCATTGACATTATAATAATTGTTTAGGGTTTATGACCTAGGTTGATAATGAGTAATTTTTGATGACATGTTTGATAATATCAAACTGCTCCTCCGGTCGCCCTCCCCTTCCCCCAATTTAGATAGTTATTATAAATGGCAATAATCACAACAAAGTGAGTAAATAGTGACAGCCATTGTCATAATACTAATCGTCACACTTTTGAGTGGTTGTAGTTATGGTGACGCCAAAACATTGAAGAATTCCCTGTCAACCTTTCATTATTTATTATCTCCCTTTTTAATTTTTATTTTATAAGCATGTAAGCATCGGGGGTGAAGAGAAAAAAAAAAGGGGGGTAGGGGCGGGCGGGGGGGGGGGGGGGTGTTATTGTGAGGAAGTGAGGAGATAAAATGATATTATTTGTTTTGTTTGGGTAGGGTTTTAGTTAATGTCTTCTTCGTCATCACTTCATTCCAGCGCCTGGTTGACAGGCTGATAACTATGATGGGCAAAAGAATAAACTTGAGCTTTTATATAGCACAATATCCACTAAATGTGCTCAAAGCGCTTTACAAAGTGTCACTGACCAACAGCAACACTTAACACTTAACATGTAGAACGAGACATGACGACTGTTAGGTGATATTGCAATTTTTTTTTTCGGACAGAGACAACGCTGTAAACGGCCAGGTTCTCATTTTACACCTCAGTAAGAGTAGCATTTGAGTAAAGTGTCTTATCCAAGGACCCAACTATGCGCTGAGCGAGGCTCGAACCCAGGACCTTTCCGATCCGTAAGCGAGTGTCATACCACAAGACCACGTAGCCGAACAATAAAACACATTTCTATCGTAGTACGAGGTGAAAAACGAAATAAAAACGTTCTTATAATTTTGTCCAGAAAACATGTCATTCAATTGTTTAAGTGACCCTCATCTTGTCCAAAACGATTAAACCTGAGACTTCTCACTGAGTGTGACCGTGGCCTTCGTAAAGTTATGGCCTGATACTGACCAAAAAATGACGTCAAAATGCCAGTCTTTTGCCACAAAAGAAAACAAATCGTGAGTTGTATTCAATACTTCAACCAATGAAATAACTTGTTTCCATGAGCTCTACTAACGACAACTCACTAGGCCGTGCAAAAAACAAATAATGACGTCAAACTGCCAGTCCTTTTGGATTTCAGTATCAGGCTATAACATAACGCTGGCTACGGTGTGACTGTAGCCATCGTAAACTTGTAGCCTGACCCTGGCGAAAAAAATGACGTCTGAAGACAAGTCTTTTGCCACAAAAGAAAACAAATCGTGAGTTGTATTCAATAGTTCAACCAATGAAATAACTTGTTTCCATGAGCTCTACTAACGACAACTCACTAGACGCTGCACAAACCTAAAAAATGACGTCAAACTGCCAGTCCTAGAGGGTTCTCGTGTCAGGCTATATTATGTTAACGATGGCTACGGTCTCATACGTGTGACGTCCACACAAGCACGTGTTGTCCATCCAAGATTAAGATATAGATAGAATGCGCTTGGCCGAGGAGTTCACAACATTGCCATCCGGAAGTATAACGGACCAACTCTGTGTAACCATGAACTTTTATAGTCTGGTTAATACAGTGTACTGAGAACGACTCACAAACGCGGATGGCAAAAACAACAACAAAGGCCTGAGTGACGTCATCTGCATATTATCTATAGGTAGAATGAAATTGACGTCACTCGGGTCTTTGTCATATTTTTTTTAAATTTTATTTTATTATTTTTTTTTTTTTTTGCTATCCACGTTAATGAGTAATTCTCACTAAACTGTATTATCCAGACTATAAAAGTTCATGGTTACACATAGTATTGTGTCTTAGTCCGTTATGCTCCCAGATGGCAATGTTGTGAGTTTCTAATCCAAGCGCATACTATATATATTATATATATATTATATATATATATATATATATATATATATATATATATATATGCCATCCGCGTTTGTGAGTTGTTCTCACTAAACTGTATTCACCAGACTATAAAAGTTCATGGTTACACAGAGTGTGTGTGTTGGTCGGTTATAGGTAGTTCGAAGATGACGTCACTCAGGTCTTTGTTATTGTTTTTTGCCATCCGCGTTTATGAGTAATCCTCACTAAAATATATTAACCCGACTATAGATAGTATGCAGATGACGTCAATCAGGCCTTTGTTATTGTTTTTGCCATCCGCGTTTGTGAGTTGTTCTCACTAAACTGTATTAACCATACTATAAACGTTCATGGTTACACAGAGTTTGTGTGTTGGTCCTTTATACTTCCGGATGGCAATGTTGTGAACTCCTTGGCCAAGCGCATTCTATCTATAAACGTTCATGGATACACATAGTTTTGTGTGTTGGTCCGTTATACTTCCGGATGGCAATGTTATGAGCTTCTTAGCCAAGCGCATACTATCTATACTTCCGGATGGCAATGTTGTGAACTCCTTGGCCAAGCGCATTCTATATATATATATATATATATATATATATATATATATATATATATATATATATATAATATATATATATACATCTATATATATATATATATATATATATATATATATATATATATATATATTATATATTATGTGTGGTTGTGTGTGTGTGTGTGTGTGTGTGTGTGTGTGTGTGTGTGTCTGCATGCGTGAGTGCTCGGGTGTGTTTCTGTATAGCTATGTGTTTTTGTGTAGCATCTAGTGAGTTGTCGTTAGTAGAACTCAAGGAAACAAGCTATTTCATTGGTTAAACTATTGAATACAACTCACGATTTGTTTTCTTTTGTGGCCAAAGACTGGCATGTTGACGTCATTTTTTTTGTCAGTGTCACGGTATAAATAGAATGCGCTTGGCGAAGAAGCTCACGACATTGCCACCCGGAAGTATAACAGACCAACACACAAAACTATATGTAACCATAAACGTTAATTGTTTGATTAAGACAGTTTAGTGAGACTTACTAATAAACGTGGATGGCAAAAAAAAAACACCAAAAAAAAAAAAAAAAAAAAAAAAAAAAAAAAAAAAAAAAAAACACACAAAAAAAAAACAAAAAAAAAAAAAATAACGAAAACAAAACAAAACAAAAAAAAACCCCCAAAGACCTGAGTGACGTCAACCTCATTCTATCTATATCTTAATCTTGGATGAACAACAAGTGCTTGTGTGAACAGTGTCAGGCTATAGATAGAATGCGCTTGGCCAAGGAGTTCACAACATTGCCATCCGGAAGTATAACGGACCAACACACAAACTCTGTGTAACCATGAACTTTTATAGTCTGGTTAATACAGTTTAGTGAGAACAACTCACAAACGAGGATGGCAAAAACAAAAACAAAGGCCTGAGTGACGTCATCTTGAACTATCTATAGATAGTTCGTAGATGACGTCACTCAGGCCTTTGTTATTGTTTTTTGCCATCCGCGTTTATGAGTAATGCTCACTGAACTGTATTAACCTGACTATAAACGTTCATGGATACACACAGTTTTGTGTGTTGGTCCGATGTACTTCCGGATGGTAATGTTATGAGCTTCTTAGCCAAGCGCATACTAACTATAGATAGAATGCGCTTGGCCAAGGAGTTCACAACATTGCCATCCGGAAGTATAACGGACCAACACACAAACTCTGTGTAACCATGAACTTTTATAGTCAGGTTAATACAGTTTAGTGAGAACAACTCACAAACGCGGATGGCAAAAACAATAACAAAGGCCTGAGTGACGTCATCTGCATACTATCTATAACTTTACGATGGCGACGGTTATATCCATGGCAGATGTTTTGAGTTGTTTTTTTAAAACACCATCATAATATCATGAAAGCATTATTTATTGTCTTATGTTTTTATTTTGAATAACACATATATACATGCATATGAATAGAAATTTGCAACTATTTTAAAGCATTTGAATTGAGTTGAATGACCAATAAAATTTAACTGTTTGGAAAAAAAATGGCTTTTACCATAAACGTGTGCACCTCTAACTGGTTATTTGAATGACACTCGTCACCTAAAAACACTTATATCTGCGTGAACCGGATGTCAAATAACGTATGTATGTTATAGTAAAAACGACCATAAACATGAAATGTTAATTGTTGTCATGGTAATAAATTAGACCCATAATATATCATTATTCTCCTCCATCAGACATCTGAACGTGACCCGTCGTATTGTTGTTGAGAATAATGAATAATGTATCTGGTATTTTGTCGCAATGTCGAAATGAAAACAATTTAGAGCTATAAGATTAAATAGAATTACAAACTTGTAAGTATGTTGTTTTATTATTATTATTATTATTATTATTATTATTATTATTATTATTTATTAATAATAATAATATATTATAATAATAATAATAATAATAATAATAATAATAATAATAATAATAATTTGTCAATTAGTTCCACTTGCAATAAAATCAAATGATAACATGAAAATAATATTCATAGAAAAATACACCATACATACATTGCTCTTCTTCTTCTTCTTCTTCTTCTTCTTCTTCTTCTTCTTCTTCTTCTCTCTCTCTCTCTGTCTCTCTCTCTCTCTCTCTCTCTCTCTCTCTCTCTCTCTCGCTTTCTCTCACTCTCTCAACTTTTAAAATACATTTTTTCTGAACTATGTGTTAATTACCGATGTGTTGACAGACTGTCATTTTGCTACACATCACATTCATTGTTTGTATTGAGTAATGATCTACACAGTGTCGGTTTATCATTAATAAGAAATAGTTTGCATTGTCAATAATTTAATTAATAAATTTTTGTGTATTGCTGATTCAAGTGTTTCACTATAGTTGTACTGGAAGCTGTGGGAACAGGTGAGAGGATGAGTGAGTGAGTGTGTGTGTGTGTGAGAGAGAGAGTGAGAGAGAGAGAGAGAGAGAGAGAGAGAGAGAGACTGAGAGGGGTTGAAAGAGAGTGAGATATATTATGAATAGCAATATAGAGTTATAAATCGATATATAAATAGATAATATATAAGTATGATGATAGATATATAGATAGATATATGGAATGATTGATAGATAGGAAAATAGATAAATAGATAGATTGATATACAGATTGATAGGTAGATAGATAGAAAGATAGATAAATAGAAATATATATATTATATATATATATATATATATATATATATATATATATATATATAGATTGCTAGATGGATAGATATATAGATTGTTAGATGGATGGATGGATGGATGGATGGATTGATAAATAGATAGATAGACAGATCGAAAGACAAATAGAAAGACGGATAGATGGATAAATAGACAGATAGATATATTGATTGGTAGATAGATAGAAATATAGACAGATACATAGATTGATAAATGGATAGATAGAGAGATAGATAGATAGATAGATAAATAAATAGATAGATAGATAGATAGAAAGATAGATAGGTAGATATATAGAATAATAGATGGGTTGATGGATAGAGAGATAGATGGATTGATAGATAGATAGATAGATAGATAGATAGATAGATAGATAGATAGATAGATAGATAGATAGACAGATAGATAGATAGACAGATAGATAGATAGATAGATAGATAGATAGATAGATAGATAGATAGATAGATAGATAGATAAAATAACAGATAGATGGATGGATGGATAGACAGATTGATATATACATAGATATATAGGATAGACCGATAGATAGATATATACATAGATAGATAGACAGATAGATGGATGGCTAGAAAGATGGATTGATAGATGGATAGATAGATAGATGGGTAGATAGATGGATATATATATATATATATATATATATATATATATATATATATATATATATATATATATATATATATATATGATAGATAAATAGATAGATAGACAGATTGATAGATAGATAAATAGATAAATAGATAGATGGATATATAGATAAATAGATAGATAGATAGATAGATAGATAGATAGATAGATAGATAGATAGATAGATAGATAGATAGATAGATAGATAGATAGATAGATAGATAGATAGATAGATAGATAGATAGATAGATAGACTTTCATGACGATTTAAAAGTTTTTGTTTTTTTTGTGGTTTTGTTTTTTTTTTGTTCCAGATGAGAGTCATTTAAATCGATCGATATTTAAGGGTCGCCTTTTCTGGCCAAACTTTTATATATGTACGGCTATGTGGTCTAGTGGTATGACACTCGTTGTCGGATCGGGAGGTGCTGGGTTCGAGCCTCGCTCGGCGCATAGTTGTGTCCTTGGAAACGACTCTTAACTCACATTCTGTCATCGTACTCAGGTGTAAAATAAGTACCTGGATGTCACAGCGTTGTTTCTGTCGGAAAAAATTGTAATATCGCCTAACAGGCGTCATGTCTCGTTATACATGTCACTTGTTGCTGTTGGTCAGGGACCATTTGTAAACCGCTTTGAGCACATGTAGTGGTTATTGCGCTGTATAAAAGCTCTAGTTTAAAAAAAAAAAACATATGTGTCCTTCCAGAGTACACTAGTCTACTGGACAGCACATTGTGTATGCTTATAGTAAGTAAGTGGTATAAAACCCACAGTTTACTGGACATACAACACATTGTGTATGGTTATGGCAAGTAAGTGGTATAAAACCCACAGTTTACTGGACATACAACACATTGTGTATGGTTATGGCAAGTAAGTGGTATAAAACCCACAGTTTACTGGACATACAACACATTGTGTATGGTTATGGCAAGTAAGTGGTATAAAACCCACAGTTTACTGGACATACAACACATTGTGTATGGTTATGGCAAGTAAGTGGTATAAAACCCACAGTTTACTGAACATATAACACATTGTGTATGGTTATGGCAAGTAAGTGGTATAAAACCCACAGTTTACTGAACATACAACACATTGTGTATGCTAATAGTAAGTAAGTGATATAAAATGGTAGAAAACCCACAGTTTACTGAACATACAACATATTGTGTGTGTTTATAGTAAGTAAGTGGTATAAAACCCACAGTTTACTGAACATACAACACATTGTGTATGCTTATAGTAAGTAAGTGAGATAAAATGGTAGGAAACCCACAGTTTACTGAACATACAACACATTGTGTGTGTTTATAGTAAGTAAGTGGTATAAAACCCACAGTTTACTGGACATACAACACATTGTGTATGCTTATAGTAAGTAAGTGGTATAAAACCGACAGTTTACTGGACATACAACACATTGTGTGTGTTTATCGTAAGTAAGTGAGATAAAAACCATAGTTTACTAAACAACACACTGTGTATGATTATAGTAAGTAACTGATATAAAATCCACAGTTTACTAAACAACACACTGTGTATGTTTATATTAAGTAAGTAAGTGGTATAAAACCCACAGTTTACTGAACATACAACACATTGTGTGTGTTTATCGTAAGTAAGTGAGATAAAAACCATAGTTTACTAAACAACACATTGTGTATGTTTATCGTAAGCAAGTGAGATAAAAACCATAGTTTACTAAACAACACATTGTGTATGTTTATAGTAAGTAAGTGATATAAAACCCACAGTTTACTAAACAACACACTGTGTATGTTTTTAGTAAGTAAGTGATATAAAACCCACAGTTTACTAAACAAGACATTGTGTATGCTTATAGTAAGTAAGCGGTATAAAACCAACAGCATCGTGGACATTTAT
>NC_088362.1:30153664-30161164 GCF_034508935.2 Berghia stephanieae
AACACAACAATAACATTATTTGAAAGAAACTTAGACAGCAGATAAGTATTTTGCAAGTCATGTCCACATGTAGTTTTACTTGCTTCAGAAGTAAATACTAATGTGAAATTGAATGTAAGCTTCAATTTCATCACAAAAACAGATCAAATGAACGTTTCGGGTTTCCCCTTTATAAGTACAACAGGATGAATGTGTCATATTGAGCAGCACATGAGCAGCAACATTTACATTACCCAGTATTCTTGTTTCAGAAGTAATTTTACTTGCATACAAAACGCATCCACTACCTCCCTGCTGTTTGTTGTTGATGTATTGATGTTTTGAATGCTTTTGTTGTTGGCTGATGAAGGATTTTGAGTCCGTAACTTTATCTTTTTCGAAGCTGTTCTATTCATTTTTGTTGATTACTTTTTACAGTCTACAGCCTCGAGCAACTTGTCATAAAATTGAAAATGGATCTTTTATATAACACAATATCCACTAAACGTGCTCAAAGCGCTATACAAAGAGCCCCTGGCCAACAGCAAAACGTAACATGTAGAACGAGACATGAGGCGATATGAGCCAAGGTCAAAAGGTGCCAATTTTTTTTCTCAAAATAAAAGTGACATAATAGTCCATTCATGTTTCTATATGTGTAGCAAAAACCCTGTACTTCATGAATCAAAGGCCCTTTAGATAACTTTAAGGTCTAACGCAGCATAATATCGTCAACAATACCTATAGGTTGCTGGTGTCACCTGTGACCGGTGACACCAAAATGAGACAAAAAACTCAATAACCAAATGATTTTTGTTGAGTATCAAACTTTATTTAGTAAGTTATAAACAAAAAGACACAATCGACAACAATCATAGTATAATAGTGTTACCAACTATTGGAGAAAATGTTGCTTTTTGGTGTCATCGGTCACAAGCAACATGGAATGCAAATATATTACTTCATAAAAATGTTTATACATTAACAACAACAACAATATTGCATATGTTTATTACCAGCAATGTTCAGAAACTTTTGGAATAAAATATTGGGAAATAATGTGACCAAAGCATATCTTATTTAGCGACATTGTGTCACTTGTGACATTTGACCGATGACACCATTACTTATGTCACAAGCAATACCAAATTGCAATTTCGACAATATATCATTAATTTCAGTCAAACCAGTGTAATAACCACAGTTAAATATGGAATTTAATAATATTTCAGAAACCAAAGACTTCAAAAATAGAAATATACATGGAAATTAGAGCATCTGAATGTGGCTTGTGACATAAGACCGGTGACACCATTACTTATGTCACAAGCAACACCAAATCACACTTTCGTCCATACTATATCATTATTTTCAGTCAAAAAAGCATAATAACCTACTTTAAAATGAAATTCAATAATATTTTAAGAAACCAAATGCTTTCAAATTGGAAATATACTTAGAAATTAGTAATACCATTGTTTCTATTACTTTGGTCAAAATCGGCACTAGAACGCAATTTTGCCTCAATAAATCAAGAATAGCAACTGAACACATGTAATATAGCCTGTTAAAATGTAATTCAATGATATTTCAAGCTTTGAAGAACATGAAAACAGAAATACATTAGAAACTTCAAACTTAAGTGTCACCTGTGACATTTTAACCAATGACACCAATGGTCACAAAAAGTACCAGAAGTCACACAAACACGAGATAAACATCAGCCATGGTAATGAATTCATGTAACCATACGGTAACATCCGCCCTACTGCTCAAATCTGCTAGTTTGTAGTAATTTAGTGTGTTAATAGTAAATCAAATCAAATTTCTGGACAACCCTTCTTTTATCTGGATTCGTCAAAAGCTTGAGTTTTGTCTTTTTCTTGATTTATAAAACCCTGAAACATAAAAAAATTAGAATTACGAGGAAATAATTAATTGTGTCAAAATCACAGTCTTATGTGAGATCTCATAATATCATATTTGTAAATAGAATAACAGCTGAAATCATAATTTTTTGGTGGCACTTTGTAAAATCCAATATCAAGTGTTGCTTGTGACAATGTAAAATAGCGATGACACCAAAGTTCAACTTACCTTTTCTGCCTGGAGCCACGCTGGAAAGGCAAATGAAAGTGCTGCACTTCAAAGACTGGTAAGAAGGGTGGATCAAAATTGCGAATCGCCATTTAACGAAACAAACTTCCACGTGTTCCCGCATGCCGTGTTGCTTGTGACAAATGACACCAAAACCAATAAATCTCAATATCGGCAAAACGGTATACATTTAATCCAAGATCTGAGTTCAGATAGTAAATCTATGCTTTTTTCTCATAATAAAACATTTTATAAACATTAAACATGAGCTTTAAAGTTTCGTGTCGAGTCTTAGTATTGTGCTGTGTTTGATGACACCAAAGGTCACAAGCAACACCAACTTTTTAATAACTCTATATGAAACTTAATCAGATATGTAATATTCTGCAATTGCGTTTAAAAGTAAATTTTGACTTTATACTATTAGTCAAATTTCAATCACGTGAGCTAAAGCATCACATTTAATTTCTACATGATTTCTAAAAAGGTGATGCGTTGACCTCGTTTTAAGCACATGCCAAACAGCATTCACATTTCACTTTCAAGTTGTTTATTTCATATTCTGTTGAACAGTTGAGCTATTTCATTTTATCTCTTTTTCATATTATCAATTGATTAAAAGCATTAACCCAATGAAAACAGCCCATAATTAAGTAAAAATCAAATTTTCTTAACACTGGTATCAGGCGGGCACCTTTTGACCTTGGCTCATATGGCAATTTTTTTCCGACATAGATAACGCTATTAATAGGTACTCATTTTACACCCGAGTACGGAGAGAGAATGTGAGTAAAGAGCCCTTTCCAAGGACTCAACTATGCGCCGAGCATGGCTCGAACCCAGGACCTTCCGATACGAAAGCGAGTGTCATACCACAAGACGGCATAGCCGCACAGAACAAAATCACAAAAGACATACAGATAGCCACATAAGAGCATGTGCACATTATATTGCATAAATAGCTAATTCGGATATTCACAAAAGAGCAACACCATTTGACATTTCCTGACACCGCGGTTAAACTGTATTGGTCTATAACGGTGAATCGGGATCAATAACTATCTTATATTTGAGAGGGTTTTTTTTCTCAAACCATTTCAGAGTTCCTTCTCCATTCACTTTTGAGTAGATCGCCCTTAGGCCTTACAGGTTGTATTTATATCACGTGGCAGTGTTTGGAACAGTTTGTTTTTTATTTCACGGAGTCTGAATAAATTGTTGGGTGAGTTCTTGATTGATATCAACACAAAATGTAGTGGGTTTACGGCTATGTGGTCTAGTGGTATGACACTCGCTTTTGGATCAGAAAGTCCTGGGTTCGAGCCTTGCTCGCTCGCTCGCTCGGCGCATAGTTGAGTCCTTGGAAAAGGCTCTTCTTTACTCATATTCCTCGCCGTACTCAGGTGTAAAATGAGTACCTGGCCGTCAATAACGTAGTCCTTGTCTAGAAAAAAATTGTAATATCGCCTAACAGGCATCAAGTCTCGTCCTATATGTTACGTGTTGCTGTTGGTCAGGGACCCTTTGTAAAGCGCTTTGAGCACGTTTAGTAGATATTGCGCTATATAAAAACCCACTTTTTAAATGTATTTTTTTAGTGGGATTGTTTTCTTCATCGGATCTTGGTAAATATTTGTGACCATTGTCCGTAACTAGTGTTATACCAGGGTGATCGTATTGCTTGACATTTAACTTGACTTAACTTGAGCATTTTTAGATAGCGTAATATCCACTAAACGTGCTCAAAGCGCTTTACAAAGGGTCACGTAACATGTAGAATGAGACATGGTGCATGTTAGGCGATAATACAATTTTTTTTTCGACAGGGACAACGATGTTAACGGCCAGGTACTCATTTTATACATGAGTACGGTGTGAGAATGTGAGTAAAGAGCCTTTTCCAAGGACTCAACTATGCGCCGAGTGAGGCTCGAACCCAGGAGATTCCGATCTGAAAGCGAGTATCATACCACTAGACCACGTAGCCGCACAAGTTCATATACACTTTTTCAGATCCATATGTGATAAAAAACAAGCAAATTTTAATGTTTGCTATAACTCTACTGTTTTTTTTTTTTTGGTTTTATTTGTTTTCGTTTTTGTCTTTTTTCTTCCGTTGTAAAAAATACCACGCCTTTCGGTTGATCGGCATAGTAGTAATTATTAAAGTGATGTTTATATTCCTACCCCATATACGAGTATATATTCACATTTAAAAACACACGCACACATAACAATATATGTATATATATATATATATATATATATATATATATATATATATAGCGGTTATATATATATATATATATATATATATATATATATATATATATATATAATATATATATATATATATATATATATTATATATTATTATATATTATATATATTATATATTATATATATATATATATATATATATATATATATATATATATATATAACCGCTATACGGTCAGTCTTCAGTAATCGAATACATACTACTTTGATCTTGTGCCAACATGAACGTGACCAGAACCATGGGGTGTTGAAGTGTTGAAGTAGCCACTGGTCAGGCACCACTTCAAAGCTACAACCCTTGAAGTTGTCTAACTGAGAGAGCAGTAGAATTTATTAACGCAAGGGTAGGGGGTTGTCAAATGTTATATGAGACCTTCAATTTCAAAACAGTATTATGTAGGGACGAATCCAACCACTAAAAGTAAACGTTGAGTTAAATGGATAAGAAATAGTAACTTTGAGGTGGTTGCAATATAAGAAATTATCTAAAGATAGTATGCGCTTGGCTAAGAAGCTCATAACATTGCCATCCGGAAGTATAACGGACCAACATACAAAACTGTGTGTATCCATGAACGTTTATAGTCTGGTTAATACAGTTCAATGAACATTACTCATAAACGCGGATGGCAAAAAACAATAACAAAGACCTGAGTGACGTCATCTTCGAACTATCTATAGATAGATAGATGGATACTGCGCTATATAAAAGCCTAACTATAATAATATAATCTCAAGTAACTACTCCTTCTGTTGTTTCATTTTGTTATAACTTTTGTTAAACAATAATATCTCACTCAGTCCTCGGAAACAGTCCTGTGAAAATGTGATATTATTATTATTATTATTATTATTATTATTATTATATTATTATTATTATTATTATTATTATTATTATTATTATAATTATTATTATTATATTATTATTATTATTTATTATTATTATCTTATTATATACTATTATTATTATTATTATTATTATTATTATTATATTATTATTATTATTATTATTATTATTATTATTATTATTATTATTATTATTATTATTATTATTATTATTATTATCATTACTATTATTATTTTCAAACTTGTAAAGCTATTTGAAACAAATAAACTTCCACTCTTGACGTGAACATAAATAATATAATAGAGATAAGACCATTGTAAACTGTAAATCTTTGTAGATCAAAGGGGAGTTGTTAAAACATTATAAATCATCAAGAAGGGATTGGTCGTTATTGTGCAGCTACGTGGTCTTGTTGTATGACACTCGCTTTCGGATCGGACGGTCCTGGGTTCGGACCTCGCTTGCTCGGCGCATAGTTGAGTCCTTTGAAAAGGCTCTTTACTTACATTCTCTCACCGTACTCGTGTGTGAAATGAATACTTGGCCGTTAACAGCGTTTTGTCTCTGTCGGAAAAAAAAAATTGTGATATCGCCTAATAGGTTATAGGTATCGTAATCGGCCTAATAGGTCTCGTTCTGCATGTTATACGTGTTGCTGTTTGTCAGGGACCCTCCGTACAGCGCTTTGAGTGAGCAATTTTAGTGGATATTGATTGCGCGAAATAAAAGCTCGTCTTTTGAAATGTACTATGTACTGAAGGAATGAAGTTGACGTCACTCGGCTCATTGTTTTCAATCAACCTGTTAGTAGTGAGTAAATCTCACTACATTATATCAGTCAGAGTATAGCTAGAATGCACTTGACGTCACTCGGGTCTTTGTTATTGTTTTTTTGCCATCCATGTTTATGAGTAATTCTAACTAAACTGTATTAACCAGACTATAAACGTTCATGGTTACACAGAGTTTGTGTGTTGGTCCGTTATACTTCCGGATGGCAATGTTGTGAACTCCTTGGCCAAGCGCATTCTATCTATAGAAGCTCATGGGTACACATAGTTTTGTGTGTTGGTCCGTTATACTCCCGAATGGCAATGTTATGAGCTTCATAGCAAAGCGCATACTATCCAAATCAATCAGACTATAAACGTTAAAGTTTACACGCAGTTTTGTGCGTAGGTACGTTATGTTTGGTGGCTGGCGGATGTTGTGAGTGTTTGAACAAAACGCATAGCATCAATGTGATCTGTTCATTGCTTTAATCACACTTTTACTTTGTGGTCTTATAAAATGTAACCTACCTCCTAAAACGGTATTATGTCTCGGTGAACCTGATCAACCTGGGGGGGGGGGGGGGAGTTGGTCCCAATAGCTCAGTTGTTAGAGTACTCGCTTCACACGCAAAGGGACCGAGGTCGATCCCCGGTGAAGTCGAGATTTTTTGCTGACCCCCCTGTCCACCCAGCAGTGAATGAGTAGCTGAGTCTGTTAGATTTGGCGGATAGTAATTTGCGATAGACAAGCGTCCTGTCCATCCAAAGGATAGCAAGTAATTGCTATTGTCCGTTTCAAGCTCTAGAGACCGGGATAAACTCCGGTTCCATGGGCCCAATGGAACTGAAGGACAAGAAAAATGAGCGCAATGTCCACTCTATGTGCTCAAAGCGCTTTACAAGGGGGTCCCTCACCAACAGCAACAAGTAACATGTAGAACGAAACATGACGCCTGTTAGGCAATATTACATTTTTTTAGGACAGAGACAGCGCTGTTAACGGCCAGGTACTCATTTTACACCTGAGTACGGTGAGAGAATGTGAGTAAAGAGCCTTTTCCAAGGACTCAACTATGCGCCGAGCAAGGCTCGAACCCAGGACCTTTCGACCCGAAAGCGAGTGTCATACCACAAGGCCACATAGCCGCACAATTTAAGAACTAATTAAGACTAATTAATCGACTAATTAAGAACCTGGGCCCAAAAAGTGAATTTACCATCAAATTTATAAGAAATATAAATGCCTTTTTTGCAATATCAGAAATTGTATTTCCATCCTAAGGAATCAAAATTAACCCCAATTATTATATTTTGAACTATGAATTCCATTTCCTGTACTATTTTTTGTTCATTCCGACAAAATTATGATTTGAAACTAGACTAGGAGAGAGAGAGAGAGAGAGAGAGAGAGAGAGAGAGAGAGAGAGAGAGAGAGAGAGAGAGAGAGAGAGAGCGATATAGAGATATAGAACGATATAGAGAGTTAAAGCAATCTTGAAAGATAAAGAGATACAGACAGATAGA
>NC_088362.1:30171164-30223664 GCF_034508935.2 Berghia stephanieae
ACAGGACTCTGGCGTAATTCGAGGGCGTAACCTTAAACGTTTATAGTGTAAACAACTATAACAAAGATCGGAGTTACAACACCTTCATTCATTCTAGAGCACGTCACAATGTCTTATGTGTTAGATATTCATATGGATCGTAAGTATGACATTTTCATTGAATTAAAAAACAAACAAAACAAAAAATGGGCATTTTTTTACTGCGCAATATCCGCTAAATGTGCTCGAATTACTTCGCGACAAATCAATTACTTATCCAAAGGGTGACAAGCAATTGTTGTTGCCCCTTTCAGCATTACAAAACTAGCAGAAATTCATGCCTCATTACTGTGCGGTTGAGAAACAATAGAGATTATCAACAATTCGGTCTTGTGAGGACCACAACATATTGGGTGGGTATTCGATTACGTACCGATTTGTGGTCTTGTGGTATGGCACTCGCTTTCGGATTGGATGGTCCTGGGTTCGAGCTCCGATAAGCGCATAATTGAGCCCTTGAAAAAGGCTCTTTACTCACATTCCCTCAAGGTTCTTAGGTGTAAAAAGAGTACCTGGCGGTTAATAGCGCTGCCTCTGTCGGAAAAAAATTGTGATATCGCCTAACAGAACTCATATCTCATACAGCATGTTAAGTGTTTCTATTTGTCAGACACCCTTGTAAAACGCTTTCAGCACGTTTAGTGGATATTGCACTCAACAATCAAGATTCCATTTCGTCATATCTTAAGCTGTATTATATGATAGTTGTTTGATTCACACAACTATTTTATCGTTCTTCAAACGCATAAAACGTCTTCAAATCAACACGAAGCGCTACGGGAATCTCTGATGTACATCATCAATCGGGCGCGCACACACACTCACATACACACACAAACAAACGCACATACACTCATAAACACACACACACACACACAAAACAAACAAAAACAAAAAAACGAAACAAAACAAAAACAAATAAAACAATAAAATAAACAAAGAAAAATACAGAAAAAGCCAAAGTAAGAAAAGAAGAAAATAACGGTACAAAAGATGAACTTAAGACAACACAAATTTAAAAATCGGTCTTCATAAAATGACTTTGAATCACCCATTTGCACAATAAAAAAAAAATTTAAAAAAAAAGAGACCGTCACACCCCCCCCCCCCAAATAAAAAATCAAAACATAAAAAAATCCCTAAACTCGAAGCAAAACTTAACAAAACTAAACAAAGCAAAGCACAGTCTAATGAGGCAATTTGCCCTTAATACTCTGCATTACGATTACATATATATATTGGGGGCGAAGTGGCCGAGTGGTTAAGGCATTGCACTGTGATCCGGATGACCCGGGTTCGAGCCCCGCTTCAGGGCACTGTTCGTTTTTTTACCTGTGAGCATGATTATTAATCCCCACAATTTTGTCACTTGCGACAAAATGGATATTCGTTGACATCAACATCTTGTAGAGATATTATATCGTATTGAATAAAATATATATATTATCGTGAATATTATAATTTTATATATATACTAGTATATATTTTATATATATATATATATATATAATATATATATTATATATATATATATATATATATATATATATATATATATATATATATATATATATATAAATATATATATAATATATTATAATATAATATTATATATTAGCAATTTGCCATAGAACGTGATAAGGTTAGAATGGTGATGTCATAGTCTCGATTGCCGCAAAGGCAAATTAAGGGCTGATAACGAATTACACACGTACACAAACACACCCACACAATCACACAAACACCCCTCCCACACACACACACAAACACCCTCCCCCCCACACACACACACCAAAACACACACACATACACACACACCCACACACACACAAACACACAAGACAATATTCGCGTCTCTTTAATCAAGACATGTACAAAATATTAAGATAGATTATCGGATTTGGGGTGCCCTGCTGATGATTACTGTGTGAGTGCATTCAGTACTCGTCAATGAATCAAGTCTGTATTGTATCGTGACAAAACTATTTATGTTCATTTTGATTAGAAAATGTTGACGTCACGCTCAATATGTTATGATGACCCGACCTTAACCTTGTCTCTAATATGACCCAATGTCACAAAACGTGTTTCAGAAAAAACAAAGTACAAGCGGAGAATACGACATCACTGGATGGCTCAGTGGCTAGTGCGGCTGCTCGCCGACCTTTCTCTCTCTCTCTCTCTCACTCTCTCTCTATTTATCTCTCTATCTCTCTGTCTCTCTCTCTCTCTCTGTCTCACTCTATCTATCTCTGTGTGTGTGTGTGTGTGTGTGTGTGTGTGTCTCTCTCTCTATTTATCTCTCTATCTCTCTGTGTCTCTCTCTGTCTCTCTCTATCTATCTGTGTGTGTGTGTGTCTCTCTCTCTGTCTCTCTCTCTATTTATCTCTCTATCTCTCTGTGTCTCTCTCTGTCTCTCTATCTATCTGTGTGTGTCTCTCTCTCTGTCTCTCTCTCACTCTCTCTCTGTGTGTGTCTCTCTATCTCTCTGTGTGCCTCTCTCTGTCTCTCTCTGTCTCTCTCTCTCTCTCTCTCTCTCTCTCTCTCTCTCGCGCGCGCGCTCTCTGACTCTCAGCTAGGCGGAGGGTGTCGTATTAATTGGATCCCGAATTTGGCTGACAGAAACCGTAATATTTATATTCTTTGTTTTCGTCTAGCACTTCTTTCTTTCCTATATTTCTCAACAATGCAGTATTTCGTATGTAAGGGTGTGTTGAATGATGAAAATTGGAATTCGTAATAAAAACAATTGAAATATTGGCTGACGTTTATGCGCTTTATTGATGAGAATAGAGAGGTTTAGCAGATCATACGTATGACGCATGACGCATTACGTATCAAGCCCCTTACGTTCGGCCAGTGATTCCACCAAACTAGTTGTCCCTCGAATACGCAAAAATGCTGGAATGAGATCCTTTTCTCATTTCGGACCCTCTGTTTGGAATGCGTTACCAAAGAGCATTCGTGTAAAAGAATCATTGGCTATTTTTAAACGCTGAAAACATATCTGTTTCGATTTTAGTAGATCATATAATGAGAAGCAAGATTGCCGTCTGGTTCCTGTTGTGCTGTGTGTGTGTGTGTGTGTGTGTGTGTGTGTGTGTGTGTGTGTGTGTGGGTGTGTGCTTGTGTGTGCGAATGAGTATGTTTCAGCCAAAATAATTTGTAAGTTAAGCGCTTAGTCTTATGTCTCGGATGTATATAGTTTCAGCATTATATTTATATTATTATATATTTATTATTATTATTATTATTATTATTATATTATTATTATTATTATTATTATATTATTATTATTTTATTATTATTATTATTATATTATTATTATTATTATTATTATTATTATTATTATTATTATTATTTTATTATCATCATTACTATTTAAGTCTGCTTTGCATATCACTGCTTAATACATACTTGATTATTTAAAATTTATTTTACACCAGTTCCTGCTCTCTTTTTTCGTTTTTTTTTTTTTTGTTTTGCCTTTTTCAAAGTGATAAATTAAGAAGCAGCCACTGGTATAAGATAAAGATCTGGAAAAAGTGAAGCCTACATTTGTGGCTCTTTGCGGCTCTGTGGTCTAGTGGTATGACACTCGCTTTCGGATTGGAAGGTCCTGGGTTCAAGCCTCGCTCGGCGCATAGTTAAGTCCCTGGAAAAGACTCTTTACTCAATTTCTCTCACTGTACTCAGGTGTGAAATGAGTACCTGGCCGTTAACAGCGTTGTCTATGTCGTAAAAAAATTGTATTATCGCCGTTCTTTATATTACGTGTTGTTGTTGGTCAGGGACCCTTTGTAAAGCGCTTTGAGCACTTTTAGTTGATATTGCGTTCTATAAAAGCTCAATTCATTGTTTTAATAATAATGATAATAATAATAATAATAACAATAATAATAATAATAATAATAATAATAATAATAATAATAATAATAATAATAATAATAATAATAATAATAATAATAATAATAATAATAATAATAATAATAATAATAATAATAATAATAATAATAATAATAATAATAATAATAATCATCATCATCATCATCTTTATTGTCCAAATAGGCAATTATTGTTAGGTTACAGCTCTTGTAATAGGGAAAATGAGAAATACGTGTTTTGTCGAAGTTAGAGTCTTCAATGAAATCAATAGACGAAGGGAGAATTAATGGTGGATTGCGATAATACGGGAAACAAACCCGCCTTTTCCTCCTCATTCTATAGAGAGGTGATTCATACATTCTTTGATGATTGTAATGATCGGAAAATAGAAGGTTGTTTTGTGATTATTTTGTCCGTGCAACCGTGTAGGTTGCATTAGTGTGAGTGGAAGATTGTTTGTGTGTTTGTGTGCAAGTCACTGCTCTTAGGTGGGGAGCGATAGATAGCAAGATATATATATATATATATATATATATATATATATATATATATATATATATAGATATAGATAGATAGATAGATAGATAGAGAGAGACCAAGAGAGATAGATAGATAGATAGATAGAGATAGAGAGAGAGAGAGAGAGAGAGAGAGAGAGAGAGAGAGAGAGAGAAAGAGAGAGAGAGAGCGGGAGATCTATAAATAGATAGGTAGAGAGAAGGACGGATAAATAAATAAATAAAAATAAATTGGGCAGTATATAGTGCAATATCCACTAAACGTGCTCAAGGCGCTTTACAGGGGATCCCTGGCCAAAAGAAACACTTAACATTTAGGATGGTACATGTTGCCTGCCTGTTAGGCGATATTACATTTTTTTCGGACAGATACAACGCTGTTAGCGGCAATGTACTCATTTTACACATGAGTACGGTGAGAGAATGTGAGTAAAGAGCGATTTCCAAGGGCTCAACTATGCGCCGAGCGAGGCTCGAACCCAGGACCTTCCGGTCGGAAAGCGTGTGTTATACCACTAGACCACATAGCCGCACAAATTCTCTATTGCTCTCTGACACTGCTCTACTCACTTCATTTCTTGTTGTCATCAACATACGTACCTTCTCCAATCACTTTTCTGTTTCTGTATGTAAGATAACAACAATCTTTCATTATTTTAATCTTTTCATTTTCAGCTTTTAATGCGGATAACACAATGCCGCTTTGTGCATGCGACCAGAATGCCACCGGAAGTAGGGACAACTTTATGACGCATGCGCCAATGAGCTTCTGTATGGGAGGATTCCGGCCGAGAACTGTGATGACTGTTGATCCAGTGTCATGGCGGTCCAAAACCATGATATCTGACGGGTATGTGTAGATTTATCAGATGCCCTTACAGAGAGAACGTCAACGGAGGAAATTTCCTTGGCGGATAATCCTATTCTTGGGTGCATTCCTTATTATTGTTCATTCTTTGCAACCCATCTCATTAACCAAACGATAAATTTCATCAGTTATAAGAGAGACGCATGCTTAATGCTATGTTGACGTTCTCTCTGTAAGGGTATGTATATTTATCTTCTCGTATCCTGTTAACCCCCCCCCCCCCCCCCCCCCCGTTCTAGGAAGACTTGTACAAAAATTTGGCCAGAAAACCTATCCTTCATATATTGATTGATTAAAGTGACCCTCATCTTGGCAAAAATCTCTCAAATCTGGGACATAAGGAAGACTTCGCGATTTTATGCCAAGATGAGGGTTATTTAATTCAATCGATATTTCAAGGACCAGTTTTCTAGCCAAATTTCTAAATACGGGGACTACGCAAAATCTTAACTAAAGTCTCCGGTTTGAGAGGTTTTTTTTTTTTTTCCAAGACGAGGGCCATTTAAATCGATTGACATTTGAAGGACGAGTTTTCTGACCAATTTTTTCAATACGTGTCTTTCCAGACTAAGGTACTTACTTAGTTTCGTATTATCCTGCGCCGTCCTCTTTGACGTTGGCTGCCCGCACTCTACGATGACAATAAATGTCTGCCCATGCCTCCCGTCTGTTGACGGTATCCTACAACTCTCTTTCCTTCATATCTGTCCATTCTAGGATATCTTCTAAAATATTACTGGACCTTGGTCTTCCTCTTCCTCGTTTGCCCTCCATTTTCCCCCTCTGTCGAACTCTAATACTCTGGAAAAACACATATTTTAAAATTTGGCCAGAAAACTCGTCAATTATCGATCGATTAAAAAATGACTCTCATCTTGGCAAAATCTCTCAAACCCGGGACCTCGACCTTTGGGATGAATAAAGGGAATTTTATCTATTTACAAACCGACTGATCATAATATGTGAGGCACAGTCTCCAAACGGTATTATGTCGGTAAGATTCGAACCCAGACTTGTGAGTTTAGAACTAGACAATGATAGGAAATACGAAATTTGAGATTTTTTGCAGTGTAAGAAATGTTATTTATTCTCCACCATATTATGCGAGAGAAATCAACCCAAAGTTTCATATTTGTGTGAGGGGTCCCGATAGCTCAGTTGGTAGAGCACTCGCTTCACAATCAAAGGGACCGAGGTCGATCCCGGGTGCAGTCTAGTTTTGTTTTGTTTGTTTTTTTTTTGTTTTTTCTACCCTCACCCCCCCCCCCTGTCCACCCAGCAGTGTTTCGGTAGCTGGGTCTGTTAGATTTGGCGGAAAGTACTTTGTGAAAGACTAGCGTCCTATCCAAAGGGTAGCAAGCAATTTCTATTGTCCGTTTCACGCTATAGAAACAGGGAGAAAACTCCGGCTTCATTTCCCTAATGAAGGATATATACATGAATTTTTTAAAAATTCTCCATAATGAGGAAGAGAATTCAGCCGAAAGTTTCATATTTGTGGCTATAAATTCAATCTTGTTTTACCAAGACATTCATCCCAAAAAAATACACATATTTACAATGTAAACGATTTACGTAATACTCATATCCCCGTGAGGCTCTGATGACTCTATGACATTTTGACAACCACCCGAGCCGTAAATAAATATGACCAAAGGTTATGTAAACTGTCCGACCACAGTACTGTCGTACTCTGGAAAAACCCATATTTAAAAAATGGACAGAAAACTCGTCCTTCAAATATCGATCGATTTAATTGACTCTCGTCTTGGCAAAAAAACTCTCAAACCCCGGACTTTGCCGAAGTCCCAGGTTTGAGAGTATTTGCCAAGACGATGGTCATTTAAATGGATCGATATTTGAAGGACGTGTTTTCTGGCCAAATTTTTAAATATGGGTTTTTTCAGAGTCGACAGAGTAATGGTCACTGTGCTACTTTTACCACCGGATTAGCGTACGTTAATCTCGGTAACTAAACACCTGTAATATGGTTGGTGCCAAAGTAATTGACTAATCTGTACCGATAAGAAGAATCTCAAGGTTACAGTGATTTCCCGTTAAGAAACTTCATTTGCTCAATTGTTTGATATGGAAATGCCTTTTGAATTTTGTGGAAGTAGAATAGAATTTTCTATAGATGCTAGAACAAAATAATTTTTTAAAAACCACCCAAAAATATCCAAAAAACTTGATTTTTTATGCAGCATAATATCCACTAAATGTGGCCAAAACGCTTTGCAAGGGGTCCGTAGCCAAGAACAACACTTTACATGTAGGGCGGGACATGACGACTGTTAGGCGATCCTACATTTTTTTCAGACTGGGACAGCGTTTTTAACGGTCAGGTACTCCTTTTACACTTAATTGAATGTGAGTAAACAGACTTTTTTTCAAGGACTCAACTATGCGCAGCTCAGAGCGGGATTCAAACACTTGACTTTCCGATCTGAAGGCGAATGTCATATCACCAGACCACATAGCCACACTTCTGATTATGTTTTATTTCTTCTCAATTTAGAATTTCTTAAATGAAAAACCATAGGAACTAACAACAAATAACATTACACCAAACAGTCAATCGATAATAACTTCGAACATGAACATAATTCCTGTTAAAAAATTCTCAATATAAGTGGGTTCCACTGTAAAAATAATATACATATATGCTTTTTTTTGTATGTCGATGTCTATTCGTGCCATTGTACGAGTTGGACTTATGACAGTAACCGTACTATCGAAATCATGGATAATACATGTTACATTCAACTGTTTACCTCCACATCTTTATGTCTCGTATCAAGGTAAGGCAAAATGAAAGTAATGAATTTATCTTTTTATTATTTTTGTTGTTAGCTGAAGAAGGGTTCCGTGTTTAGTATTTTGTTCATTTTTTGAAGCAGCTGTTTTATTCACTTTTTGTTCATTACTTTTAAACCGATCACCTCAATGCTCAGATGCCATGCAACCAATTTAAGGCTAAGATGGTAAAAAAAAAATTGTTGCGTTTTTTTCACACTTTCAAAAATAGTCCACTGATTTGGAATGAATGCAGTCTTATCCTTAATCCAAATAAAGATCTGACCAAGTGTGTGTATGAAACGTGCATGAGACAAAGCAAGAAAAAAAAATCCCCCCCAAAAATCAGTCGAACTCGACTGGGGATCGAACCTTTGACATTCTGATTACTGGTCAGACGTGTTACCATTACACCACAGAACCTCCCGATAGTTGGGACAATTTTAATACCTTTATTCTTCACAGGGGTACGCGTTTTACGCTGTGAACCTTCGCTTGCATCAAACAAAACATGCATTTAAAATACAATAAAATTCGGTTTGTGTATCCCATTGGGGAAATTTGTCAATAGGGTCTATTCCAAGGGAAGACTGGAATAACCCAGGCGTCAGCCGCAGTGCATCCCGAAAATTGAACTCGGGCGAGGTGACTTACTCATCAAGGCCACACAGCCCAGCGGCGGGTGATCGAACTCGGTACATTTCGGGTACGAAGCAAAGAACGTACCGCTGAGCCACGCTGCCCCACAACTGAAGAGTTCTGTAGACTAAGATTGATTTTGTGTCTTTATGAAATGTATTTAAGCCAATGTTACATCGTAAATGAAGGACAGTGGATGGAATCCGTTGACTGTTTGTATTTTATATTCAACTTGTCATTCAGAATGTTGTAATAATAAGGTTAATGAGGCTTACTTTTAGAAAAAAAATTATTATATATTATATATATATATATATATATATATATATACATATATATATATATATATATATATATATATATATATATATATATATATATATATATATAAGAGAGAGAGAGAGAGAGAGAGAGGGATATATATATATATATATATATATATATATATATATATAATATATATATATATATATATATATATATTATATATAGATATAATATACTGGAGCAAGTCAAATGTCTTCGTCCTCGTCCTCTCAGCACCGACTGTCCTTGGAAAGTCGCCACTTTAGTTCTTGCCCGGTTTTGAGTGTCCGTCAACCACTCTCTTCTCGAAGGTTCAGTTATTCCACATGGAACATTCCTTTTTGTTATTGTCTGAAGAAGGGTTTCGAGACCAAAACGCTTCGTGCTTTGGTATTTTGTTCTTTTATGTTTTTTTTTAAAGCTGTTATATTTATTTTTGTTTATTACTTTTTTATAATCCACAGTTTCTAGCAGCCTAGTATCTATCACCTTTGACTTATGTAACTCGGCACTACTTTTACGAGTTAATTACAAAATTCTGAATGGTAGACTGCAAAGGAGATTTGAATGAAAATAACGACAGTTCTAGCATTTCAATTCAATAACGAAGGGTTACGATGAAACATTGGGTTAACTCCTTCACTGCCGTAATCTAGAAAGACAAGCATTTAACATTTTTTTGTGCGGCTATGTGGTCTAGTGGTATGACAGTCACTATGAGATCGGAAGGTCCTGGGTTCGAGCCTCGATCGGCGCATAGTTGAGTCCTTGGGAAAGGCTCTTTACTTTATATTCTCTCACACTACTCAGGTGTAAAATGGGTACCTGGTCGTTAACAGCGTTGTGTATGTTGGAAAAATATGTAATATTGCTAAACAGGCTCGTGTTTCGTTTTACATGTTACGTGTTGCTGTTGTTCTGGGACCCCTTGTAAAGCGCTTTGAGCACGTTTAGTGTTTATTGCCCTATATAAAAGCTCAAGTTTTTGGGGTTTTTTTAATTGCCAGAAACTCGTCCTTCAAGTATCGATCGATTTATATAACCCTCATCTTGGCAAAAACTATCAAACCTGGGACTTCGCGAGGTGAAGGTCATTTAAATCGATCTTTCAGTCGATATTTATTTGAAGGACGAGTTTTCTGGCCAAATTTTAAAACAAAATTCCCGTCTTTCCAGAAGAGTACGGCATTTAACTGGTTAAAAATATTCCCTATTCATGATTGGAGGTTTACGAGTTAACACTGAACTAAATCCATTTCTTAAACACTTGAGATTAATCCTTAATCTACACAACTCTAATCCTCAAATACAAATATTGAATTGGAGAAATACGTGGGCTGAATAATAATTGGTTCCACAGTTCTTCAAATTATTAAGAAAAATTGATTAAAAATTTATTTTTTTGTTAAGAAATGTATATTAAATAAACTTCAGCCATTGTTTTGTATCTAACTCTTGAGCTAATTTCCCAATTTGAGTCATGTTTTTTTGTCAGAAAAAGCCCATTAAAATCTGATTGTAATGCATGCGATAACTCAAAATATTCCAAAAGTGGAGATAGAGCCAGTTAATCCTCAGCCCCCGTTGATATAATATAATATTACACGGGTAATGATCTCTTATTTATCGAGCTAAATGACCCTTCGTATAATAGCAATTATTATTAAACCAGTTGACTGCCCATATTCTGGAAAAAAACTCATATTAAAAATTTAGCCAGAAAACTCGTCCTTCAAATATCGGTCGATTTAAATGACTCTCATCTTGGAAAAAAACAAAAACTCTGAAACTTGGGATAAAGGAAGACTTCGAAGGCTTGAGAGCTTTTGCCAAGATGCGGGTCCTTTAAAACGATCGATATTTGAAAGACGAGTTTTCTGGATAAAAGTTTTTAATACGTGTTTTTCCAGAGTTTGGGAGTTAACTGGTTTTATAAAGCCAAATATTTTAGAGTTGGAGACAGTAAGTAACGTTCATGAATGGCGGATGACACACATTCTATTCAGAGCTGGGAGTTCGTCACGAAAAGGCGTATCTATCTAAATAACAAAATGCAGTAACTCTCTCTGTACCTACTATGGGAAAATCGTCACATTCGTTACGATGCCACCAGCATTGGTATCATCAGATTTCTTTTTGTATATCCCAAAATTTGTAGAAATATGTTTGTATTTGTTATAGAACTTAACGATGTTCTGTAGAGCTTGTATAGCTCAACAAAATTATGTAAAGTAAGCTTTTCATTCATTTTAAACATCTATTTTAATGTTATGTGGGTATGGCATTTTGGGAAAATCCGGAATATGGTCGGTAAGGAGGGAGTTAACATTTGTACTTTTGAAATAGATATAAACATTTAAAAAACCCACTAGATATACAAAGAAACACTTAATATTTTCAAAACAAATGCGAAAGTAAAAAAAACAAAAAAAAAATCCCTGTGAAAAAAAAGTTTAAGACTTTTTGTCAGTGTCTGACATAGCCTATCATTCTTCATAATCACTTATAATAAAAATTGTATAGGTATTGGAAACTATTCTGTAAGATTGAGTTGTCAAGTTGAAGCAATCTTTCGTGAAGGGGGGTCTCAAATCTGATCCAATTCATTTTGTTCCGAGTTTTCATATTATTATTAATTAAACGAGCAATGAAATCATAAGTGGGGTTTTCCAACACTTTCTATGACAGAATCTTGTTTTGGTGTTTAATCAATAACGTTGTTAAGATTGCAACTTCGTTTTATACGTTTGTGGTCACAGTGAAATCTTATGTTTATTAGATATTCTTTAGAGTTTAGTTTATCAAGGCGTTACAAAAGCAATATTCTACTTTAATTATCTAGATGTTTACTGTACAGTTTAGTTTTTTTTTTAAATATAAAAGTGCAGTACCAGCGATATTTTGTTATAGTAAATGTTGTTAAACCTCTCCATATCAACTACAGGAAAATCGTCACATTCGTTACGATACAACCAATGTTTTTCTTATTCTTTTGTACATTATAAAATTAAAGAAAATGAACAGTGTGTTGTAGAGCATGTTTTGCTAAAGAAATTATGTATCGCAAGAACTTACTGTTATCATGTTTGAGTGATAAAAAATATATTTTTGTGTTAGTTGGGTGTGAAGTTTTGGGGAAAATCCTGAAAATGGCTGGTTAGGAGAGAGTTAAATAACGATAAGTATTGAAATGTAAGCATCAAATTATTAGACGAAGACATATACTGTGGACATTTCGGGTTACCCCTTCATCAACAAAACATGATGAATAAAACACTAAGGACGATTGAGATATGAGTCAATGGAATAGTTTAGGTTTAGTGTTTATAAAAGTGCAGTGCCAGCGATATTTTGTTTCAGTAAAATGTTGTTGTTAAAGGTGGATTTAAGTTTTATTAAAGTGTGATACAGGGCTGTTTAAAAAAAACAAAACAGTTACAAGTAAAAAAGAAATACCCAAAAATTCACCCTGCCTCCACTTGCGTGAGGCTTACTGATGATTTTTGGATGTTAATTTTTCTTGTATTTTTTTAAAAAACATTTCCTGCTTTTTCTTAAATTAAGAAATTAAGGAGCAGGCACCGGTGTAAAATAAAGACCTAAACAAGTTTGAATGAAAGGTGCCAGACAAAGCAAGAAAGAAAAATACAAGAAATAAAAAACAAAAACATCCCAAAAAATCAGTCGACCCCGACTGGGGATGGATTCTCGGACCTTCTGATTACCGGTCAGAAGTGCTACCATTACACCACAGAGGCTCCAGGGGTCTGAGGTTCGAATCCTCAGTCAGGTTCGACTGATATTTTGGGATGCTTGTTTTTTCTTGTATTTTTCTTTCTTGCATTGTATCTTGCTTTTTTTTACCTCTGTTTCAAACACACCTTTTCAGACCTCAATCTTACACCAGTGCCTGCTTGCCTTATGTGTTACAGTAAATATAATTATTCAATTTCTTTACTTCATAGTGCTCTTTACGTCTGATGTGATGCATTTATATAAAATACTCACCAATTCTTCATTGGAATTTTAAGTCTGATGGTATACGTTTTTGTAAAATACTCACCAATTCTTCATAGTGCTCTTTACGATTGATGTGATGCGTTTATGTAAATTACTCACCAATTCTGCTCGCCAAATCAATCCTGCCAGATACAAGTATATGTAACATTTAATATTTATTGACTTATTGAGAGGATTCAGTGAAAACTAATAACCCAAACTGGCGGTCTGGAGCCAATAATTAAAATATAAAGAGCTGAGTGACGTCAACTGCATTCTTTTTATTAGTATTACGATGTACTGGGATCCGTTTATTGAGTTTGAAAGGTGCAACACGCTAACACTCGGCCACGCTGTACCAGGATGTCAGGGTTCTTGGCTGGTTCGAGTCCGAGACGGGTAAGGAAAAAGAAATAGTTAATCGCCCCGAATTATTATAAATCAATAAAAATAAAATAAATAAAAATAAAATAAAATTCCCTTTATTCATCCCATAGGAGAAATTTATCTCTAGGGTCGATATAAGGGAGGACTGGAATAACCCAGGCGTCAGCCGCAGTGCAGCGCCGCAAATTGAGTTTAGACGAGGTGACTTGCTCAAGGCCACACAACGTAGCGACGGGTGATCGAACTTCTTTCGGGTACGAAGCAAAGACGCTGCCATCCCCCCCCCCCCCCCCCGCCCACAAACTGTTAGAAGCTGGGGACTGTAAAAATCATTGAACAAAAATGAATTATATAACAGCTTCGAAAAATAACAGAAAACCAAACATGGAACGTTTCGGGCTTAAAATCCTTCTTCAGCCAAAAACAATACACAATTCAAAATTCAAAAACAATAAACAACAATTAAAACTTCAGGACGGCAGAACAATAATTTATTTGGCATGTCATGTTCGAACGTAAAAGGATCTTGAAAATGTGCGAAATAAAAAAATCATTCTCGCATGAATTTCCCCCTTACAGGTGACAACCGACCTGTCAACATTGTAAACTGCAGCTAAATTATGGCATAAAAGCTTTGGGGAAATTTGATCTTTTTAATTGTCTTTACCTGCTCATTATTGAAGCTTTAAGTAAACATGGTGAAATTCGATACGACGTGCTGTGCGCGCGAATGTATTTGTGTGTGTGTGTGTGTGTGTGTGTGTGTGAGAGAGAGAGAGAGAGAGAGAGAGAGAGAGAGAGAGAGAGAAAGGAGAGAGAGATCTGCTAATGGGCGAGGTCGGGTTATAAATTATGTGCCATAAGGCCTCAATCCCGTGATACGTTGACTTGAACTAGATTAAGTAAAGCGAATGAATGATTTTTTAAAAAATGAGCTTTTATATAGAGCAATATCCACTTAACGTGCTCAAAGCGCTTTACAAGGAGTCCCTGGCCAACAGCAACACGTAACATTTAGGAGGGGACATGACGCCTGAGACAATGCTGTTAACGGCCAGGTACTCATTTTACACCTGAGTACGGTGAGAGATTGTACGTTAAGAGCCGTCTCAAAGGACTCAACCATGCGCCGAGCGAGGGTCGAACCCAGGACCTTCCGATTCGAATGCAAGTGTCATACCACTAGACCACATAGCCGTACAATGAAGGAATGAATACGGCTGCGCTGTCTCTATGGACGCTTGCCGTGAACGTGTGTGTGTGTGTGTGTGTGTGTGTGTGTGTGTGTGTGTGTGTTACTTCGAGTGTGACAGTCTGTCTCTAGTATTCAGTTAGTAATTTGTTTCCATAAATCAAATATGAAGCAGAAATGATCAGAGACGATTTTTGTTTCTATTTTTAGTTCCACAAACATTCGTTTCACCACTTGTGTTCACCAGCTTAACCGTCCCGTCATTATACATGTCAAAATGATACTAAGCTGCTCGGAGCTGTAGACTTTAAAAAGCAATAAACAAAAATAAATAATATAATCATCATCATCATCCATCGTGGCTTGTATTCGTCTTGAACACGTTGCCGGTCAGCTGTCTCCACGAATCACGACTATCTGCGGTGCGTATGAAATCTGTGTTGCTTTTAAAATCATTTTTGCCATTCTTAGGTTATTTAAATAAATCATTCTTTGTCTTCCTCTAGCTCTCGAAAGAGATTTCCTTCGATCATCCCAGATGTTACCAACTTTTCTATTCCGTCTCTTCTCCACACATGTCCCAGAAACCGTAACTGCCTCTTTCTGATGGTATCCATCAACATTTTTCCCTTGCTCACCTTCTCCAACACTTCCTCGTTCGTATTCTTGTCTGTCCATGATATCCTCAACATTCTTCATCCACATCCACATCTCAAATGCCTCTAACGTCCTAGTACATTCTTTGTCAAGGTTACAAAAAAAAAAAAAAAGAACAAAATACTTAAACGCGGAACGTTTTGCACTCAAAACTCTTCTTCAGTCAACAACAAAAAAAAAAGAAATAAATAACAAAACAAAAAACAATACAGACATAAATATTTATGTTTTCATTGTTTTTTTTTTTGTTGTTGTTGTTGTTGGCTGAAGAAGGGTTTTGAGTCCAAAAAGTTCCATGTCTAAGTATTTTGTTCTTTCTAATTTTTTTCTTCTTTAAGCTGTTATATTTGTTTTTTGTTTATTACTTTTTACATCATAATACCGTTTCGAGGCGATTGGTTACAAAATTGGAATTGTAATTAATACCTACTGTAATTAATGAGATTAATTATGTCTTTCTGACTCGTTCAAATTTACATATAGATAATATGCGCTTGGTTACGAAGCTCACAACATTGCCATCGGAAGTATAACGGACCGACATACAAAACTGTGTGTATCCATGATCTTTTATAGCCTGGTTAAGACAGTTTAGTGAGAATTACTCATAAACGTGGATGGCAAAAAACAATAACAAAGACCTGAGTGACGTCAACTTCACTATTTGTGTTATCATCTTGTGCATGTTTGGATTTTGGATTTTATTAGATTTCTAATACTGTAAATGATTTTTAGTAGATATTTTATTACACAAAAGAAAACAGAGCGCGTATGTTATGATTATTAAAATGACAAATAACACACTGAACATTAACAAAAAATTATATTTGAAGAAGGAGGGATTTTCAAATTAATGCATAAGAGCGATTTTACCACGTTTATTTTAAAGATGCCCCCTCCACCCCCCCCCCCCTCGTCCCCACCTCTCGGCCACTTCGCCCCCCCCCCCCATAGCGTAAATTATAGCGTAAACTTTATTTTTAGTATCCATTAATACAAGCATTCCCTTGAATTGATATCAAATTTTATTTTGATCAAATAAAATATAATGAGCAAAAAAAAAAAGAACAAACCAAAAAACAAAACAAAACAAACAAAAAAAAAGAATAAAAACTCTCTAAAGGAAATAGTCTTCAATTTCTCAAAATGGATAAATCAGAGATTATTAATTTGGTTATGCCTGTCTTCAATTGTTTCCAGCCGACGTGCACTTATTTGCAGGTCTGATAACCCAATTCCTTATGGGCTCATTGTTGTCATTGAAATCTCAAAAAAATGACGCAAGAAATTGTTCATTACGACAGTGTTAAACTAGGCCCATAAAACTGTTCGGATGTCAGGCCTGCATATATGTACACGTCGCTCAAAACGGATAAATAAGAGATAAGTAATTTTGTTAATCCCACCTTCATGTCTCGTTCTACATGTTACGTGTTGTTGTTGACCAGGGACCCCTTGTAAAAGCCTTTGAGCACGTTTAGTGGATATAGCGCTATATAAAAGCTCATTTTTTTCCAATTCAGTCCGTTGTTTTAAGAACACAGTAGACTATATGCAATGTAAACCAACCAGCACATACTGTGTTTTTAAAATAACTATGGTGTCCAACATATCGGTCAAAGTCAATGATGCATGACGATAAAGTTGACACTTTCCCACATAGAGAAATCATCAAAGACTTTTTTATCAATATTTGATTTTTGTCCTGAATGTTATCAGGTCACTCCTTTCTTAAGTCTCACCAGCCTGTCAAATGGAAGTGGGGTCTGGGGGGGGGGGGGGGGGGAGGCGAGACGTGGTTAAGGCATTGTACTGTGATCCGGCGGAAAGTCCCGGGTTCAGGCACTTTCATTTTTACCCTTGGGCAAGATTATTAACCCCTAATTTGCTCACGTGGGCAACATGGGTGATTCCAGTTGACAATCAAACATATTCACTGAAAAAAAATTAGTAAAAATTAAATAAAACAAAGCATAAATGGACCAAAAAATATAAAATAAACAAAAACAAAACAAACCAAAGCCTAAATCAACAGCATAAAAAACGTGAGCATTTATATTTTCACTAAACGTGCACAAAGCGCTTTACAGGAGGTCCCAAGTCATCAGCAACACTTATCATCTAGGACGAGACATGACGCCATGTGTTAAGCCATGTTATTACATTAAATCTCGGACAGAGATATCTCTGTTAACGACCAGGTACTTGTTTTATATCTGAGTACGGTGAGAGAATGTGAGTAAACAACTTTTTCAAAAGACTCACTATGCACCACTCAGAATAGGTCTCAAACTCCGGGCAATACGTCCGAAGGCGAGTGTCAACCACTAGACTACATAATAATAATAATAATAATAATAATATAATAATAATAATAATAATAATAATAATAATAATAATAATAATAATAATAATAATAATAATAATAATACACATTTATACAGCGCTCATTCTCGTGTAAAACACAAACTCTGGGTACTTTACAATATAAATTATCAATTTTGAGTGAAAAAAAATGCAATGAATTCATAGCCAAATCAAGGATTCAAAACGTCAATAAAAGCAAATACAGTAAAGATGTGACTTGAGATTCTTTTAAAAGGCAGGTAAAGACTTGCACTCCCTCAGACCACGCGGTAGTTCATTCCAAATCTTGGGGTCGAAACAAGCAAACGATATATCACCAAATTTTGTTCTTGATCTTTGTTTCCGAAATTTTCGTTTACATAGCCGCCAATCTCGACATTTTAACTTTAAAATATCTATCTGACGTCTAACACAAACCTACATGTGTGGATGTGGTCTTGTGGTATGGCACTCACTTTTGGATCGGAAGTTCCTGGGTTCGAGCCTCGCTCGGCGCATAGTTGAGTTATAATAAAAGGCTCTTTACGCACATTCTCTCACCGTAATCGGGTGTAAAATGAGTACCTTGGCAGCGTTGTCTCCGTTGGAAAAAAAAACAATTGTAATATCGCCTAACAGGCGTCATGTCTCGTCCTACATGTTACGTGTTTCTGTTGGCCAGGGACCTCTTGTAAAGCGCTTTGAGCACTTTTGATGAATATTGCTCTATATAGCTAAACTTTTTTCTTTTGTCATTTTAACATTAAAATTACTATTTGGCGTCTTGTACACACCTATATAATAAATACCGTTTTGGGACGATTGGTTGCATGGGAATATGCACCTTTATTTCAGTGTTTTGTCAATATAACATAACATAACATGATAATAATATGACATAACATAACATAACGTAACATAAAATTACATGGCTAAAGGTTTACTTTAGGATTGCAATAAATAAATTTACATTTTAATAAAAATAATCGCCGTATTGCCACTTTTTGTAAATAGTTGAATTGTGAAATATTTTCAGATCAATTATTTCTCATAATATTATCGTCCCAAATGCTTTTAGGCAGATAACAATACTACTGTGGTCTAGGAGCAAATATTAAAGTCTTTGGAAGGAGAGCAAGCAGTGGGCTTTTATATGACATTTACACAGCGTTTATTTACCTTTTATTTCGTAGTCCTTCAGAGTCATCCAGCCCATGGAGCCAGAGTTTATCCCAGTTTCTATAGTGTGAAACGGACAATAGCAAATGCTTGCTATCCCTTGGATAGGGCGCTAGTCTAAAACACTAAAGGCCATTTTTTTTATTTGATGAAATATCCTAAACTCCTATATATATACATACACACACACACACACACACACACACATATATATATATATATATATATATTATATATATATGACACACATATATATATATTATATATATATAATTATATATATATATATATATATATATATATATATATATATATATATATATATATATATATATATTATATATATACCAATCTCGCCTGAGTCAAGACTGGGGCCAATGACCAAAGTCATATATATAATATATATATATATATATATATATATATATATATATATATATATATATATATACACACACTTAACTATTAAATTATTTTTGGTAGTTTCCTTTCGTTAATTATTGATTTTTTCATTCAAAAAAAAAACCTTTGGATTAAACTGTTAATTGATATCGAAACAAAGGAATAACATTCTCAGTTAATTGACAGACTGACACTGTTACCATGGAGACAAAACAAAGCATGAGAGGAACGGTTTCATTGTAACCACGTTTTGAGTATCACATGATGTCATTGATACTTGGACATATCACATATTATTATATTATATCATTGACAGACTGATGATGCTCGAGACTGTGAAACAATAGTTAAAGTATTTTCGACAGAAATGTTCCATTCATTGTAACAAAACGATTTAAACACAAATAATGATGTCACACAATAAGTAAAGTACATTTTCCTCTTGAGTAAATATGAGCTATGAAACATTTAAAAATCAATATTATCTGCTTTCTGTTTTTCCCCAATCGTTACATTTGTAACACGCCGTTTCGAACTGGTCTTATATGTGACCCCTCGTCTCAAAACGGTATTAAGTAGGGATGGATCAGATGCTAAAAAGTACAATGATAGTTAAAGTGGTCAAAAATATGAACCGTTGATATTTAGCACAGTAAACTATGATATTCCTTCTCCTCTAGAGCTCTATAAAGCATTTAAACTCAACTTCAGCGTGATATTTCTGGCTATAAATTCCATTTTCAGCATCTTAATCATCCCGACTTAATACCGTTTTGAGGATAAGGGTCATATATCGCATTGAATCAGACACATTTTTATCAAATCATATCGAATCTGTAATAGCTTGAGCGGCCACGTGTTCTTGTGGAATGACACTCGCCTTCTGATAGGAAGGTCCTGAGAAAAGGCTCTTTACTCATATTCTCTCACTGTACTCAGGTGTAAAATGAGTACCTGACCGTTAACAGCGTTGTCTTTGTCAGAAAAATTGTAATATCGCCTAACAGGCGTCATTTACCGTCCTACATGTTAAATGTTGCTGCTGACCAAGGACTCCTTGTAAAGCGCTTTGAGCAAATTTAATGGATATTGCGCTATATAAAAGATCAATTTTTGGGTGTTTTTTTTTAGGTTTTTATATAGTGCTATATCCCACTAAACGTGCTCAAATTCTTTACAAAGGGTCCCTGACCAACAGCAACACGTAAAATGTAAAACGAGACATGTCGCCTGTGAGGCGATAATACAACATTTTTTTTCTTCCGATAGAGACAACGCTGTTAACGACTAGCTACTCATTTTACACCCGAGTACAATGAGAGAATGTGAGTAAAGAGCCTTTTCCATGGACTGAACTATGCGCCGAGCGAGGCTCGAACCCAGAACCTTCCAATCTGGAAGCGAGTGTCATACCACAAGACCATAATATAGTCAGGATATAAAATGGATCTAGTATTCTTTAATTGCCTTTAAAACATTAGTAACAATCGACGTGTATATATATGCAGGTCTGACATCCAAACGCAATTATGGGCCTAGTTTAACAATGTTGTAATGGACATTATTTTGCGTCATTTTTTTAAAGATTTCCATCACAACAATGTTCCCAGAATGAATTGTGTTATCAGACCTACATATAAGTGCACGTCGGCAACAATATATTGCACACTACACACTCTTTGGGATAGAAACATATTTTTAAAAAAGGGAGAAACAGATAAAACCATGGAAGGAAATTGAACATAAAAACTCAACAAAATACACATCAAAAATGAAAACAAAACAAAACAAAACAAAAACCCCATTCTTATTACTGACATATTATTATGAATGCTGTCATATATGTGACCCAACGAGGAGAATGAATATCATATTTTAGAATGCTAAATACCAATAATTCATATTGCTGGCCAGTTCAGCTTTAATTTGACTTTTTAGCATGGTTCATACCGACATAATACCGTTTTGAAATGTTGGGTCACATATTTAAAGCTAATATTCAAATTATGAAATCTTATAGATAGAATGCGCTTGGCCAAGGAGTTCACAACATTGCCATCCGGAAGTATAACGGACAAACACACAAACTCTGTGTAACCATGAACTTTTATAGTCTGGTTAATACAGTTTAGTGAGAACAACTCACAAACGCGGATGGCAAAAAAAATAACAAAGGCCTGAGTGACGTCATCTGCATACTATCTATAGTCTGGTTAATACTATTTAGTGAGAACAACTTACAAACGTGGATGGCAAAAACAATAACAAAGGCCTGAGTGACATCATCTTCGAACTATCTATAGATAGTATGCAGATGACGTCACTCAGGCCTTTGTTATTGTTTTTGCCATCCGCGTTTGTGAGTTGTTCTCACTAAACTGTATTAACCAGACTATAAAAGTTCATGGTTACACAGAGTTTGTGTGTTGGTCCGTTATACTTCCGGATGGCAATGTTGTGAACTCCTTGGCCAAGCGCATTCTATCTATAGCTATAGATAGTATGCAGATGACGTCACTCAGGCCTTTGTTATTGTTTTTGCCATCCGCGTTTGTGAGTTGTTCTCACTAAACTGTATTAACCTGACTATAAACGTTCATGGTTACACAGAGTTTGTGTGTTGGTCCGTTATACTTCCGGATGGCAATGTTGTGAACTCCTTGGCCAAGCGCATTCTATCTATCAAAACTTGACATTCTGTAATAGAGTTCATATTGTCGAACAATATTACGTATACAATGTGCTTGTTGCTTTTCTGTTTGAGTAAGAAATGTCTGTTTTTGTGTTGTGTGAGTGTGAAGTTTTGGGGAAAATTCTGAAAATGGCTGATAAGGAGAGGGTTAAGAGGAATGAATCTACGATTCTTACACTCTTCCTTTTTGGAATTCCGCTGCACGAGCTTGCGAGTACGCGTTGGGGAACAAAGTTCGAATTCCAAAACGCAAGAGTGTAAGAAATCATTTATTCTACCCTCAATCGATTCTTATTTCGTCATCTTTGAATACAAGACATCTTCAGAAAAATTTAAATGATAAACTTCTTTTTAAAGAATCAGATATTTAGTGAAATTTACGCTTGATAATCTGCTGACGTCAAAATTAATATTGCAAACATGATATCATTACGCGTTACTATTTATAGGAAGAGGGGTGGAATAATATGGTTTCGTAAACTACTCCCTATAAATAGAACGAAGATGACGTCATTCTGGTCTTTGTTATTGCTTTTTGCCTTCCGCGTTTATGAGTAATTCTCACTAAACTGTATTAACCAGGCTATAAACGATCTAGGTTACTCATAATTTTGTGTGTTGGTCCGTTATACTTCAAATGGCAATGTTATGAGCTTCTTAGCCAAACTCATACTATCTATAGTTAACTTTATGGATCAATAATTTACCCTTATAATGAGTAAATAACACTCCAAAATCCTTTAAAGTATGTACTCTGACATCGAATTAAATTTTCAATATGACTTAGAGATAATTATGAAGTTCTGAAAGTGGAGCTAAAAAAAATCGTAATTTTACGATTATTTCTTTGTATTCGACAGGTCTGCTATGTGGTCTTGTTGTACGACACTGGCACTCGCTTTTGGAGTCACGCTCTAGGAGGCGCATAGTTGAATCCTTGAAAAAATGCTCTTTACTCACTTTCTCTCACCGTACTCAGGTGTAAAATGAGTATCTGGCCGTTAACAGCGTTGTCTTTGTCCGAAAAATTGTAATATCGCTTTACAGGCGGCATGTCCCGTCCCACATGTTAAATGTTGCTGCTGACCAGGGACCCCTTGTAAAGCGCTTTGAGCACATTAAGTAGATATTGCGCCATATCATTTTTTTAAAATCGTAATTTTACAATTATTTCTTTGTATTTGACAGGTCTGCTACGTGGTCTTGTTATATAACACTGACACTCGCTCTAGGAGGCGCACAATTGAATCCTTGGAAAATGCGCTTTACTCACAAATTCTCACCGTACTCAGGTGTAAAATGAGTACCTTGCCATTAGCATCGTTGTCTGTGTCCGAAAATATTGTAATATCGCCTCACAGACGTCATGTATTGTCCTACATGTTAAGTGTTGTTGTTGGCTAGGGACCACATTGTAAAGCGCTTTGAGCACTATTAGTGAATAGCGAGCTATAGATAGTATGCGCTTGGCTAAGAAGCTCATAACATTGCCATCCGGAAGTATAACGGACCAACACACAAAACTGTGTGTATCCATGAACGTTTATAGTCAGGTTAATACAGTTCAGTGAGCATAACTCATAAAATGCGGATGACAAAAAACAATAACAAAAACCTGAGTGACGTCATCTTCGAACTATCTATATAAATGCTCAGGTTTTATACGCCGCTTAGTTTTCCGGGCAAAAAAAAAAAGATATATTTTATTTTTCAATATGTAAATACAAATGCATTGTCTATTATTGAGTCAATACAAGTCCTTTTTTTTTTACAGTCGCGTGTGAAATATAAACATGTTGAAAATAAGTCTTTGTTTTCGAAATTATGTAGCTTTATATTTATATAACACAATTCTACGGTTTTCATTGTGTTCAAATGCGCTTTGCAATGCTTTGTATACGATCTGAATGAAACATTTTATATTCAAAGATTAAAGTTCAATTGTAAGAATCGTGTTTATTCTAATTTAAAACGTTTCGAAATGACAGGCCATACGTTATAATAATAATAATAATAATAATAATAATAATAATAATAATAATAATAATAATAATAATAATAATAATAAATAATTCATGCCATTCATATCGCGCATTTTCATCACTGTGTGATGCTCAATAACACAATGCAAAACTCTATCTGAAAATAACACAATGCAAAACTCCATTAATTTTTGTTTGTAAAACACTTCTAGTGAATAATATCAATACCAAATTCTAGAGGTGCCTAAATGAGTCAATAAAATGTATAGTAAAATATGGGAGTAAAAATAAAAATGACTCTTATAAAAGATACAAAACAAAGTAAACGACGTTTCGGCCATTGGCCTTCTTCAGGTAAACAAGAAAAAAAAATATGTTATATTACATTGGCAATATTATCAACACCACGTATACAACGGCCTCTTTTACAGTTTTGAAATAACAAACAAAACAAAAACAAAACAGACAAACAAACGATAACAAAAATAAAGTGTTACAAATTGGAATGGTCCGAAAAAGAATCGATTACAAATTTTGAGGCATTGTCTCGTTTTTATCTACAAAATTGCACCATTTATTTCCTTGTCTAAAATTTCATTGATCACAACCATCATTATGCTCATAATGAGACAATTGACATTTTATATTATATTTGCTCACAAGTAAACAATACACGACAAACATTTCATTTCAACAACATATTCTAATCAATACTTTAAAAAACAAACAAACCACCAAACAAGAATAATTATACCAGTTGTTAAAATATTGATCAAAATAATCAATATGCTTATCGCTGAACGTTTCGTTGTCAAAACTCTTTTCCAGTTAACACCAAAGAAAAAAAAGAAAGAAAGAAAGAATTTCAACGATAATATTTCATAGTTCATCCAAAAACAGGAGAACAGTAATTGCGTCAATTAGGGATAAATAATGAGGAACTTACTTTAAATTCCACCCCTGTACCTAAATAGTAACCCGAAATGATACCATGTGTACAATAATAATTGGTGACGTTAGATTATTAAGTGAAAATTTCACTAAAAATCAGATTTTTAAAAAAGAAGAATTTTTTGAATGTTTTTGAAGATGTATTTTATTCAAAGATGAAGAAATCGGAATGGATTGTCAAGGTAGAATAAATGATTTGTTACACTTTTGCGTTTTGGAATTCGAACTTTGTTCCCAACGCGCACTCGCAAGGTCGTGCTTCGGTTGGCAACACGTCCGGAATTCCAAAAAGCAAGAGTGCAAAAACCGTCCATCGTGGCTTGTGCTCTTGAGCACGTTGCCGATCAGCTGTCTCCACGAATCAAGATCCTCTGCGGTGCGCATGAAAGCTATGTTGCTTTTTAAGTCACATTTGGCCATTCTTAGGTTATCTAAATATGTCATTCTCTGTCTTCCTGTAGCTCTCTTTCCTTCGATTATCCCAGATCTTACCAACTTTTCTATTCCGTCTCTTCTCCACATATGTCCCAGAAACCGTAACTGCCTCTTTCTGATGTTATCGATCAGTATTATTTCCTTGCTCATCTTCTCCAACACTTCCTCGTTCGTATACCTGTCTGTCCATGATAGCCTCAACATTCTTCTACACACCCACATCTCAAATGCAAGAACCGTATACTGTCTTTAATCGAATGTTGTAACTTTTATAGCGATAATTTCTTACCCACGTCTGTGTTAGACTTTGATGATTGGCCCTAGTCTTGACTCAGGAGTAGAATGGTACATCTAGGATACAATTCTCTAATATACTTGAACTTGAACTTTAACCTTAATGTGAGCTTTTATATAGCGCAATATCCACTAAACGTGCTGAAAGCGCTTTACAATGGGTTCCTGACGTACAGCAGTACTCACACGTAGAATGAGACATGACGCCTGTTTAGGTGATATTATAGGCGATACAATTTTTTTCGACAGACACAACGCTGTGCTGAACGATCAGGTACTCGTTTTACACCCAAGAAACGTGAAAGAATGTGAGTAAAGAGCCTTTTCCAAGGACTCAGCTATGCGCCGAGCGAGGCTCAAACTTTCAAATCAGTTATCCAAAAGCTTTGCATGTATTGAATGTTGACATTCATATTTCACCCAATAATTGGCCACGATAGCTGTTACTTGAATTTTGAGGCTTTGTGGTCTAGGGGGGGGGGGGTGATACTCGCCTCCGGACCGATAGGTCCCTGGTTCGAACCCGCTCTGGTGCGCACGAACTCGAGTCCTATGTGAGGCATATCTTTTAATTAAACTCAATTCTCTCATCATTATCTGGTGTAAAATGAGTACGTACTTGGCCGTGCATGATACCGTCATGTCTTTTCCTACATTTTATGTGCTGCTGTTTGCTTAGAATCTCTTGTAGATCGCTTTGAGCACACCTCATGGATATGGATATTTGTGTGTATAAATGATTACATTTTGAAAATAATAAAATAAAATTCCCTTCATTCATCCTATAGGGGAAATTTGTCTCTAGGGTCTATTCCAAGGGAAGACTGGAATAACCCAGACGTCATCCGCAGTGCAGCGCCTCAAATTGAGCTACGGCGGCAGCCTCTTATGGTTTGCACACTACTATGTTATGACGATCGACCCAATCAGCAAAGTCCGGTCCGCATTCGTGCACCGTCGCAAACCCGCCGGGTAGCATCCTCACAACACACCGTTCGACTAGATGCTCTGCGGTCTCAGGTTCTTGCCCACAGCGGGTACATGTTGGAGCTACGGCGATGTGACTTGCTCAAGGCCGCACAGCGCAGCGGCGGGTGTTCGAACTCGGCATCCTTTGGGTACGAAGCATAATTCTGGATATTGTGACAACTAAGCCAGATCAACATTACAGAAGCCCCTCAGAGCCATGGTACCCATGCAGCCGGTGTTTATCCCGGAGTCTATAGCCTTACACAAACAACATCAATTGCTTGCTATCCTTTTGATAGGACTCTCCTCTATCTGAAAGTACTTTCACCAGACTTCAGCTGGGATCCATCCCCATTCCCCGTCCATCTCTCTGCATGTGAAGCAAAGAGCTTGCTCTACCAACTGAGCTATTGAATCCCCCGACCTCCCCCCCCCTTCCCCCCAACAGTTATCATCATTAAACTTTCGATCTCGTTGCTCTGCAACAAATTAATCAATATTATTCCAGACACGCTTTCACTCGCCCTCCACCTCCCCTTCCTGCTGCCCCCCCCCCCCTCCCTGTTATTTTTGCTTCTCTCTCCCCCCTTCCCTCTTCCCCACGTTTTATCTTTCCCTGCTCTCACTTACGCAACACTGCACTTTATATAACTCAACTACCATCTGATAATAATAAATTGTGACCATCGATCTCTAAACGGTATTATGGCGGCTTGAACTCCGATACCCAAAAATTAAATTTTAAACTAAATTTATAAAATTTTAATATAATAAATACCTTTATTGATAAGATTGACTTCCGTTTTTAACACTTTAAAATACTAAAAAGTTCAAATTGTTGATAATTCTGACTTTAATAATCAATGTTCGTCATCCGACCCATTCCAAAACAATACCTAATCGATGCGATGTCTCACATAAAAAATTCATACTGGCAGTACCGCCCTAACCGTGAGAAGAACCAAACCACACAAAAGCCCTGCTATACAAATTGCAATCAATACAAACAGATAATCAACGAGCGCACAACAACAAAACTTATTTGATACAATTAATGAGAGAGAGAGAGAGAGAGAGAGAGAGAGAGAGAGAGAGAGAGAGAGAGAGGGGGGGAGGGAGAGAATGGGAGAAAACAGACGGAGGAGAAGCCAAGCAGAGCCAGAACAGAACAGAACAGGACAGAGTGCGATGAAGCGGACACGTAATAATAGTAACATAATTTAAATCGAATGTATTCGTGGATGGATGAAACACAAGTTGATTGAGTTAAAGGAAAGAAATTCGTAGTTTTTTAAAAAACTTTCAATTCCAGGTGAGTTTGAAATATTTTCAAAAAAATATTTGTTACCCATACTCTCAAAACTGTGATATATCCTAATGGGAAATATTTGCATGTCTGTAACCAAAGGCAATGTGTGGCTATGTGGTCTACAGGTATGACTCTCGCTTTCGGATCGGAAAGTCCTGGGTTCAAGCCTCCTTCGGCACATAGTTCAGTCCTTGGAAAAGGCTCTTTACTCACATTCTCTCACATTCAGACCTGCATATATGCATACGTTGACCCGAGCCTCTCTTTTTTCACAGAGCATCTAAAGTTCTTTGACCTAAGCACTCCTTACACTGATATGTTATGTTTGAAAATAAAATCTGAATTTTTTGTTTCGGACTTTTAAAACTTTAATTTAATTATTTCCATCGGGCTTGATCAAACTAAATTATATCAGATAGATGGGATGCAATTATTAAAATCAAACTTCGGCCATGCATTTGTAGTTCTGAGAACCGGACTGGTTATACGCTTCCGATGAGTTTTGAACAGGAAGAGAGGAATCTGTGACATCACGCACAATTTCTGCTTCACATTGTTATTATGAATTGGGCTTTAATATAGCGCAATATCCACTAAACGTGCTCACCTGACCAACAGCAACACGTAACATATAGAACGAAACGTGACGACTATTAGGCGATATTACAATTTTTTCCGACAGAGGCAACGCTGTTAACGGCCAGGTATTTATTTTACACCTGAGTACGGTGAGAGAATATGAGAAAAAAGCCTTTTCCAAGGACTATGCGCCGAGCGAGGCTCCAACCCAGGCCCTTCCGATCCGAAAGCGAGTGTCATATCACAAGACCGCATAGCCGCACAACTATGAATAATGATTGCAGTTTCGTAAACTACTCAGGACTCAAATTGTGTAATTATACAAATTATAGTTCTTAATATTCAGTTTTAGCAATCTATTTCATCAAGACATAATACCAATTAGAGGCGATAGGTCATATAATGTTTTTTTTTGTATGAGCTTTTATATAGGGCAATATTAACTAATTGTGCTCAAAGCGCTTTACAAAGTGTCCCTGGCAAACAACAACACCTAACATAAAGAACGAGTCATGGCACGTGTTAGGCGATAATGTAATTTTTTTTCCGACAGAGACAGCACTATTAACGGCCAGGTACTCATTTTACACCTGAGTACGGTAAGAGAATGTGAGTAAAGAGTATTTTCCAATGACTCAACTATGCGCGGAACGAGGCTCGAACCCAGGACCTTCCGATCCAAAAGCGAGTGTCATACCACAAGACCGCATAGCCGCACAATTTGTTTATTAGGAGCATCTAGATGCGCTATATTTATTTATGAGCCAGATTTCAGCATTGTTATAATGGAGACTAATTTGAAAGTATTTCCATTTCAATTGGGTTATCAGACCTTGAAAAAAGTGCAAATAAATCGGTTATGACTAAAGTACATACCCAATTACGAATCTGACAACTTGAACTGTTATTGTCTCATTGGTGTGATGGAAATATTATGCTCTCAATCCATTGCAAAATATTGTCTACAACAATGAAAAAGCCCATTATTGCATTGGTTATCAGACATGCATATTATATGCGCATAAATGACAAAAAAAAAAAAAAGAAATCGAATATTGTCAGTTCAACTCGACGCAAAAATTATTTTAAAAATCAAATGGAAATATGAGAACAAATTACAGGTCTCAGTTTTTTTATTATAAATGTTTTTTAAGCATCTAAACGACCAGGGCATAATTCCATTAAGACGCACGGAGTCACAAATCTCTTTTGTCGAAATCTGTGGCCACAAGTGCACAGTCCAAATTGTTGGCCACAATATATGAAGTGCACAGAGTCCAACTTGTTGACCATAATGTTATAAACTGCACAGTCCAAATTGTTGGCCATGATATTCTGAAGTGCACAGCGTCCAAATTGTTGTTAATGATATTCTGAACTGCACAGCGCCCAAATTGTTGGCCATAATATTCTGAAATGCTCAGAGTGCAAATTGTTGGCCATGATATTCTGAACTGCACAGCGTCCAGATTGCTCGTCCCAACCACAGAACGATTCAACCTGAAAAAATGCAGGTCTCATGTATATGATTACATTTATTTTACCATATAAACCACCTCAAATTAATACCACTAGGATACGTTGGGTCACAAATATCTTCCCCGTGCACAATGGCCATAGTCTTAAGTGCAAAGAGTCCAAAGTGTTCGCGTCCAAACCACAGAACTAATCAACCGTCAAAATCAAGGCTCAATAGGTCGAGGCGTTAATCACCTTAGTGCCATCAAACGCCCTCTGTCTGGTGTGGAAAGTCCAATCGTTGCTTGCGATAATAGTCATGCACTGACGTGACGTTCATGGCCATTCGATACAAAATGTGTCAGTGCATGACATAATCAACGAAGGTGAAAATTTTGGATTTGCATTTTTGCATTTTCTGAAAGAATATGCTCCCCAGTGCATTTTAATCTTTATTTGAAGCAAATCGGGCGATTTTTCATGAAGTTATGGTCAGATGTATGGGAAAGGAATCCAGCAACTTTTCTCAAATCCCATACTTTTTCAACTTGAATAGCTGTAAAAAATATTTAAAAGTGAAATTAAGCTTTAAATTTTCCCGAAGATGTAGCTACAAACAATGTTGATTTATTCATTTTTGACAAGAACTCATTTTTAATAAAAATTGACCTTCTAACTAAACTTGGCAATATCTCAGTTCAAACCTTTTCACCATCCGATTAATTATGTCATTCACTGTACCAAATGTCGTCTATCATAACGAAAGTCAAGCGATGTTGAACGTAGTTAAGGCTATAGAGGTGAGAACCATCCAAAACACTCCAAATTTTTATCATTGGTATAAAGCATTATAGAAATTACCCCACTTGAATTAGGCAAAGATGAGTACCTGACAGTTATTTTGAAAACACTTAAGTCTACCCAAGGGGACAGCGTGGCTCAGTGGTAAGGTCTTTGCTTCGTACCCAAAAAGTACCGAGTTCGATCACCTTCCGCTGCACTGTGTGGCCTTAAGAAAGTCACCTCACCCTAGCTCAATGTGCGGCGATGTGGTACTGCGGCTAACGCCTGGGTTATTCCTGTCTTCCCTTGGAATAGACGCTTAAGACTAATTTCGCCTATGGGATGAATAAAGGGAATTTTACTTTATTTAATGTTTTATGTTTATGTTTAAGAGTTAAAACTCCCAAGGTAGTTAAAATCAGAATTGCTATTGTTTTGGTGGGTTATAATACATAATATTGTATCGTTATCCATTAAATGTACAAAGGGTTAACTCTTTCCTTGCCGATCATTTTCAGCATTTTCCCAAAATGGCAGAAAAATTGATACTTTAAACTCAAACAAGCTCTCGAAGAAACACATTTCTTTTCTTATTGCTTAAACGAAGATCATTCTTCAAAGTTTCAACATCATCATCATCTGAATAAGAAAAATGTATTTTGTGTCCTAACAAATGCGACAATTTTGCTGTAAGTGGTAAGGAGAGGGTTAATAAGTCAAACAGGGTCACATATTAATCTTGACGGATATCTTATTGTTGTCAATTAGTTCTAATAAGATTAATTAATTTGTCACGAATTGCAATGCATGAGAGAGAAGTTGCCTGAGGCATGGGATAGGTGAAAAATGACGTGTTAATAGCAATTAGAAACGTAGGGAATTGAGCAGCGGCAGGGACAGTAATAACAGTAAAAGAAACCCCCAACAAACTTGAGCTTTACTATAGCGCAATATCCACTAAACGTGCTCATAGCGTTTTACAAGGGGTCCCTGGCTAACAGCAACACGTAACATGTAGAACGAGACATGACGCCTGACAGCAATGTTTTTTCCGACAGAGACAACAATTGTTAGCGGCCAGGTACTCAATTTACACATGAGTACGGTGAGGGAATAATATGAGTAAAGCTCAATTAGGGATACACTGTTTGTCCAGATTGCGTTTTGAACTACACACATTTTCATACAAATTGATTTTTGATAATACTGCACTACTGACCGATATTGATAATAAGACGCGTATAAAGTAATTTGTGGCCGATCTTTTGTAAGTCTTAACTCACTCAATCCTAGAGATTTTTGCTACTTTTAAATATTGGGAAAAATGTATTTAAAATGAGCATGTGCACAGATAGTTTTATTCAACTATCATTAACATGCAAAAAAACTATAAACATTAGCATTGATCCTATGCCTTTATGTTGGTAACAACAAGAGATGAAGTGAGTAGAAAGGTGCCAGAAGACAATAGAGAATAAAAATTTTCGTGGCGGTGGTGGGGTTTGAACCTGCGACCTTATTGGTACGACAACTCCGCCTGGCAGGTGAGAGCGTGGCTCTACCGTGTGAGCTATCCACGAATACTAAAATATTCGTATCAAACTCAGGTCATTTCTAGAACTCTCTCTCACCCACTTCTGGAAATCGCGGGCTCGCTCGCCAACCAACCATCGCGAAGTTACTTGACCAGCAGTTAAGCTTAATAGCCAATATTCTCAACACAAACATATAACATAGAAACGATTGAGACATTGAGTATGCTCCGTATATGGGGTGAATTTTAAATTCAGAAAAGTGAGTGGAGCAGGCACTTATGTTGGTGCCTGCTCCACTCACTTTTCTGAATTTAAAATTCACCCCATATACCGGAGCATACTCAATGTCTCAATCGTTTCTATGTTATATGTTTGTGTTGAGAATATTGGCTATTAAGCTTAACTGCTGGTCAAGTAACTTCGCGATGGTTGGTTGGCGAGCGAGCCCGCGATTTCCAGAAGTGGGTGAGAGAGAGTTCTAGAAATGACCTGAGTTTGATACGAATATTTTAGTATTCGTGGATAGCTCACACGGTAGAGCCACACTCTCACCTGCCAGGCGGAGTTGTCGTACCAATAAGGTCGCAGGTTCAAACCCCACCACCGCCACGAAAATTTTTATTCTCTATTGTCTTCTGGCACTTTTCTACTCACTTCATCTCTTGTTGTTACCAACATAAGTGCCTGCTCCACTCACTTTTCTGAATTTAAAATTCACCCCATATACCGGAGCATACTCAATGTCTCAATCGTTTCTATGTTATATGTTTGTGTTGAGAATATTGGCTATTAACCTTAACTGCTGGTCAAACAAGATATGAAGTGAATAGAAAAGTGCCAGAAGACAATAGAGAATAAAAAATTTTCGCGGCGGTGGTGGGGTTTGAACCTGCGACCTTATTGGTACGACAACTCCGCCTGGCAGGTGAGAGCGTGGCTCTACCGTGTGAGCTATCCACGAACACAAAAAATATTCGTTTCAAACTCAAAGTCATTACTAGATCCCTCTCTCACCCACTTCTTGAGACCGCCGATTCGTTCGTTCACCACCATCGCGAATAATTTTGACCAGCAGTTAAGCTTAATAGCCAATATTCTCAACACAAACATATAACATAGAAACGATTGAGACATTGAGTATGCTCCGGTGTATGGGGTGAATTTTTAATTCAGAAAAGTGAGTGGAGCAGGCACTTATGTTGGTAACAACAAGATATGAAGTGAATAGAAAAGTGCCAGAAGACAATAGAGACTGCTGGTCAAGTAACTTCGCGATGGTTGGTTGGCGAGCGAGCCCGCGATTTCCAGAAGTGGGTGAGAGAGAGTTCTAGAAATGACCTGAGTTTGATACGAATATTTTAGTATTCGTGGATAGCTCACACGGTAGAGCCACGCTCTCACCTGCCAGGCGGAGTTGTCGCACTAATAAGGTCGCAGGTTCAAACCCCACCACCGCCACGAAAATTTTTATTCTCTATTGTTTTCTGGCACTTTTCTACTCACTTCATCTCTTGTTGATCCTATGCCTATAATTTGTCTCAGAAAAATGTAATAAATAGGCATGGGGTAAAAAGTAACCTGGGTAAGCTACGGATATCGTCGGTGTTAGGGTTCAATGAGTTAAGAAATCCAACTGGGCGATGACCTCATTTTACGCCTCATGGACCAGAAGTCGGAAACGATGATTAGTATTGGTAATATTTCCATGTGACCAATTCAATTGGCACAACCAAAATAATAACGGATATATTTATTTATACTCGTATACAGGACACCGGATAATCGCATGTTATATTATTATGATTGATATTTTTTCTTGCAATTCAAAGAATGTGTGATTTAACAAGGCTTGCGTCTTTAACCCTCTCCTTACCAGCCATTTTCAGGATTTTCCCCAAAACTTCTCACCCAACTAACACAAAAATATATTTTTTACCACTCAGACATAATAGCAGACAAGTTCTTGCGATACAGAATTTCTTTAGCAAAACATGCTCTGCAACACACTGTTCATTTCCTTTAAATTTTATGATATACAAAAGAAATTTAAATAATAAAAATGTTGGTTGTATCGTAACGAATGTGACGATTTTCCTATAGTTGGTAAAGAGAGGGTTAAAGAAGAAGTGTCTGGGTGTTAGTTGTCTTTTAAAGTTAGCACTATCTACTAATATTTTTCTAACAGCATTTTAATGTCTATATTCCAGAATTCCCTACCTTTCCCTACCTTTCTAATAATTGCTATTAACACGTCATGTTTCACCTACCCCATGCCTCAGGCAACTTCTCTCTCATGCATTGCAATACGTCAAAAATTAATCTAATTAGAACTCATTGACTTCATATGACATCCGTCAAGATTAATGCGTGACCCCGATTTACTTATTAACCCTTTGTAGATTTAATGGATAACGGTAAAATGTGTATTACATATAACGCACCTAAACAATATATATCAATTTTGATTGTACCGACCATGCGGAGTTTTAACTTTCAAACATAAACATAAAACAGGGGCTAAAGAAGCGTTAATGGTGATGGGGTAATTGTTATATTTAGAAATATATTTATTTATATTATATAACTTTAATATTAGAGGAGCGATAACGATCTACTCCCCGTAGATTACCCAGTGTGCCTGAAACAGAATTGTTGGAGTCAACAGGAGCTGTTCAAATATTTTATAAATAATATATATCATTTGCCGACCCTTGATGATCCAATAGACTGTGTGTCAATGGAAGTAAATCAAAATAAATACACACACACACACGCACACACACACACACTTTATATATATATATATATATATATATATATATATATATATATATATTGCTTTTGATTTATGTTCATTATCACACATTCTATTCCATCGTCTTGGATCAACAAATAATATACAAATGGAGTTACCTCATGTAATTCCTATCAATCATTGCAGGGCAATAAATCTGAAGAATGTATTTAAACAAAGGATAAAGGAACGAAAAACTAGAATTTTTAAGTAGGTTTCATACAAAGCACAGAACTATTTACAATAGAATAAAAAGTAAATATTCTATATTTAAAAAAAGACTGAATGATAAAACAATTTAAAGAAATATCAAAATATACCGCAATATTAGGCGTTACAATTTGGAAAAGGATTTAGATAGAAATAGGCACAGAAAAGAAATTGAAGGAATCTTGAAATTAAAAAGAAGAAAGAAGAAAGAAATCTGGAATGGCAATTATTGAAAAGGTGATATAAATTAGTTATTGTTTATTTTTCGTATGGCGCTTTCTATACGTGACCCACCAAATCAAAACAGTTTTGTGTCGTAGTGGTTTTCATTCTGATAATTGAATTAATAATCAAGATTTATTTATATCATCATCATTATCATCCTCCTCCCCCTCCTCCTCCTCCTCATCATATATTATAATATATATATATATATATATATATAATATAATATATATATTGGGATTCGCCTTATCCAAACATTATACCAGTTTTAGGCATTGACGTGATAAATTGATTGATATTGGATCATTACCATTTCCCAAACTATAATGCTATTTCGCGGATGTTGTCAACAACCGGTTTCCGACTATCCAACGTATATTCCTTTCGGAAACATTGGGAATCACTGAAGTAATATCATGCACGTCATTATGATCGCTGCCACTGTTTCTATTGTCACTGTGTGAATTTATTACTTTGACTTTATTCTTGGAGCGGAATAATCTCTTTATGATATATATGTCGGGCAAGTGTGCTTAATAATAAATTACCTTATAAATAAATATACGTACGTTAATAATAAGCAGGGCACATGCTATTTGCTTTATTAAAAGTATGCATTTATAATTTGTATCTACATATTTTTGTTGGAGGTTACGAGAGAGGCTAGGCTATAGCGTTGATTTTGGTAGCTTGACTTGGCATAGCATAGCGTTACCAATGATTTGCAACCATGACCTACGTGCTATTTGAATCAAATAGGGTTATTTTATCACTTAGTTATTTGGTCAATTAGTGTGTAATGAATTGGAAAACGAATGTGGGTGGTTGATATAGTATAAATATCATTGTACTGGGCAGTTTGAGTTGACTGCAATGACAGCCAGGACCTACTAACTGTGAGTGTTAGAAAATGACGTAAAAGTAGTAATTGTACTGACTTGTGATTTGGATGTGTTTCTTTGTTGTGTGTTACTGTGCTTTATGATCTATTTCGACGTGCACTTATTTGCAGGTCTGATAACCCAATTCCTTATGGGCTCATTGTTGTAATGGAAATATAAAAAAAAAAAGAAAATGACGCAAAATATTTCCATTATAATAATATTAAACTGGGCCCATAAGTGGACATATATGAACACGTCGATTTATTTGTATTCAAATTATTATGTGGTTTTATTATTATTATTATTATTATTACTATTACTATTATTATTATTATTATTATTATTATTATTATTATTATTATTATTATTATTATTATTATTATTATTATCACTATTATTATTATTATATAATTGTAATCGACAATATTCTATGCTATTTTGAGAGTATCTCCATTACAACAATGAGCCCATAACTATTTGGGTTATCAGATGTAAATAAGAACACTTAGTGATGATTTCATCAAGCCAGAAAAAATCCATTTATCTACCCAGAGTACCTATACCCATTGCCTTTAGAATTATACAAGATGATTACAAATAAAGATGTTCCTTTATTCCCCTTTTAGTGCGGCGATGCGGTCTCTGTGGTATTGCACTCGCCTTCAGATCGGAAGCACCTAGGCTCATAGTTGAGAACTTGGAAAAGGCTCTTAACTCGTATATTCTCCCTATACTCAGATGTAAAATGAGTACCTGATTTTTAACAGCCTTGTCTCTATCGAAAAGAATTGTAATGTCGCCTTACAGGCGTCAGTCATGTTTTGCCCTGCCTACATATTAAATGTTGCTATTGGATAGGGACTCATTGTAAAGTGCTCTGAGCCCGTTTTGTGGATATTGCGCTATACAAACGCCATGTGCTATTCGACATCAGTAGTTTAATAGAAAATTCTGTTTTGTTCAGCCAAATTATTGAAAAGCTCAAAAACTCGACCTAACACTTCAGGTAGGAAAGGCCACATTTATCACCGGAGTGAAAAGTATAAAAGAATTGATTAAGTTTCGATTTCTGATCGCATACTATTTCCTCTAATCAATAAGGCATTATGTTCTCTTAATGATGAGGGAAATCAGGGCACAGAATTGACTGTAAAACAGTTGTTATTGTTGTTATCCAATTAACTGCCGAACTCTGGAAAAGCACGTATTTAAAAAGTTGGCCAGAAAAGTCGTCGTTTAAATATCAATTGATTTAAATGACCCTCAACGCGAAAAACTCTCAAACCTGGGACTTCGCGAGGTCTTACTTTATCCCAAATTCGAGAGTTTTCACAGAGATGAGGGTCATTAAAATCGATCTATATTTGAAGGACGAGTTTTCTGGCCAAATTTTTAAATACGTGTTTTTTCCAGGTAACTTACTGTTAACTTACTGGTGAATATTCTTGTTTTTAGTTTGTTGTGACTGAGAGTGGTTATAAAATAGCTGTTACTTTTGTTCATGTTCTTGTTCTGTTTTTGTAGTTTATGACCGTAGCTCATTCATCATTAAGGGGGATGAAGGGATATTGATTCTAGATTTGAAACACATTAGGCCTTGGCAGGGCATTAGGCGGAGACGGAAGACATTCCAATCCCTCAAATATAAATCATTGATCAGAGTGAAGAAAAACAATTTTTATTATCTATTTTGAGACAAAACTAATTTTCTCTCAAATCATGATTAAATTCTAACTCGCCTCATCAATATTATCATGAGTATAGATAGAACGAAGTTGACGTCACTCGGGTCTTTGTTATTATTATTTTTTTTTTGTCTACCACGTCTATGAGTAATTCTCACTTAACTGTATTATCCAGACTTTTAAAGTTTATGGTTACACAGAGTGTTGTGTGTTCGTGCGTTATACTTCCGGATGGCAATGTTATGAGCTTCTTAGCCAAGCGCATATAATCTAAATCTTCAGATTAAAAAGTTTTTGAAAACGTGTGTGTGAAACAGTGTCATAGAAAAAGAGATTGAGATTTTATATAGCTCAATATCCACTAAATGTGCTCAAAGCGTTTTGAAAGAGGCCCCTGGCCAACATCAACACTTAACATGTAGAACGAGACATGACGCCTGTTAGGCGATATAGCAACTTTTTTTCGGATACAGACAACTCTGTTAACGGCCAGGTATTCATTTTACAGCTGAGTACAGTGAGCGAATGTGAGTAAAGAGTCTTTTCCAAGGACTCAACTATGCGCCGAGCGAGGCTCGAACCCAGGACTTTCCGATCAAAAAGCGAGTGTCATACCACTAGACCACATAGCCGCGTAGAAAGAGACTAGAATTCAAGAAACAAAAACAAAAACCCAATCCCCAAAAACTCAGCCTGGCTCGCTGGCTGTCTTTTTGCTTCGTCTAGCACTGTTTCATATAGACTTATTCAGATCTTTTTTAAACACACGTGCCTGCTTTCCTACATTGACACAATGAACATAATTTAAAAAGTCGTGAGTTTAATTTTTTAAAATTTCAACTGAAATCGAGAAGATTGGTCTTAAACGTCAAATTTGAGTTCCAGGTTCACACAGAAACAAAACTGTATCCAGGCTATTAGTTACGATTTTCTTATCATTAATCTGGTGATCTTACTACTTCTAAAGAAGGTCTGAGGTTCGATCCCTAGACGGTGTCGACCAAATTTGTGGGATGGTTTTTTTTCTCTTGTATTTTTCTTTCTTGCTTTGTCTGGCACCTTTCGTACACTTGTTTAGATCTCTATCTAATAACAACAATACGGTTTTGAGAAGATTTGTTACACATAACTAATCAATGATTAAGCTACAAATATAATTTTAATGCTTCATCAGACACGGGCCCATGCTATTTTGATTACATGACAACAAAGCGAATTCCTTTCAAAATATCAAATTTCATAGATTCAGATTTGATTTTATTGTATTTGTGTCCAAGTCTGTCAATTCAACTTCGATACTGTTCAATGCATTGATTCTTTACGAGTACCTAATTATTATTTTCGTAGCGAGCTGTAGAACAAGTAGTAATTAAAACCACAAGAACTCTTAGGTGCTACAATTGTAAAGCTCACGTCAATGATATCCACTCTTTGACAGCAGAATTGGAATAGATCTACATATGATATATTATATATAAATATATTATATATATATAATATATATATATATATATATATAATAATTCGGATAAATATAATTCGAGCTCCTTAATTGTCGAGCACTCTATATTATCCATGTAAATTAATTTCTCACGACTATATATACAGATAATATATATTATATATATATATATATATATATATATATATATATATATATATATATATTGTGTGCGTGTGTGTTTGTGTGTATTATGTTATGTAACCAATTGTCAAAAACGGGATTTCTATGGAGACTTAAAATTCCAGTTCATGCTTACCTTATACACTCTTAAGTTTTAAAAATCAACAACCCTCCTCCATGTTATGTTTGGTTCTTAAACTTTAAAAAAAAAAAAAGAACAAAAAACAAATATCATAGTTATAACTATTTAAAAAACCAACAAAAAACTAGATCTTCAGCCCGCCATGTAGACCCATGGAGGCGAGTCTACCCTCGTTTAAATAGCGTGAAACGGACAATAGCAATTGCTTGCTATCCCTTGGTTAGGACGCTACAGATATAATAAACTTAGATATCCTATCATTGTTGGGTAAAAGTGAGGTTGGGTGGGGGGGGGGGGGTGGGGGTGGTAGGGGGTGGGGGTGGGAGGGAGGGGGGTTGTCAGAAACAATCTCGATCTCACCCAGGAGAGACCTAGGTCGGTTTGCGTGCGAAGCGAGTGCTCTACCAACTGAGCTATCGGGTTCCCCAGTTCTAATAACTTGGACATTAATCTCTATATTATTCTTCATTTGGGTCATTTCGACTGAATACTGGATTGTTACGTTCGTTCACATACCTATTATTATTATTATTATTATTATTATTATTTATTATTATTATTATTATTACTATTATTATTATTATTACTATATTATTTTTATTATTATATTATTATTATTATTATTATTATTATTATTATTATTATTATTATTATTTATATTATTATTATTATTATTATTATATCATTCATTATTATATATTATTATTATTATTATTATTTTATTATTATTATTATTATTATTATTATTATTATTATTATTATTATTATTATTATTATTATTATTATTATTATTATTATTATTATTATTATTATTATTATTATTATTTATTATTATTATTATTTTATATATTTTATTATTAATAATAATAAGTTTAGCGACGTACTGTTTTCTCACAAGTGGAGTCATGGAGTGTAAAATTAGATCAAAATCCAAACAATTGATATAAACATGTAACCTTGCTATAGAATACACCTCTATGAATATGGGAATTAATAAGGAATGAAAAAAAAGTCTATATATTATTATTACATTTAATGCCTAGTATGGTTTATCTATTGTGCCGTCAATAGACTTCAAGTATTATTATATCAATACTTAAATAACTTTTGAATGGGGTTCGATTTGCATGGGTGGTTATTATTATAATATTATAATATGTAAAAATATATATGGCCTTGGTGATAATTAATGCAGATCTGCCTAGTACTCCGAATAATTCGTAGAAATACGTATTTATGGCTCCAGTTACAGAGCTGTATAGGTGTCTCTTTGACTCAATAAATCTTGTTGAGAATGAAAGTTTTGCTTCTTAGAACCTATATTCAGAATATTTTTGGATCATGATGAGAGCGAATTGTTTATTTCTATTTAAAGTGAATTTTTCTTATTTTCCTTTGGAAACTTCGATTTTTTGAAATTTTAAGTAGGCAGCGTTGTTAATGCTCATACGGATATGCCAGTTTTAATATGCATATTTTATGTCTTTGAGGTAGAACTGATTGTTTTGGGCATGGGTAACAACCATATTATACTGAATTCAAAGTGATACTACCGCTTCTAGAAGCTGTGGACTGTAAAAAGTAATAAACAAAAACGAAAATAACAGCTTAAAAAAAAGAACAAAATACAAAACACGGAACGTTTCGGGCTCAAAACCCATCTTCAGCCAATAACTAAAAACAACAAAAACATAAATATATTACTAAATTCCAGATAGACGACAGAGAATTATTGGTAGGTCTTTTCTTGAAGAAACATTTCAAATTTTTCTACAAGAGAAGAAATACCAATTATCTCTGTCCTTTATCTGAAATTTAGTAATGTATTTATGTCTTTGTTATTTTTTTTGGTTGTTGGCTGAAGAAGGGTTTGGAGCCCGAAACGTTCCGTGTTTGGTATTTTGTTCTTTTTTGAAGCTGTTATATTCATTTTTTTTGTTTACACTGAATTCCACTATGTCTCTGACCGATGCAATCAAAGGTAGCCGGAATACGTCTTCATAATCTCACATATTACAGCCCCTTACTGACAGCAATGACAATACTGGTCTACCGTAATAAAATGTCTAATCCTTTTACATAGGAATTCGGGATATGGGTATATCTGATATTGACATGACATTACGAATCGTATCTTGTTTAGTGCACGTTAACGGTTTCTTTGGTGTGATATAGATTAGGAGAGAGATCAGAGAAATTATCTTCATTGCTGTTTCAATTTCTTTTGATATTACTATCTATATATGTCGTGTGCTTTAGTGATTTTGTTATAGATAGAATGGCTGGTCTTTGTTATTGTTTTTTTGCCATGACGTTTATGAGTAATTCTCACTAATCTGTATTAAACAGACAATTAACGTTTAAGTTACACATAGTTTTGTGTGTTGGTCCGTTATACTTCCGGATGGCAATGTTGTGACCTTCTTTGCTAAGCGCACACTATCTATATGTAGGTCCATAGAGAGTTTGAATCTCACTGTAGGTGGCGCAAAGTTGAGTCCTTGAAAAAGTATCTTTTCTCACTTTTTCCCACAACACGTAGAATCCGATAACAACATTGCTCTGTTGGAAAAAAATATATAATGGCTCCTCATAGGCCTTATGTCATCTGCTACATGTAATTGTTGCTACCGGCTTGGGACTCATTGTAAAGAGTTTTCATGAGCTTGAGTGGAAATGATTAATATATAAGCTCAGGTTTTAAACAAATGATCCAATTGACCATCCCCATTCCAATCGGCTTTCTCGTCAATGCAATCAAAGATATCGACCACCAGATGTCTTCATTATCTCACATATTACAGCCTCTACTGATAACATGGACAATTACTCTGGAAAGAAAAATCCATATTTGAAAATTTGGCCAGAAAACTCGTCCTTCAAACATCGATTGATTTAAATGACACCCATCTTGGCAAAAACTCTCAAATTTGGGTTTAAGGAAGACATCGCGAAGTCCCAGGTTTTAGAGTTTTGTTTCCAAGATGAGGGAAATTTATATCGGTCGGTATTTGAAGGACGAGTTTTCTGGACACATTTTCAAATATGGGTTTTCCAGAATACGGCAGAATACTAGTCTACCGTAATAAAATGTCCAATCCTTCTACATTGAAACCTGGATATCGGTTATCTCTGATAATGACACGCCAGAAAGAATCGTATCTAGTTTAGTGCACTTTAACTGTATCTTTGGTGTGGCATAGATTAGAAGAGATGAGCGACCCTACTCTCCTTATTACTTCAGTTACTTTTGATGTAACTAGGGACCCTTGTCCTAAGGGTTGTTGTTGTTGTTGATTGAGGACTTCTTGAGTGCATGGTTTAAGGACCTGTCGTTATATTGGAGCTCGTGAATATGCTGTGACACATACTTTTGATAAGTCTTTACCCTAATTGCCAGCAATTGTAACAATGGAATCATATGAAGTACTCATAGAGCATGGTAAAGCCGATGACTACTACGACGACTACTACAATCACTACTACTACTACTACCACCACCACCATCACTACTACTACTTCTACTACTACTACTACTACTACTACTACTACTACTACTACTACTACTACTACTACTACTACTACTACTACTACTACTACTACTACTACTACTACTACTACTACTACTACTACAACTATTACCACTATTACCACTACTACAACTACTACTACAACTACTAAAATACACTTACACGCAGAAAGTACTTTCCTGAAAAAAAAAACAACAGCGTCCTACCCAAGTTCAGCAAGCAATAATTGTCACTATCCTTTCTTTTCAACTATACAGTTAGATAAGGATTAACTCCGGATCCATATGAACTTTATGACCCAAAAGGACTTCTAATACTATTACTAGCTTCACTGATACTGACTAATTCCCGGCTGACCGCTATGCCAAATGCAAATACAAGATCTATTGCCCTTGGAATTGTACAGAGGCAGATGGACTTCAATAAATTAATACAAGTGGCGGGGACCGTTATCTCCATGCTTTTGTTGTATATCCCTCTTCTCTCATACTCTGAAGAATTACATTTTGACAATTTCCACCAGAAATCTTGTCCTTCGAATATCCATCGACTAAAAGACTCTCATCTTGTCCAAAAAAAAAAAAAGAAACAACTCTCAAACCTGAGACTTGAAGGATGCTTTCAGGGAAGTCTTAGGTTTAAAAGTGATTGACATAGGAGGTTTCATTTTAATCGAGCGATATTTAAAGGACGAGTTTTCTGGCCAATTATTTTTTTAATGTGATTTTAAACAAAAGATTTCACTCCTTCTCTCCTCTTTCCCACCAAAATGCCCACACCATAATGATTGCAGTGATTTTACTACAATGCTGTAACGCGATTTATTGTTATGCCTGTCGAGAAAACGACGATACATACCGTAGGTTCAATGCTTGATACTGTAGCTAACGTTCTTAAGCTTTTGCAGGATTTGGATTTTTGAACCAATTTTCAATTCCCTGATGCGACCTTGGGGACGCCGCCCGATAGGACTAAGTTCGAATTTTCGTTATAATGAATATTGTTTCGCAAACTTGATAAGTCTGAAATTGTGTAGCCATGACTGTGTTTTAACTCTAAATCAATTTTGCAATCGGTTTCACACCAACGTGATAACGAACTGAAACATGGACTCACATTTATCATTGTTTATCATACTTTATTCTACATTGATTTCCCTTTTTTTATTTTCAGCCCTTTCCTGTTTCGGAGATCGACGTCAGCCTGTGGCGAGCTTCCCTCCCTTGCACTGAATTCCAGGGCAAAGTCTGCTCGTTACGTCAGCCACCGAGAGTCCCCATTCATCATGCCTCGAGGAGGTCATAATATGAGCGTGGCTCGTTTCTACGACTGGACGGAAGACCCAGGCGATTGTTACTCCGTGTCCAGACTGTACCGGGAAATCGCAAATATCCCACAATCCCAAACCAATGGGTTGACGAACAACCACAAAGGCAAAATCAATATAAATTTAAGCATCGCGCCTAGCTCGGGAACGTGTTCTTCAGTTCCTCTAACCAACGTCCCAACCCGGACATCCTTTAACAGTCCTGGACGGATGTTTGTTCGAGACAAGAAAGCGTTAACTCGAGGCGAAAGAGAAATAATTGAAGGGATATATAAAAACAGAAGCGATTTAAATGCCAAAGACGCCATTGCTAATCTTGGCTTTCATGTAAAAAGCCACCAGGAAGCTTGGCAAACTGGAAAATTCTTAATAAGAAATGACAGAGTGGATATAAAACCGTTAGTTAAATCAACGGGACAGCAACAGCAGCAACAACAAGTGCAACATCAGCATCAAGTTTGTAACTGCAGTGATAAAACCAACAGCAACAACCACAGCGGCAATGAAGATCATAACAACACCCCTTCGTCAGTGAGGTCAGTTCCACCTGAGTCTTCTGGGTTAATAAACTCATCAATTCCCTTATCAGGTAGACTTGGAAACAAATTTGCATCATCCCGAAAACTGATGGAGACTTCCCCATTTCCCAATTGCTCTCAGTGTCAGCTCGAACAAAGGGGAATAATCAGTCAAGATCTAGCCAAGAGAGCATATCTTGCACACCAAAAAAATCAAGAAAACAACTGGGATTCAAGACCTTGTGCACCACCTAGCACTCCGGACAAATGTGTTTCAAAAGCTAACGATTCTGATAGGTTCAGTTCTGAACAGCAGCCGTCTTTTAAACAGAACAAATATTCTGATCACCCTCATAAGTCTGAAGTTAATGGTATTTATGTATCTGACGTTGATTCTTCGAGTTTGTCAATTTCGTCAAACAGACCAAGTAGCGGCGAGAGAAATACCTCTCCACGTAGAGAGGGAAACTTGACTTCGCGGAGCATGAGCAAAATTCAGAAAACGATCAATATAATTCATTCAGTTTTGGAAGAAAATTCTGCCAAATTGGCTGCATGTGGGAAACAAAACTCAGAAAGTTCTGGTTTCTACAGCAATGGCGGTTTCCAGGACGTAGAAAATTTATCCGAATTGTCGGGACGGAAAAGTTTTGACAGTAGTGAGGGGTCAGATTCTGACCCTAAGAAGGTGAAGGTCAAAGTATATCTTCCTGTTGCAGTCAATGATGAGAATGATGAATTAGTGTCGGAGTCTGGTGGTTATCGGTGACCGGCAGTAAGGCGAAAATGATGACCATTGCAACAAAATTGACAATGAAACCCAAAGAGACACATACACACATCCATTTTTAATTCAAAATAACTTATATGAGAGAAACAATTTCTTCTACTAGTTCTGTGATTCCTAAATAACATACCAGAAGAAAAATTATATTCGTATTGACCTTCAACCATGAACAATGTAATTGTGAATGACAAGAATGGATTCTACGGCGAAGGATTGCATGACGTGGACTTGTATTAAGTGACACTAGGCTGCTAGAAGATGTGGACTGTAAAAAGTAATAAACAAAAAAAAAATGAATATAAAAGCTTCAATAAAGAACAAAATACCAAACATGGAACGTTTCGGGCTCAAAACCCTTCTTCAGCCAACAACAACAAAAAAAGCAAAAAACAATAAAGACATAAATACATGACTAAATTCCAGATTGAGGACAGATATAATTGGTAGGTCTTCACTTGTAGAATCTTGGAAAGTCTAGGAGAGAAGACCTACCAATTATCTCTGTCGTCTATCTGGAATTTAGTAATGTATTTATGCCTTTACTGTTTTTCGTTGTTGGCTGAAGAAGGGTTTTGAGCCCGACCAACTACATAATTCTGTGTAACCATGCACTTTTGTAGTCTGGATGGCAAAAACAATAAGACAGACGCGAGTGACGTCAACTTCATTCTATCTATAGCATCGTTATGCGATCTTACTGGTGTTATGGTAAGACGTTATCTTTGGACCAGTGGGTCCAAGGTTCGAGAAAATCTAGTGGAAGCACAATGTAGAGTCCTTGGAAAAGGCTCTTTACTCATATTCTCTCAGCGCATAATTTAAGTGTAGAATGAGTATCTGGTAGGTAATAGTTATCTTCGTCCAAAACATTGGATCGCACCATACTGACGTCATGTATTATCTGACATTTTAAGTAATGCTATTGGCTTGGGACCCCTTGTAAAGTACTTTGAGCATTTTGGTTGATATTGCGTGATATAAAACTTCAATTTTTGAAATCAAATTGTGTGTTAAAAGTTAAATATTATTTTTTTTTTAAAACGTAAATTTAATCAAAGCCATCAAGAGCAATGGTTAGTGTGCTGAATATTCTTGATTTGAATAACTTCTATTTTTTAAATCTGTTTTAAAAAATAAAAGGGGGGGGGGATTTTTAACTTTCTATTCAAAGTAACAGCAGATTTCATAAATTGAATTATGTATGCAGTATATCTTTCTGATCATTTACCACTTTAAAGTTTCCTTCTATGTCTATTAGAACCCATGGTATGAATTTAAAAAATATAAATAATTTGTTGCTATGGGTAACACTTTATCTTCGTGTTTGGCTCATATCTCGAACTGTAGCTTGTCGCATCTTCCCTCACATAATATCATCCCTCGATTTTGGTAAACTTTTGAGGTAATGTTCCCTATAGCTTGAACTCTCCAAAATGTATAGGAACTTTAGAAAGATATTTGTTGACAGGTCACTAAAATTTTTGTAGCTGTATCGGACAGTGAATGGTGGATGAACAAAACCTTTCTTTTATCCAACATTTTCTACAAAACTATTGGGAAAACTAATGATTATTGTATCTTTACTGAAATTCGTATATGTATTTATTAATCCTTGCCTTATGCAGAATGATAATCATGTATATAAAGATGGTGAACTATAACAAGAATTGTAAGCAAAATATCCACTGGAAAGATAAATTAACCAGAACTGGTATCCATTATCTATAACATTTCAAGACAGAGAAGAAGAAATTGAGTGTAAAATAAAAGTAATTCTAAAATAATTGCTTTAATCTAGTAAGATTCAATTCAAAGGCTTGTTTTAGAAAATTGACAAAGAAAATCATGAATTAACTTTGATTTTCCAATTAGCAAATTATATAATCAAAAACATTATAGATAATATCATATAGACATGTATGATTAATGTCATTGTGAGTGAAGCGAATAAGATAAATTTAATTTTAAAAAAATATATTGAACCGAACTTGAATGGAACTGAACATAAATAAATGTGTTAGCATTACTAACGTCCCTTGACCACATGAAAGACATCTAATTTTGACCGATTAGAAAGATACTCATGTTGTCAAAAACGCTCAAACCTGGGACTTCAACGAATTCCCACTTTTGTTGGTCTTTGACAAGATGAGGGTCATATCAATCCGTCGAAAATTGAGGACGAGTTTTCTAGACAAACTTGTATAAATAATTTAGGATACGACAGAATTCACCCCGGAGTCGGAAATTGCCGTACGGTTTGGGTGAATATACTGAGGGTTGTCATGTAATCTGGTGAAGTATGTACCTGCTAGGTCACACTAATTGAATATATATATATATATATATATATATATATATATATATATATATATATTTATATTCCAGAGAAATTGATATACATGGATCATTTAGAATATGATGAGGTGAGATTATATATATATATATATATATATATATATATATATATATATATAAAGCTATTCAACACGAGTAATTCTACTCTGGAATAGATTATGCCATGTTCCATTTTGAATCGTTTAATGGTGCTTATATTGTGCTTGTAAATATTTCAAATTGATTACATTATCAATAAAAATCTCTGTTGAAAAATGCAAATAAACCTTGAATTTTTCTTGCAAGATTGAATGTGTGACCCAACACCTCAAATTGGTATGTGCGGCTACGTGGTCAAGTGTAATGACACTCGCTTTCGGATCGGATGGAACTGGGTTCGAGACTCGCTCGGCGCACAGTTGATTGGAGAAAGCTCTTTACTCACATTCTCTCACCGTACTCAGGTGTAAAATGCGTACCAGGTTGTCAACAACGTTGTCTCTGTCTGAAAATATTGTAAAATCACCTTAAAAGGCGTCATGTCCTGTCCTGCATGTTAAATGTTGCTGTTGGCCAGGGACCCCTTGTAAAGCGCTTTAGGAACGTTAAGTGGATATTGCGCTATATGAAAGCTAAATTTTTTTTATTATGTCAGGGTGATTTACACACTCACACTTGATTTTATTATCTAAAATATTTTTTTTTTTGTGGAAATTGTGTTATGTCTATATCTTTGTACTTGTTTCACAAGCAACAGACCCGATGTTGATCAACGATGCAGTCAACTGTTGTTTTATTTTTAAGACATCCAATCTACAAAGCAATGTTTGGGTAGCTGGATTTGTCAGATTTGTCGGAAAGTACTTTGTGATAGTCTGGCATCCTTTCCAAAGAGGATTGAAATTGTCCGTTTCGCGCTATAGAAACCGGGATGTACATCGGCTCCATGGGCCCTATTATGGCTCTGCAGGACTTCTATATACTGTATCTTTGTGGGGCTATGTGGTCTTGTGGGTTTACACTCACATTCGGACCTGTAGATACTCTGTTGGAGTCCCACTCTAAGCGCAACGTGTTTATTTGAGTCCTTGGTAATGGGTCTTTACTCACACTTCCTAATCGTGAATCTGGTGAGTAGCTATGTAGTATGACACTCGCTTTCGGATCAGAAGTATCTGTACTCACATTTTCTCACCGTACTCAGGTGTAAAATGAGTACCTGGCATTCTCTGTCGGAAAAAATGTAATATCGCCTCGTCCTACATGTTTCGTGTTGTTCGCTTTGAGCACGTTTAGTGGATATTGTGCTTTATATCTAGTTTTTTTTGTTTTTTTTTTTAATGTGGACATGACAGATCGTTAACACGGTTGTCTCTGTTGAATATTAATAGTAATCGTCATGTCTCGTCCCATATGTTAAGTGTTGCTGCTGGCTTGTCGTGGTTGAAGAGCATACTGTTTTAAAGTGAATGTTGCACTATATAAATGCTCAATTTATTGAGGACTATAGATAAAGTTTTATAAAACGAAAGAAACGAAACTCTAATTTTCCTGATAACTCTTTAACTCTAAAATTAATTTTGGCCACTGGTTCATCCTGACAGGATGCTATTTTGAGACAACAGATCATTTGTGTCCAACCATCTCAAAGCGGTACCATTTCGGGATGAGTAGTCCTTCCGAGCCACTAGGCCCATGGAGCCGGAGTTTATCTCGGTTACTGTAGCGCAAAACGGACAATGGCAATTGCTTGCTACCCTTTGGATGGGACGACAGTCTATCGCAAAGCACTTTCGACCAGATCTAACAGACCCGGCTACCCAATCACTTCTAGGTGGAAAACCGGGATCGATCTCGGTCTCTTTGCTTGTGACGCGAGTGCTCTACCAACTGAGCTATCGGAACCCCCCATTTTGGAATGAACTAGGTGTTAAAATTGAATTGAACACTTAACATTTAGGACGGGACATGACGCCTGTTAGGGTATATTACATTTTTAAAAAATTTCGGACAGAGACAGCACTGTTAACGGCCAGCTACTTAATTTTACACCTGAGTACGGCTCTTTACTCACATTCTATCATAGTACTCCGGTATAACATGAGTACCTGGCCGTCAACAGCGTTGTTTCAGTCGAAAAAAAAAATTATTATTGCCGAATAGGCGTCATGTCTTGTTCTATATGTTACGTGTTGTTGTTAGTTAGGGACCCTTTATAAAGCGTTTTGAGCACGTTTAGTGGATATTGCGATATACGAAAGCTCAATTTTTTTTAATAGGTGGGGATTTATTGCCTCCCCTGCCTGCTCAACTGTCCCTTATTTCAAACTTATTTCACAAGAATGGATGAATAAGCCAGTGACTGAATGTGGAAGGATGGCACAGGACAGAAATTTGTTTCTGTTGGCAGTTGCGGAGAGAAAAGCCATGATGATGATGATGATGATGATGATGATGATGATGATGATGATGATGATGACGACGACGACGGCGATGATGATGATGATGATGATGATGATGATGATGATGATGATGATGATGATGATGATGATGATGATGACAAGGACATGTTGGTGAGAATAGAATTCTCAAAGATTTTACTAGAGATTTTATAAAGCTCAATATCCACTAAACGTGCTCAAAGCATTCTTTGCCAGCTCATACATTCTTTGATGTTATCCTAGCCACATTTTCCTTTGTCTTCCTCTTTTTCTTTGACCATCTACCTTGCCTTGTATGACTGTCTTGCACAAGCTGTCATCTCTGACCAGATGTCCAAACCATGCAAGCTTCCGTCTTTTAACTATGGCAAACAATGATGCCCGTCTTCCTGTCAGCTTTTCCACATCTTCAAGAAACTTCTTAATAGTTTCATGTTCCAGATAATATGGACCTCGTGGGATTTTCATGTAACTCTTGCTCTCGAATTTATCAAACTAGGACAAGATAAATGATGGATTGGAGCCAAAACCATGTCCAGTACATGCTTTCCAACTAGACCCCGTAACGTACTAGATTGTGAGCACTTATCACAAGATGTTGACACAGTAATGCATAGAAGTGCTCAATTACACAGTACAATGCTATGCATTTTAACTCGTTTGATTCAAACGCCCTTATCATAATATGTTGACACAGTAATGCATAAACGTGCACAATCCAAGAGAATGTAAGAAGAAATTATCCGAAGCAAATCTGGCTGTGGTCTCTAGGTAAACACACAATATGATGTCATAATGACATCATTTAACTCACTCACACCCTAACACTGACTACATCCGTAATTTACCCGAGTTACTTTTACCCCATGCCTATTAATTACATTTTTCTGAGACAAATTATAGGCGTAGTATCAAAGCTAATGTTTTTAGTTTTTACATGTTAATGTCAGTTGAATAAAACTATATATGTACATGCTTACTTTTAACATATTTTTTCCAGTTTTGAAAAGTAGCAAACATCTCTAGGATTGAGTGAGTTAACTTGCTTGTTTCAAAACTTTGTGATAATCCCCAGAATAAGGAGAACTCACTTCAAGGAACAAACGTGTAATGTTACTTCCTTACTTATCCGTGACCTGCGCTTGTATGCACGTTGCCTATCATATGCCTCCACGACGATCTGTCCTCTGCATCCCTGGTGTTCTCGGAGTTTGTAGGGATGTTGCTCGTTGACAGCCTCAATCGGGTCAAAAATGTCAACCTCTGACGACCACGAGCTCTTCTTCCTCTCTATGTAGCCACTGAGTGCTGGGTTTTCAGTGTGCCCTCGTGCAACTGATCTACTGGGTTTAGAGTTATGGCACCTTTTTCTCTTCTCTTAACGTCATTACGATATCAGACCGACCCTAATGAAAGTAATAAAAACAAGAAAACTAAGACGCCATCAAACTGTCAACAAGGACATTCTCGAGGGTAGAGTTGAGGGGAAAAGAGGAAGAGGCAGGCCAGCAAGAACTTGGATAGATGATGTGAGGACATGGACAGGATTGTCGTCAGCCGAATGCAGTCAGCAAGCCGTCAACATGGAAGATTGGCGTGTCATTTCAAGTCGACCTCAACCCATGAGATGACACTGGAAGAAGAAGAAGAACGTCATTAAAGACCATCCATCCTCGCTCTTTTACGCCCCGTAATCCAAAGAATCTGCAGATACATTCTACTACCAACACTAACACATTGTCCCAATGCATTCATCAACAGCACACATTGTTGGCATTTGTGACGTTTTCTTCAAG
>NC_088362.1:30228664-30236164 GCF_034508935.2 Berghia stephanieae
TCTCAGTTTTAGAACAAAATCTAGTACTAGTGTTGAACTCTCTCTCAGTTTTAGAACAAAATGTAGTACTTGTGTTGAACTCTCTCTCAGTTTTAGAACAAAATCTAGTACTAGTGTTGAACTCTCTCTCAGTTTTAGAACAAAATGTAGTACTTGTGTTTAACTCTCTCTCAGTTTTAGAACAAAATCTAGTACTTGTGTTGAACTCTCTCTCAGTTTTAGAACAAAATCTAGTACTAGTTTTCTAACATTTAAGAAGCACCTTAAGACGTTGAGTTTTATTGAGGAGAATGAATATCATATTTTAGAGTGCTAAATACCAACAATTCATATTTTTGACCAGTTCAGCTTTAATTTGACTTTTTAGCATCTGGTTTATCCCGACATAACACCGTTTTGAAACTTTGGGTCACATATATAAACATCCATGTATCAAAGATGACAACGCAACACACTTGCACAAAATGTATTGTAAAATAAATATAGTATAAATGACTGTTATAAAGGATACAAAACAAAGTAAACGACGCTTCGGCCTTTGGTCTTCTTCAGGTAATAATGATGATAATAGTAATAATAATAATAATAATAATAATAATAATAATAATAATAATAATAATAATAATAATAATAATTATAATAATAATGATAATAATGATAATAACAATAATAATAATGATAATAATAATAATAATAATAATAATAATAATAAAATAATAATAATAATAATAATAATAATAATAATATAATAATAATAATAATAAAATAATAATAATAATAATAATAATAATTAATAATTATAATAATAATGATAATAATGATAATAACAATAATAATAATGATAATAATAATAATAATAATAATAATAATAATAATAATAAATAATAATAATAATAATAATAATAATAATAATAATAATAATAATAATAATAATAATAATAATAATAATAGTAATAATAATAATAATGCGTAATTTCTACAGCGCGCCTTCCTTTCCAAGAAAAGGTAAACAAGAGAAGGGAATAATATGTTTTATTACATTTTAATTATAGTTAAAAGATCATAGGTAAAATGTGTGTGTGTGTGTTTATGTGTATGTGCAAGGAAAGGAGAGAGAGAGAGAGAGAGAGAGAGAGAGAGAGAGAGAGAGAGAGAGAGAGAGACATAGAGAGAGGGAACGAGAGATAGATAGATAGATAGACAGATAGATAGATAGATAGATAGATAGATAGAGAGAGAGAGAGAGAGAGAGAGAGAGAGAGAGAGAGAGAGAGAGGGGGGGGGGAGAAAGAGAGACGTATAGGACTTCCAACCAAATCTAAAACAAGATCATTTAGATAAGTATTGATACAGCTACCATTAGTGCCTGCGTGTGACACAAGGTCTCTCAATCCTATTGATATAAGCCCTACGTCCATGTTTGTACAATCAGGCCCACCTTAAGTGCTAGTGTTTGCAGGTCTGGTCGCCGAACGTCATGCCTTGGTTGAAGATAATTTTGTAATCGGCAACATTTTGTGTTTGTTTTTAGAGTATTTTTCCATTACTGTAAAAAATAAATGTGTAACCAAATTATGACAAATTGTCACTAGTTTGAGGACAATAAGACATAGATATTATTGTTATTATTATTATTATTATTATTATTATTATTATTATTATTATTATTATATATTATTATTATTATTATTATTATTATTATTATTATTATTATTGTTATTATTATTATTATTATTATTATTATTATTATTATTATTATTATTATTATTATTATTATTATTATTATCATTATAATAATTATTATTATTTTTATTATTATTATTATTATTATTATTATTATTATTATTATTATTATTATTATTACTACTAGTCTTCTTCTTCTTCTTCTTCTTCTTCTTCTTCTTCTTAGAATTAATATCATTACAATGAAGCATACCAATCTGAATTAATAGACCTCCAAGCATCAGTAACACACTTTATAGTCACCTGGAACAACTACAAAAGACATCTAACTTCTACGTCATGGCACAAGACCGAAGGGCTAGAGCGCAGGTGGTCGCTGGTTCGGATAAGTAAGTAAGTGAGAATTAATAGACCTGCAAATAAGTAAGCGTTGGTTTGAAATTATATTTCCATTATAACAATTAAACTATAACTATTTAGACCACCAGACCTTCAAACATGTTAATGTCAGTCCCAGCACTACAATGTATGTGAATACCATGTCCTGGGACTATGACGTGACTGTAATACACATAGTGCGAGGCCGAAAGATCTAACCTTGAGATAATAAAGAAAATACATATAATATTTTATGACATTTATATAGAACATACCAACGACTAAGTTAAGCTCCAGGCGCTAAGTATTAATAGAACGACTAATGAAGAAGAGAACCCCCCCCCCCAAAAAAAAAAAAAAAAAAAAAAAAAAAAAAAAAAAAAAAAAAAAAAAAAAAAAAAACAAACAAACAAACAAACAAAAAACCCTTGATAAGATTTATATGGAGCAAACTCCACTAAACGTGGTCAAAGCGCTTTAGAAAAGGGTACCTAGCCAACAGCAACACTTAACATGTACGATGAGACATGACGCATGGTTTAAGCGAAATTACAATTATTTTTTTCTCGACAGACAACGCTATTAACGGCTAGTTTACCATTCTACACCCGAGTACAGCGAGAGAATGCTAGTAAAGAGCCTTTTTCCAACGACTCCACTTTGCACAGCTCAGAGCTGGCCTCGAACCCTGGACCTTCCGGCCCGAAGGTGAGTGTCATACCACAGAGACCATATTAATATAGATTAGTTTAAAGTTGGATTTCAACCTGTGAACATACGATTTTGTGAATCTCATAGTTATCGAAACACAGACGGACAAATCAAAGCCTTTTTCGGCTTGGGCGACCGAAGAGTTTCTGCCATGACAGAATTTATGAAGGATATACAGGGAAGTGATAAGACAAGGAACGCGTTTTTAAAAAGTTAGCTCAGGATAAAGAAGGATGGAAACTGTTGTCTGTGGCCTATGCCCTGACCCAGGGTGAAAAAGGCAATGATGATGATGATGATGATGATGATGATAATGACGATGATAATGATGATGATGATGATGATGATGATGGTGATGATGATGATGATGATGATGATGATGATGATGATAATGATGATGATGCCTCAAAACCGTATTATACCGGATTGTATTAGAAGCTGGACAATATATTTGTCGCTAGTTATTTGAAACCTGGGTTTATACCTTTATTGGGGGGAATTTATACAACTTGTTAAATACCGTAGCTATTTAAAAAAAAAAAGAAATACCCTGTAAAATTTTATGTTTAACGGAAACCATTCAAAATTTCAATTTAATTTTTATCATCTGTTTTATCTTAAATTTCAAGTCATCTTTAATCATCTGTTTCATTTAAAATTTCAGTTGACTTTTCGTCATCTGTTTCATTTTACATTTCAGTTGACTTTTCGTCATCTGTTTCATTTCAAATTTCAATTCACTTTTGGTCATCTTGTTCATCCCGGCGCAATACCGGATTGAGGTGTTAGGTCACAATTCTGATAATACTTTTTCCCACGACAGCCTCTGTAGATCAAAGTATTGCCTAGAAAAAATGAGATCAAAAGATATAGCTACATTCTCTTTTATTTCCATAAGCAGTGTGAATAGGCAAGTGCTTTGTGTGTAGTGGAGGAAGAAAGGTTATTTTAGTTCCAAATCGTGGCTACTTCAAAGCTTTCACCGGCTTCCCCTTTCTCATTGAGTCAACATCGGATTGATATGACCCCCACAGATTGTGTTTGGGATAATAATATTATGACCCTTTCAGGAACTTTGCTTAACAGACCTGGTTTACTGGACAGTCAACATGCACTGGACTAATAAGTTAGTCGCTTTGTCATTGTGCTCTCCTTCTCCGACTCTCCCTTTCTCTTTCACTCCGCTCTCTGACCATTCCCCCCCCCCCTGCCCCTGCCCCGCTACTTTGTGAATAACACTAATACTGTATTTATTGCAAAACTTACCTCCCTAAGGGCCAACCCACATCGGAGACTGACTCCGACGACCAGGCACTGCCGTCCACTGCCGTCCTCCGGATAAAGACGTCGGGCACGGACAAAACACTAAGAATAAAGACAAGAGCAGCTAGACCTACCAATACCAAGCACCCGACGACCTCTGTCGTTTTCTTTTTTGAGCTTGGTATGGGTAGGTCTTGGAGCTCTTCTCTTTATTGTTAGTATTTTGTCCGTGCCCGACGTCTTTATCCGGAAGACCGCAGAGGACGGCAGTGCCGGGTCGTCGGAGTCAGTCTCCTGTGTGGGGTAGCCCTATACAGAACAACGAAAAAACAACAATACCTAAAGAGGTACAACCCCTAGGTACAATGAACTGGACAAATCAGTAAAGAAAAAGTGTATCCAGGCTAAAGAAGACTGGCTTGATGAAAAGTGCCACCGTATTGAGAAGCTATCACATGAGAGAAACCCTGGACCAATGTTTGCTGAAATCAAGAAACTCACATATAAAAACGCTCAATCTGGCGGTTGTATAAAAGATAAATCAGGTAGACTCCTCTTTGAGGTGGAAGAAATCGCCAATAGATGGAAAGAATACGTGGAGGAGCTATTCAATGCGGACAGAGGTGACAACCATATACAGTCCTTTCTACGGGGACCCACAATCCTAAGATCAGAAGTAGAGAAAGCCCTATACTGCATGAAAACAGGGAAGGCAAATGGAATAGATGGGGTGTCAACAGAAATGCTGCAAGCACTGGGTGAATTTGGTGTTGATGTGATAACGGACCTTATGAATGAAATATACGAGTCAACGCACATCCCAGAAGACCTTCGCACTTCTATCTTCATACTGCTACCCAAGAAAGCGGGTGCAATTGAGTGTTCGGACTACAGAACAATCAGTCTTATGTGCCATCTACTGAAACTCCTCCTGACAATAATCCTGAAAAGAATCTCGTCAAAAGTAGATCGTGAGATTTCAGAACAGCAAACTGGATTCAAAAAGAACAGTGGCACCAGGGAGGCAATTTTCGACTTAAAAATCCTGTCAGAAAAATACTTAGAGGTCCAAAAAGACATATATGCCTGTTTTATCGACTACTCAAAGGCATTTGATTCTGTTAGTCATCAGAAACTTATCCAGGACCTTGTGGCAATAGGCGTGGAAGAGAATGATGTGGCTCTAATCGCTAATCTGTACTGGCAGCAAAAGGCTCAGATAAAAGTACAGGCAGATACAACAGATGCAATTGAAATCAAGAAAGGAGTGCGCCAGGGATGTGTTATGTCTCCTTGCTTGTTTAATTTATACACAGAGTCTATTTTTCGGCAAGTAGAAACAGCACAAGGGTTGAAGGTTGGTGGCCACAACATCAACAATCTACGTTACGCTGACGATACTGTCCTGTTGGCGGAAAGTAAGGAAGACCTACAGAAGCTACTTTCAAAAGTGAACGAAGAGAGTAAAGAAAAGGGGCTGTTCATGAATGCGAAAAAGACAAAAACAATGGTGATAACAAAAAAGAAAGAGCCCATAGAAATAGATATAGAAATAGAAGAGTGTCCAGTGGAACAAGTAAAGGAGTTCACGTACTTGGGGCAGTTGGTAACATCCGATGCAAAGTCTGACAAAGAGATTAGGAGACGAATAATGCTGGCCAAAAATGCGTTCATGAAACTAAAGCCAATCCTCAACAACACAAATATCTCCATCAGAACACGAATGAGATGCACCAAATGCTATGTGTGGTCCATTTTCTTTTATGGTTGTGAAACGTGGACACTAACCGCACAGACAGAACAACGCATTGAAGCTTTTGAGATGTGGACGTACAGGAGAATACTGAAAATACCTTGGACAGCAAGAAAAACAAACATCGAAGTCCTCGACCTAATGGGCCAAAAACAAAAAGAACTTCTTTTGACTGTGAAGCACAAAAAGCTGTCATATTTTGGACATATGCGAAGACAAGATAGTCTCGAAAAAAGGATAATGGAGGGAAGAATTGAAGGAAAGAGAGGCAGAGGAAGACAAAGGAAATCCTGGACAGATGGCATCAAGGAAGCTACAGGACGGCGCATGGCAGACTGTAACGAGGCTGCAATGGACCGTGAAGGATGGAAGGCCATGACATCCGACCTCTGGAAAGAGATGGAACCCGGGTAAGTAAGGTAAAGAGGTACGGTAATAGTTCCCCCCCCCCAACCCGCTTTTCTATTTATAGAGGGAAATCTCAGACCCCTGGTAGCAATCAAAGGGGACAATCACCAAAATTCCAACCAATGGACATCACTGGGGTATCCCCTCTGTAATCTTCAATTGCATTGTCACAAATTGGCAACACACTACCTTGACTTAAAGATGATTCATGATCTTCAAATGCGTATGTAAAAAGAGGTCCGTTGAACATCTTCTAGCTGTATAAATCTATGGGTATAATCAAAACAAAACAAAATGCATGTTGATGAAATTAGAGAAAATGTTATACATGTGGGATCCCCTGAAACGCGTATTGACGTTGATTAATTGTGTTCATTCTACGCTAAATAAATATATCTTGGTTATTCAAGTGATGTTTATCAACCATAACATTAGTTCAAATTCTGTAAAATCGCTGTAGGCTTTCAATTAGTCTCTCTTATTGAGTGTTAAGCACTGGCACTGTTCCAAACGTATAATTAGCTAATAGCTCAGCCAATAAATTGCCTCAACAACAAATTCCGAAATCTTAAAACTTCCTAAGGTCATCTAGAATAGTACGGCCCAAAAAGTTATTTTCTTCCCTTTGCCAAATTAGGGGAAACCGTGGCCAAAACTTCAAACCGCTCTTCAATCACTCGCTCCAAACTTCGGGTCTCGTGGCCAAAGACCGTGTTTTAAACCTGCAAAACAATATGGTATCTAACATAATTAGGTAATGAGGTAGAATGAACGATCAGGCGTGACAGTGAGGCGAACGGCCGTAATAGACGGATAGACTTACAGTAGAATGTAACCTTACGTCTATTATTTAACCAGTTAACTGCCATACTATGGAAAAACGCGTGTTTAAAAATTTGGCCAGAAAACTCGTCCTGCAAATATTCATCAATTAAAATGACCCTTATCTTTGCAAAAACTCTCAAACTTGGGATTTCAACGAAGACTTAGCGAAATCCCAGTTTTGAGAGTCTTTGCCAATATGAGTCATTTAAATCGATCGATATTTAAAGGAAGAGATTTCTGGCCAAATTTTTAAAATAGGCCTACATGTTTTACAGCGTACGGCGGTTAACTTATTAATCAAGGACTGTGTAACAATACGTAACTTTATGTAGCCCGTTACAAAAACATGACTCTTTAAAACGGATTTACATCTAGATCTATTATGATTATCTTGTTGTTTTCTATTGAGGCGAAAAGAATTTCACATAATTTAATGGACCAGTCTCTAAGTCACAACTATCTATTATCAGTAACAATAT
>NC_088362.1:30238664-30246164 GCF_034508935.2 Berghia stephanieae
CGTGATTTGGAATGGCGAAGAGTAGAACACGCAAGTTGATATCAATTTACATGACAGCACTTATAGATATTATTACTTTTTGAGTAAGGGGAGAGAAACCAATAATATGATTAATAAGGCTCTAACTGTATATGAAATAAATATTAAAATGCAAGGACTCCCCCCCCCCCCTTCTTTAGATTGTTAAGCGTATAATATTAATTTGATAGCAGAGTTACAATCTGTAGACAATGGCAATAGGCTTTGCTTTGGAATCGCTTACTGTGGAAACGCAAATTTATGAGCGGCGTGACTTAGCGGTACGCTCTTTGCTTCGTACCCGAGAGGTACCGAGTTCGATCACAAGCGCTGTGTGGCTCAATTTGCGGCGCTGCACAGCGGCTGACCCATGTGTTATTCCAGCTTTCCCTTGGAATAGACTCTAGAGACAAATTCTCCCTATGGGATAAATAAAGGGAGTTTTACTTTATTCTTATTTTATATTATTTTATATATTTAGGTATTTAGGTATTTAGGTGCGGCTATGTGGTCTAGTGGTATGACACTCGCTTTCGGATCGGAAGGTCCTGGGTTCGAGCCTCGCTCGACGCATAGTTGAGTCCTTGGAAAAGACTCTTTACTCACATTCTCTCACCGTACTCAGGTGTAAAATGAGTACCTGGCCGTTAACAGCGTTGTCTTTGTCCGAAAAATTGTAATATCGCCTAACAGGCATCATGTCTCGTCCTACATGTTAAATGTTGCTGTTGACCAGCGCTTTGTAAAGCGCTTTGAGCACGTTAAGTGGATATTGCGCTATATAAAAGCTCAATTTTTTTTTTCAATTTTAAGTATCTATGTAAATAGCCGACGTGTCTTTTTTTGCAGGTCGGTTAACCCAAATCCTTATGGGCCTATTTTTGTAATGGAAATACTATAAAACCAACTCGAATCATAATTCATTAAAACAATGCTAGATCCTGCCTTTGCATTAGGTTATCAGACCTGTAGATATGTACGCGCCATATATATGTGCGGCTATGTGGTCTTGTGGTATGACACTCGCTTTCGGATCGGATGGTCGCTCGCAGCATAGTTGAGTCCACGGAAAAGGCTCTTTACTCCCATTTTCTCACCGCACTCATGTGTAAAAATGAGTACCTGGCCGTTAACAGCGCTGTCTCTGTTCGAATCCTTTTTAATATCGCCTAATAGGCGTCATGTCCCGTCCTACATGTTAAGTGTTGCTGTTGGCCAGGAACTCCCTGTCCCCGAAATCCCGGGTTTGAGAGTTTTTGCCAGTATGAGAGTCATTTAAATCGATCGATATTTGAAGGACGAGTTTTCTGGCCAAAGTTTTAAATATGTGTTTTTACAGAGTACGGCAATATTATTTTTGACACTCTTCAGCGTGTCATAGTTAGTGGTTAATGATTTAAAATCTCACTTGACTTCGGCATGAATGGGTAAATGGGCATTATGATAATATGCTCACACATGATCCATAAGATTTGTGGTGCACAGAACACAATATTATGTCTAAGACCATTTCGGAGCCCCGAGGGAATTCTGCCGTTTTCAGCATAAAAAAAAAACCCAACAAAAATTAAAAATTTTGGCTAGAATCAATCACGTCCTTTACAAATCAATTGATTAAAATGTCCATCGTATTTCTGAAAATAAAATTCAAACTGGTACTTACCGGAATTCCAAGTTTTGAAAGTTTTCAGCAGCATGAGGCTCATTTTAACCGATCGATTCCTGTAGGACGAGTTTTCTGGCCTAAATTTTAGACACGTGTTTTTCCAGAGTACGTGAAGAATAGGATTAAGACTTTAAGATCTCATGTTAAAGATAGAGCTCCTATGAAAACAATATTAATTTAGATTGGCCTTCGTTTGCTGAATAGACAAAAGCGCAATTCGTTTCATTTTCATCTACTATTTTTTTTTCTTTCTTGTGATAATGTAATAAATAACAATGTGAAATTGAATGTCAGGTTTATTTTAATATACGAAAACAGATAAAATGTACGTTTCGGGTTTCCCCTTTATCAACAAAACAGGATGAATGAAACACTACAGACGAATGTGATAAGATGAATCCCAACAACGTCACTACCACATTATCGCATTCGTCTGTAGTGTTTCATTCATCTTCTTTTGTTGATAAAGGGGAAACCCATTTTATCTGTTTTCGTATAATAAATTGAAGCTTACATTCAATTTCACATTGTTATATATTTATTCGAGCTTCGAGCAGCAACATTTACACTACCCAGTATTCTGTGATAATATAGGCTTTCAGTAATTAACATTAAGGGGGTGTATATTTGGGGACTCAGCGGTATGGTCTTTGCTTCGTACCCGAAAGATACCGAGTTCGATCACCCTCCGCTGCGCTGTGTTGTCTTGAGCAAGTCACCTTGCCCTAGCTCAATTTGCGACGCTGCACTGCGGTTGAATCCTGTGTTATTCCATCAGTCTTCCATTGGAATAGATCAACAGAGGATTTAGGATTCTCAGAATACGATGAGAGAATATCAGAGCGAGACTCGAACCCAAGGCCTTCCAATCTGAAGGGCACTATCATACCACAAGACCACACAGCCGCACATTATACTCTATAGATAGAATGAAGTTGACGTCACTCTTGTACTCTTGTCTTTGTTATTGTTTTTTTGCCATCCGCGTTTATGAGTAATGCTCACTGAACTGTATTAACCAGACTATAAACGTTCATGGATACACACAGTTTTGTGTGTTGGTCCGTAATACTTCCGGATGGCAATGTTATGAGCTTCTTAGCCAAGCGCATATTATCTATACAGACTATAAAAGGTTCATGGTTACACATAGTTTTGTGTGTTGATCCGTTATACTTCTGGAAGGCAATGTTGTGAGCTTCTTAGGGAAACGCATACTGTCTATATTGCAAGTGCCAGAACCATGTTTCAAATCTCTACCCTCAAACCCACCCAACCGTACAATGTCTACACGCATACAATGCAATGCCATACAACATTGGACGTCCGTATAATACACATTATAGTACAAGTACACCCATACCCAGTACAACAAACATTTCATTACTATAATCCCATTCAGCTAAATGACCTTTAGTGGACAGCTGGCAAACAGATCGATCAACACTGTAATTATAATACTACCGATGTGAGATACATAACAATGTAAAATTGAATGTAAGCTTCAATTTAATATACGAAAACAGATAAAATGGACGTTTCGGGTTTCCCCTTTATCAACAAAACAGGATGAATGAATTGAAGTTTACAGTCAATTTCACATTGTTATTTATTTCTTCGAGCTTCGAGCAGCAACATTTACAATATCGCTATGAAAGCGTAACGTTTTAAACTTTCATAAAGATCCGGAAAAAATGTGTATGAAACAGTGCCAGAAAAACAGAGAGAAATATACAATTTAAAAAAAACTATATCTCCCAAAAGTCAGCCTGCTTCTACTTGAGATTGAACCTGGGACCTCCTGATTCAGGAAATCTGAGGTTCGATCCCCAGTCAAAGCAAGCGATTTTTTGGGGGTTGTTTTTTTTTTTTCTTTCTTCTTATTCTTACATCTCTCTCTCTCTCTCTCTCTCTCTCTCTCTCTCTCTCTCTCTCTCTCTTTCTCTCTCTATCTATCTTTTTCTCTCTTTCTCTCTATATCTGTTTCATACACACATTTTTCAGATCTTACACTATTGCCTGCTCCCTAATCTTTGACTTTAATATCTTTAAATTAAATTGAGCTTTTACATAGGGTAATATCCACTAAACGCGCTCAAAGCACTTGACAAGGGATCTTTGGCTAGCAGCAACATTTAACATGTAGGACTGGACATGACGCCTGTTAGGCGATATTACAATTTTTTCGGACAGAGACAACGCTGTTGGCTACTCATTTTAGACCTGAGTCCGGTGAGAGAATGTGAGTAAATAGCCTTATTGAAGGACTTAACTAAGCACCTAACCCAGGACCTTCCGATCCGAAAGCGAGTGTCATACCACAAGACCACATAGCCCAAAGCACATATTAGATACTTCACTGGTTCGATGCCCAGATGAGACAAGCTTTCAATTCAACTTGACTAGTGTCCATATAAAGTTGCAAGCTTTTTTTTTCTTGGCTGCCAATCCGAGACAACAATACTGGGTTACAGCCCCTGGAGCGATACGAAGTTGCCAGTTTTTTATAGCTGTCAATCCGAAACAACCATACTGGTTACAGCCCCTAGAGTGATCAAAAAGCTCCGTGTATATTAGTGACGCCACCGATTAATTAGGCATAGAACGTGGTTACAACGGTAGAAAGACGCTTTGATTGTCTGTCGCAAATCAGTCATGAACAGGTCTTGTGTAATGCAATCGGATTCCTTCGCAAACAATCTTTGCTTAGTTTGACAATCTATCTATCTATCTATCTATCTATCTATCTATCTATCTATCTATCTATCTATCTATCTATCTATCTATCTATCTATCTATCTATCTATCTATATATATATATATATATATATATACATATATAAAATATATATATTCATATATATTAGATTGTCATACTAAGCAAAGATGGTTTGTGAAGGAAAGCTCGAAATATTATACACACTCACACACACACACACACACACACACATATATATATATATATATATATATATATATATATATATATATATATATATATATATATATATATATATATATATTTGGTGCTAAATTGAAAAAGTGGTTTGTGGTCAAATCGTGGTTGTTTTGAATTGTTCCCATATTTATGAGTCACATCAAGACGTTTACCTCCTTTATCTTCCTCTCCATTTTATCGACTCATTTAGGCACATCTAGTTTTTGGTTTAACTAATCTTTGCTTAAACTGCTAAGTGTGGCGATGTGGTCTAGTGGTATGACACTCGACTTCGGATCAGAAACTCCAGGGTTTGAGTCTCGCTCTTAGCAGCGCATAGTTGAATCCTCTGGAAAAAGCCTCTTTACTCCGATTCTCTCACCGTACTCGGGTATAAAATGAGTACGTGACCGTCAACTCTGCCCTGGTGTTGTCTCTGTCGGAAAAAAATAATATGTGCGGCTACGTGGTCTAGTAGTATGACACTCGCTTTCCGGTCGGAATGTCCTGGGTTCGAGCCTCGCTCGGCGCATAGGTGAGTCATTGGAAAAGACTCTTTACTCACATTCTCTCACAGGTGTAAAATGAGTACACGACCGTGAATAGCGTTGTCTCTGTCGGAAAAAAAAATTGCAATATCGCCTAACAGGCTTTATGGCTCGTTCTACATGTTACATTTGCTGTTGGTCAGGGACCGTTTGAGCACATTTATTAGATATTGCTCTATATAAATGCTCTATTAAAAAAAAATATCGTCAATTAGGCGTCATGTCTCGTCTTACATGTTAAGTGTTGCTTTGTGCTAGGAATCTCTTGTACAGCGCTTTGAGCACGTTTAGTGGATATTGCTCTATAATATAAAGGCTCAAGTTCCTTTGTATTTGTACTACTGTTCCACATAATAGTAGGGGCCAGTGTGCTTAAAGTTTTATCTTTTTACGTCATAATGTTGCAATATTATTTTCATATTTTGTTGTTGTTAAATTGAATTCGTATCACGTTTCCTTCACACTTGTCTCACTGTAATATGTTTTGTTTTATATCACTGTAAAGCGCTTAGAGCCTGTGACAACGGGGTAAAGCGCTATATAAATGCCATTTATTATTATTTCAATTCATATTCGCCGTTATAAAAGGTTAGAACAAACAGCCTCAAACAGCAAACACAATAATACGAGCTCTATGTATAGATAATTATTCAGGCTAAATCATAGACAATACTTGTATTGTTATCAGACATTTCTGTGTGTATGATTGATAGCTTTAATGATGTTTGAACAATCTGACAATGGGAGAAAGTGTTTGTGGAAGAGATCGATTTAAAACAAGGAGCTAAAGGACTTTGTGCGGTTATGTGCTCTAGTGGTACGACACTCGCTTTCGGATCGGAAGGGCCTGGGTTCGAGCCTCACCTGTGCATAGTTGAGTCCTTGAAAAAGGCTCTTTACTCATATTCTCTCACCGTACTCAGCTGTAAAAATGATTACCTTTAACAGTGCTGTCTCTGTCGGAAAAAAAAATGTAATATCGCCTAACAGGCGTCATGTCTCGTTCTACATGTTACGTGTTGCTGTTGGACCTTTTGTTATGCGCTTTGAGCACGTTTACTGGATATTGCGCTATAGAAAAGCTCAAGTTTTTTTTTGTGTTTTTATTTAAAAGTTTGATTAATACAATTTAGTGAGAACTACTCATAAAAATGGCCGAGTGACGTCAATTTCGTTCTTTCTATCTATATATTTATAATTTATTCTGCTGGTGTGTTGGAAAAGCTAGTGAGTCCCAGACAATTCAATCTTTTAATCTTTTCATTTTACAATCTTTAATAGGGATATAATTAACTATGGAAGAATCGATTGATTGCACAAGTATTTTGTGATCGAAATGATAAGATAACAAAGGATTTCTTGTCGAGTGAAAGAAATTAAATCAAGAAATTAAGGAGCAGGCACCGGCGTAAGATAAAGATCTGAACAAGCTTGAATGAAAGGTGCCAGACAAAGCAAGAAAGAAAAATACAAGAAAAAAAAAAGACATTCCAAAAAAACAGTTGACCTCGACTGGGGATCGAACCTCAGACCTTCTGATTACCGGTCAGACGTGACACTAGTGTAATGGTAGCAAGTCTGACCGGTAATCAGAAGGTCTGAGGTTCGATCCCCAGTCGAAGTCTACTGATTTTATTTTTTGATATATTTTTTCTTGTATGTTTCTTTCTTGCTTTGTCTGACACCTTTCATAAACACGTGTTCGGTTCTTTATCTTGAAAAGAATTTACACATGTTGTTTATGCCCTAGAGCACACCCAAAAACTTATAGAAAAATAGTGTCCTGATAGCTCAATTGGATTCAATAGCCTGATGTCACGTCGCCCAGCAACGGCGGCCATCGTGGTTCTAAACAAAGAAAATCGGTACTTTTTATTCTTCATGCTGGCTAGAACTGTTCATATGTCTTGTGATCAGAATGTGTTAAATTCAAAACATGATCAGATTTATCATTGTTTTTTTCTCCTCTGGATACGCTTTTATGCTAGTCGGAGAAATATTTCATAAGGGCATCCGCCATTGTTCCGATGGTTTATAGCCAGTTACTAAGTTACCATGCGTCATTACAAGGGAAGTGACGTTACGACTGTTGAAGCGTATTGGTAGAATACTTGCCTCACAAGCAAACCACCACTATCAATCCCTGGTGCAATCAGGAGTTTATTTTACAATCCCTGTCCACTCATCAGTGACATGGTAGCTGAGACCGCTTTAACCACGTAGAAAGTACTTTGCGGTAGACTAACGCCCTATCAAATGACAAAAAAACAAAAACAAAAAAAAAAAAAAAACCCCAAAAAAAACAACAAAACAATTGCGACTGCCCATTT
>NC_088362.1:30251164-30258664 GCF_034508935.2 Berghia stephanieae
GAAATATCGCAATACTCTTCAACAGTCGTAACGTCACTTCCTTCCTAATGACGCATGGTAACTTAGTAATACTGGCTCTAAACTATCGGAACAATGGTGGACGGCGTATGAAATATTTCTCCGGCGAGCATAAAGCGTAGCCAGAGGGAAAAAAAACCCACATACATTTGATCATGTTTTGACTTTTACACATTCTGATCACAAGGCATATGAAAAGTTCTAGCCAGCATGAAAAATAAAAAGTAATGATTTTCTTTGTTTAGAACCAAGATGGCCGCCGTTGCCATGCGGCGTGACATCAGACTACTGAATCGTATTGGTCTCAGATATACGATAATCTAATTATGCCCTTCCAGGACGACGACATCATAAGACCCCGTTGCCTGGCCATTCCACAAAAGATTATAGATAATTCACCAAACAACAATATGTCTGATATCAACAGGAATCACCCATATTGCCCACGTGTGCAAATAGGGGTTAAAAATCAAGGAAAAAATAAATCGAAAGTGCCTGAAGCAGGGATCCGAACACGGGACCTTGCGGGTTACAGTACAATGCCTTAACCACTCGGCCACTCAACCCCCTCCCCCCCCTTATGATAATTTAGAATAATGAAATTCCATTATTGTTTCAGTGCTTACTCCTTTTAGAGCTGCATGCATGGTGCAGCAGTAGAAATCCCGGAGCGGAACAGCGCGAGTTTCCAAATGAACGCACTCTTTATCGATATGATTTAGAGCGAGGTTCCTCGACCTCGACTGCCACCTAATTATTGATATAACATGTTTAGGGACATTAAATTGCCTACCGTTTATCCGGAAGATTCCGATTAGATATTTGCCACTATGTGTGTGGTCATAAAAGAAAAATTGAGCTTTTAAATAGCGCAATATCCACTATAAAGGGGTCCCTGGCCAACAGCAACATTTAACATGAAGGATGAGACATGACGCTTGTTAGGCAATATTAATTTTTTTTTTCTCGGACAGACAACGCTGCTAACGGCCAGGTACTCATTTTATACCTGAGTACGGTGAGAGAATGTGAGTGATGCGCCTTCTCCAAGGACTCAACTATACGCCGAGCGAGGCTCGAACCCAGGGCCTTCCGATCCGAAACCGAATGTCATACCACTAGACCACATAGCCGCACAAATTGATACCTTGTGGTATGACAATCGCCTTTGGAACGGAAGGTCCAGGGTTCGAGTCCCCGCTTAAAGCGGCGCATTTTGAGTCCTAAGAAAAGTCTCTTTACTCACATTCTCTCGCTCACCGGACTCAGGTGTGAAAGTAAATATCTGACCGTTAACAGTTGTATTATCGTCTAAAATGCTTCTTTATGCGGGCTAGCCAGGATCTTAGGGGACAAACGACCTCTTGACCTCTTGCATTCTACTTTCTTTCATCGATGGTTTTACTGATATTGCTATTCCGTTTATCATAGATGTATGATCATTATCGTTGTTGTTTTCATGATTCTTGTTGTCATTTATAATTAATTATAATATGAACTTTGTACATTTATGATTCATACGATCATGAACAATTTTCAATAACTTCAGTTATTCTATGATAGGAGTTTTCGGCTGTACATTGTCGTTTTGATATATTTTTCCTTTCATTCAAAGTTGTGTAAAACTGTCTGTGAATGATACAATATAAGCTGAGATTTTGTAATAGGATTCAATAGTCTGATGTCACGTCCGCCCAGCAATGAGCTGTTCTAAACAAAGAAAATCCGTACTTTTTTTTCTTTATGTTGGCTCGAACTTTTTTACATGTCATGTGATCAGAATGTATAAAAGTAAAAACATGATCAGATTTATAATGTTTTTCTCCTCTGGACACACTTTTATGCTCGTCGGAGAAGTATTTCATAAGGGCGTCCGCCATTGTTCCAATAGTTTAGAACCAGTAACTAAGATACTATGCGTCATTATGAGGGAAGTGTTATCACGACTGTTGAAGCCTAATATTTAAATAATAATTCCTATATTCAGCCTTTAATGAGATAAGATAAGATAGTATGATCAAGGTGTTTTAATGTAACTCTTTCAATACCGGCCATTTTCCGGATTTTCCCCAAAACTTCACACCCAACCTGGATCTATACAAAAATAGATTTTTTCACTCAAACACAAAATCTGTTAGTTCTTGCGACACATATTTTTTTTTCTGCTTACTGATTTCTTTAACACAGTGTTAAAATATACTTTAACTATAGCAAACAGTTTTGTTCAAATATTATGATGTACAAAAGAAATAAGAATGGCGAAAATGTTGGCTGCACCGTAACAAATGTAACGATTTTACTATGGAGGTAAGTAGGGGGGGGGGGGGGGGTGGTAATTAAAGAGCTAGGCGAAGTATGAAATCAAAATGATTGGGAAAAGGAATAAATGTAATTTTCTGGCAGTTCACTCTCCTTTGATTTCTCTCACATTCTATAGATAGTATGAATTTGACGTCACTCGGGTCATTATTATTGCTTTTTACCATCCGCGTTTATGAGTAATTCTCACTAAACTGTATTAACCGTAGACTATTGACGTTCAAGGTTACACAGAGTTTCATGTGTTGGTCCGTTATACTTCTGGATGGCAATGTTGTGAGCTTTCTATCCAAGCGCATAATATCCATAAGAAGAGCTGAAATTTGACTTTTAATCATCAAGTCCAATTCGACATAATACCGTTATGTGACGGTTGGGTGCTCGTCTCCTCGGACTTAGATCAAGAAGGATTTTGGTCCCAAAACATCAATTAAGTATTTCGTTCTTTCTTCTAGTCCCTCTATGCCGAGTGTTTATTACCAGGTTCCACCTGATTGGTTTCAAGCCTTGGTTTCGGGTATTCTGTATCGGGTTTTGGTTTTCATATTGACGGATCTGTCCCCATGCTTGCCAGTTTGGCCTTTTTAATGGCCAATTTCAAAATCTTCACTTTTTTTTTTTTTGATATTTCAATCTGTTTGGCAAAGAAAATTGGTTTTAGATTTTTGGCATACTTTTTGTGTTTTATTAAACGCCAATTTTACATAATAAAAGACAAAAACGCACTATTGGCAATCAAACTAAAATTTACCACGCTGCTGGACACAAGATTACATATTTATTCTAATCGTGTGTTTATTTTAGCAGTGAAAGTGATGCCGAACAGCGCCAAAGTAAATATCACACAACAAACGAAAAAAAAAAGGAAACAAAACAATAAGCAAACATCAACAAAAATAAAACAAATTAATCAATAAAACAAAACAAACAAAAAATGCCCCCCCCCAAAAAAAAACAAACAAAAAAACAAAACAAAACAAATCAAAAAAAAATCCAAACAAAGAAAGAACAAACAGAAAAATAAAACAAAAGCAAAACAAAATAAAATAAATAAATAAATAAATGAATAAATAAATAAATAAATCAATAAATAAAACCACTATAACCCCCCCCCCCCCCCGCAAAAAAAAAACAAAACAAAAAAACAACAAAAATCAAGACAAAACAAAAAAAAAACAAAAAACAAATGAAATAAAACTAAAAGTCACTTGGGATGTTTTTCAGGCCATCTGGTATTTTCTACGACTGACTTGTTTGGCATTTTATACCGCGAAAAAAAATCTGCCAACTTTTATCCATTCTGTGTGTGTTCTGTCCGCCCGCCCGCCCGCCGTCGTATTCTACAGTCTCCAGTCTACACATACATACGTACATTCAGTCTACATACAAACAGTACCGTGAGGGATCGAGAATTGATTGATTTATTAAACGTTCGTTATAGTACTTATCGTCGAACGTAGTGATTCAATCTTCGAACTGTTGGATACCACCACAACAGGTGCAGGGAGCGTTTTGGTGGCTGTGGGATTATAGAGCAGTAAAGTTAGGTGCCCCAAACGTAAACAAAGGTCGAGAAGCACGTGGCAAACCACATGTTCCTGTCTTGACAGCTCACGTTCCAATGTAAATAATAGAAAAAAATAACCTTTAAAATTTGGCTGTTAGGTGGCAAAAGAAACACATATTCATAAATACTCGATCATGCATCAAATAATGTCTAGATATGGATATTTTATGGAACAAAAGGTAAAATTTTCTAAAATTTATCAAAAGTTACAGTCTATCTATTTTTAGACCAGAGCAAATTATTGCGCTGGTGTGAACAAAACGAGAATTATTCGGAGCCTGATTTTCATAATAATTTAGCCTTATATTATTATTTCTGCAACTGTTAGATTTTATGTAAACATATTTTCAATACTGAAAGTGTATTGCCTACAACTCAAACTACAAAATTGGGAGACCTATATTGTGCGTAAATTATTCCGGTCCCTAACGGAAATCACAAGCAACTTGTTATTGTTTACTTTTGGGGCACCTAACTTTACTGCTCTATAGTTTACAGTTGTAGACTAAGTTGTAGTTAGTTGTCGTTATAAGGATTCGATTCTATTGTATCACAATTCGATACAACTTGGGATTTCATTTCGTGTGAATTTTATTCTATCTATTATTAAAAGAAAAACAATTTGGAATACTCAAAAAGAGATTTTGTGGATTTGGTGAGTGTTGTTTAGAATAGAATGATTTTAAGGCATTTTGAAAACGTATGTTTATTTGTTTGTTTGTTTTCTTTGTTTGCTGTTGTCGTCGTCGTTGATGCCTTGACCTTATCATTACCAAGAACGTTCTTTCTTTCTTTCTTTCTTTCTTTCTTTCTTCTTCTTCTTCTTCTTCTTCTTCTTCATCATCATCATCATCATCATCATCATCATCATCATCATCATCATCTTCTTCTTCTTCTACTTCTTCTTTTCTTCTTCTTCTTCTTCTTCTTCTTCTTCTTCTTCTTCTTCTTCTTCTTCTTCTTCTTCTTCTTCTTCTTCTCTTCTTTCTTTCTTTCTTTCTTTCTTTTTATTATTATTATTATTATTATTATTATTATTATTATTATTATTATTATTATTATTATTATTATTATTATTATTATTATTATTATTATCATTATTATTATTATTATTGTTATTTGTAAATAGGCATTTATTTCTTTTCGCACTATAATTTATCCATTATTTAAAATTCCTCAATTTCCTCACAAACAATTTTGTCAACAAGCGCGGACACCAAGTGGTGAAATCTAAAATCTTAAATATCATCTAATCTTTAACATTGAATGAATTTTTCGTATCTGGTACACCCTGATATAAAACCATTTTGAGACGATCATTTGAGCTTTTGAGCTTTTATTTAGAGAATGCGCAATATCCACCAAACGTGCTCAAAACGCTTTACAACGGGGCCTCTGGCCAACGGCAATATTTAACATTTAAGACGGGACATGACATCTGTTAGGCGATGTTACAATTTTTTTCCGGACAGAGACAACGCTGTTAACGGACAGGTACTCATTTTACACCTGAGTACAGTGAGAGAATGTCACTAATGAGCCTATTCGTAGCACTCAACTATGCGCCGAGGGAGGCTCGAACCCAGGACCTTCTGATCCGAAAGCGAGTGTCCTATTACTAGACCACATAGCAGCACAAATGTACATTTATAGAGATATAAACGCCACGTTGTTACAACAAAAACATAGAAAAGCTTTCCCGTATGGAAATAAAATTGACGATCAAATGGAATTTTATTGATTGTTTGTTGAGATATCAGCCGTTCCTTTCTTGTCTCTTGTAGTGAATGCGATATCTATCGGGTATTCGTCAGAAATTGTACCACTGAATTTTATCGAAACATTTGTGGCCCTCCGTCTCAAAACGGTATTATGTCGGAATGATTCAGACCCCAAAAAGTGAATTTAGAGATAGAATGATGAGAAATTGGACCTTAAAAGTTTTTGTAAAGCAAGAAATAGTATTTATACTCCAGCATAACGTACAGAAATTAAACCCAAGTTTGATATTTGTGGCAAAGAATTCAGTTTCCCTAACCGAGTGGATCCCGACATAATACAGCTTTGACACGGTGGGTCACATTTGATGGCCTTATATAGAAGTGTTATGGATTTGTTCAAGGCCATTGTATAAAAATCAATATATCGATGGTCAGCAGATCAAACCCCTGAAGTCTCGACTTTCACAATCGCGGATCAAACCTCTGAAGTCTACACATACGAGCTTTGCGCACCATGATCCGCCCAAAATTAAATAAAACATGGTGCGCAAAGCTCGTATGTGTAGACTTCAAAGTGATACTAAGCTGCGAGAAGCTGTGGACTGTACAAAGTAATAAAATAAAAACGAAAATAACAGCTTAAAAAAAAAATCAAAATACCAAACACGGAACGTTTCGGGCCTAAAACCCTTCTTCAGCCAACAACAAAAAAACAATAAAGACATAAATACATTACTATCTGGATTATAATAATGTATTTATGTCTTTATTGTTTTGTATTTTGTTTGGTTGTTGTTGTTGGCTGAAGAAGGGTTTTGAACCCGAAACGTTCCGTGTTTGGTATTTTGTTCTTTTTTTTGTTTTGTTTGAAGCTGTTATATTCATTTTTGTTTATTACTTTATGTAGACTTCAGAGGTTTGATCCGCCGATCATTAATATGGAACCTATAGCCTCATAACGGAATTAATATCTCAGAGTCATTATAGATAGATTTATATAGAGCAATATCCACTAAATTATATGCTCAAAGCGCTATACACGGGGTCCTTACGGAACTTCAGAACTTACCTTGTAGGTCAAGACACGAAGCATTTTAGACGATATCACAATTAATTAATTTCGCTTGTTTTCTTGAACATAGTGTAAAAAGAATTCAAATATTTCTGCTCATTTGGACGTTGAAAATACTTGTTGGCATCTGGCGCGACATAAAACCGCTTTAAATAAAAATATAAATATATAAAAAATAAAAATTGACTAAATATTTGACTAAATGACTAAATAAAATAAAATTCCGTTTATTCATCCATTACAACAATGATAAACTAGGCCCATAAGCGGGTTCGGATGTCAGACCTGCATAAATGTACACGTTGGCGCTAACCCATTATAATAATTTTAGTTAACACGCCTGTACATGAGTCCTCGTCGATGTTGATTTAAATAACAGATTGTATTTGGAATTTCACCTTAATAATGAATGTAAATGTATTTGGAATTTCACCTTAATAATGAATGTAAATGGTGCTGCTCGAAGCTCGAATAAATTAAAAACAATGTAAAATTGAATGTAAGCTTCAATCTAATATACGAAAACAGATAAAAATTGACGTTTCGGGTTTCCCCTTTATCAACAAAACAGGATGATTGAAACACTACAAACGAATGAGATAATGTGGTAGTGGCGTTGTTAAGGTGAATAAAATCATTCCTCTGTAGTGTTTCATTCATCCTGTTTTATTGATAAAGGGGAAACGCGATACGTACATTTTATCTGTTTTTGTATTTTAAATTGAAGCTTACATTCAATTTCACATTGTTTTTTATTCCTTAATAATAAACAAAATTTGAAAGATCCTTGACTACATAGACAC